>NC_133578.1:2172500-2521458 GCF_964106895.1 Numenius arquata
AAGATTAATTTGTCAGGGATTCTAAACTGTGTAGCCAGACTGGATGTAAAGGGAGCAATAGCATGACTGCTTATTTCTGGGTCTGATTTGCATCAGTTTTTGAAAACAGTATTGTGGAATGAAGAATCATGTATGAGTATGAATGTCTTTCTTGCTAATGTGATTGGACCTTCACCCATCAGCTGTAATTGTAGTCTAATGCATTAGCGTCATGTGGTCCTATGAGTTATCATATGAAAATGAAAGCATTTTTTTTCACAAAATGCTGTATTTTCAGAATCAAGCCTCTCCAAGTTTTAGAAATATATTACAACTTTTTATAAACAACTGTTTTGTTATAAAGCTAACAGCAGGTACTGCTGCATGCTTATTGTAAAACGATGATTTGTAGTTGTAAAGCAAATAATTATTATTTTTCTTTGTTCCCAGGTGATCACTGAGATCACTGAGACTATCACCACAGACAGCAGAGGTCCGAAAACTACCACTTACACTGTTGAGCATGGAAAATCTTCTGCTGAGGATGCGGCGCCTCCAGTCAGAAAGAAGACAATACGGACAAAAGTGGACCCTTCTAAGTTTTTGACACCTTATCTGCAACACAGTAATAAAATGAAAGACCTATTCAGTGAGGTAAATTTACATCTTTTATTTCTTGAGGAACACCGACTTTAAAAATATTTCATGCATATTATTTCAGACCTTCATGCTACTATTTTGTCTCCTGTACTTCATTTCATGATGTGTATTAGTGTTACTTGCCTGAAGTAGGAAGTTTCTTTCTTTGAATTAGCCCCTCTCTTGCCCATTTCCTGCTTAAGCGCAGTAGGTAATCATCGGGCGCAAAACGTGGCTTGAGGCAGGTGGGTGAAGATTATCAGAGATGTCAGTTGATAGGACTCCTGAACTATCTGACTTGGATGTCCAGCGGAAGGGAGATAACAGGGACTAACCTCTATTGAATAGCAAACCTCAATATTTTTTATAATACGATATTTTTCTATCCCTCTGTATATATATTCAAGAAAAATCCTTGTGCATAGTATATAGGAACAAGCACCAACCTAAATTCCTGGTATGGGCTATCAAAGTCCAGGAGATCAATGCTGTATGATGTTGTGAAAAATAGAAAACTGCTCTGCCCAGATGCAGATAGGATCATGTCCCTTTTCCTAAATTTTAATGTTTATTACCTACCAGTTTTCACTGTTTAAGGGTTATGGGAGATCATAGGTCTAGGACTCCTACCCCCATACTTTCCTTATCTTTCGTCACTGAAACAAATAACTGTAAATTTATCAATATCAAGCTCCTAAGGAGAATATAATCAGAGGTGATCTAAGACAGGCTAAAGGTAGAAATGTTTTTTTTTCTGTTGCATCAGATGGAAGAAAGTCAGTTGGTTAAAATAAACATAACCCTGCAAATGTAAATGGGTAATCCTAGTTTTTATTATTCAATAATCTGTCCCAAATTCCTATACTAACCAGATATCTAAATCAATCACTGCTGCATACATTTCTGCCGGAGCTTTAGGATATGTCTTAATTACATTTGCCATTATTTTCTTTCAGAACAAGTACAAAGAAAAATTTAGAAAAGAAAAAGGAAAGCCCTATGCTTCCACAGTTGATACCCCAGAAATTCGGAGAATCAAGAAAGTGCAAGACCAGCTCAGTGAGGTGGGTAACAGTTGTCATAAGAAAAAAATATCTACTGAGTGGTAGAGAAGCAAACTGACTCTCATTTTTAAATGTTAGATAAGAAGTGATCATTCTTTGATGATATTGTGATAAGGCAATCTGAACATTTAGCAGAAACTTGATCAGATTACAAGAGTGAGGAATAGAGTGTATGACAAATTTGAGTTCTATGATGTAGGTTGGTATTTCAGGAAGGGAGATGTGATTTCTAGCTGAATAATAGCCCTGCTTCCTTGTGCCTGAAGAGGTTTGAAAATTTCTCATCAGAAGTTACAGGCACGGGAAATGATGGTGATGCCCATATAATTGAATTTGAAGATTCATAGAATCATAGAATGCTTTGGGTTGGAAGGGACCTTAAAGACCATCTCATTCCAACCCCCTGCCCTGGGCAGGGACACCTCCCACCAGACCAGGTTGCTCAAAGCCCCATCTAACCTGGCCTTGAACCCCTCCAGGGATGGGGCAGCCACCACCAATCATCTACATGCTATGCCCTGCAGTCATCATGAATGATGTGCCTGATGACTTTTTGTTGACGTTCAGTTGTGTATTAGGTAAATAAAACTAGAATTTTGTTTATAAAATCTGTTTAAAGATTTTTGTTTTCATAAAGCACCTGAAAGTTCAGTTTCCTAAAGAGATCCTGGAAAAAATGATGCTTAGATTCTCCAAGTGTTGTAAAATGAACTTCTGTACATCTTGTCATTTACTAAGGAATTTTCCAAGATGTGTTGTCCCTGCTGTGTGAATCCTTTCAACAATGCACCTCACAGTCTGGGAAAGTGAAACCCACCTGCAAAGGCTTCTTAATTCTTTGTACAGTACACAGCGAGGGTTGAGCCCCCTAGGAATGGGAACCCCTAAAGCTGAGAGGGTAGTCACCTAACCTAACTGGCATTCAGGAGAAGAGTGTGCATGAAATTCTACTGCACTCCTGACTTAGGAGCGTGTCCAGAGAAGGGCAACAGAGCTGGTGAGGGGTCTGGAGCACAAGTCTTGTGAGGAGTGGCTGAGGGAGCTGGGGGTGTTCAGCCTGGAGAAAAGGAGGCTGAGGGGAGACCTTCTCGCTCTCTCCAACTCCCTGAAAGGAGGGTGTAGCCAGGGGGGATCGGTCTCTTCTCCCAAGGAACAGGAGATGGGACAAGAGGAAACAGCCTCAAGTTGCCCCAGGGGAGGTTTAGGATGGATATTAGGAAAAATTTTTACACTGAAAGGGTTGTCAAGCCTTGGCAGAGGCTGCCCAGGGCAGTGGTGGAGTCACTGTCCCTGGAGGTATTTAAAAGCCGGGAAGACATGGTGCTGAGGGACATGGGTTAGTGGTGTTTTGGTCAGTGTTGGGTTGATGGTT
Source organism: Numenius arquata (assembly GCF_964106895.1). Taxonomy (NCBI): domain Eukaryota; kingdom Metazoa; phylum Chordata; class Aves; order Charadriiformes; family Scolopacidae; genus Numenius; species Numenius arquata. Next base: position 2,175,555 of record NC_133578.1, read on the forward strand.
GGACTCAACAACCTGAAAGGTCCCTTCCAACCTGGACGACTCTGTGATTCTATGATTAGGCTATATTGAGGAATGCAATGCAGCAATCCGTGCTCTGATGCCAACTGAGCCTGCTGCCAAGCTGGGAGAGGTATAGCTGCATTAGGATGATTTTGTGCCCAAGCTGCTCTTTTGCTGTGGTAATGTGGCTGTATTGGTTTTGGCACTACAGCTGGTGTTTACATGGTAATGGACAGTGAAATTGGGATATACTGCATAGCATGGGGATCTCTCTATCTCATTATACAGGGTGGAAGTACTCTTAGAAAGAACTCTGTGATTACAAAAGGTCACTGCCTCTAACCTGGATTCACAGCTCCTGAAACTGTCTCAAAGCTGCGTTTCTTTCTCAGTTAATTCACAACATCCATTTGTTTCCATAGGCTTAATTTCTAAGGAACAACTCGTCCTAAATGCTTCATTGAATTAAGGTTTTGGGTGTTCACAGTATTAAGTGTCAAAATGTCATTATTCTGCTTTTTTAAAAAAACCTGTCATTTTTGCTGCAAGAATAAATGTGTTTTGTTGTGGGTTGATCTAGGTTAAATACCGCATGGCTGGTGAAGTTGCTAGAACTATTTGCCACGTTGATGAAAAGGCCAAGGATATAGAACATGCAAAGAAGGTGTCACAGCAAGTGAGCAAGGTGAGCGAGTTCTGACTTTCTGAAAAGGTTGTTAACATTAGTGTCTCATGGGGTTACTGATCTGAATAAAGTTTTGAGCTCGGGGCAGTGAAGCAATGTTTACAGACAGTTTAGAAGGACAGGGAGAGATAGCAGAGAAGTCAATAAGGCAAGTATAAATACATTCTTAAATGTTTCCAGTTGAGGTTTGAGACTTTCACTTTGAAAAAATCTTTACAGGAGGTAGTTTATTCACAAATGAAAATATATTTCTAATGATAGACTAACCAAGGTGCTAATCTTTCTTTCCAGGTATTATATAAACAGAACTGGGAGGAGAATAAGGACAAGTACCTGCTTCCCCCTGATGCTCCAGAGCTTGTGAATGCAATAAAAAACACAGCAATGTTCAGTAAGGTAAGAAATAAATCCCAAATCTAGGCAGCTGAAGTGCAAGATGCATTCCAAGTCGGAGATTCATTCATAATGGGCATTCTGGCATTTTTCTGGGTTTTAGAAACTCTATACTGAAGACTGGGAAGGAGACAAAACGTTATTCTATCCATACAATGACAGTCCAGAGCTCAGAAGGGTGGCACAGGCTCAAAAGGCTCTGAGTGATGTAAGTATTGAGGACTAATTCACAGTTGAGTCACAATTATCGTGTAACTTGGTAGTCTTCATGGTGGACTTTGACTAAATACAAAACGCTCATAATGGAACAGAAAATAAAAATGTGTAGGTGTGTCCTGATAGCTCTGATAGCAGTGTTATTTCAATAGGAAAGTACGTTCTCTATATTAGAGTATAAATCTGTTGGCAATTTGATGCTGGATTATGAATGAGTGATATAATTAATTTATTAAAGATCTACTGAGGTAATCAGTAAGAAGACCTCAAATATCTCTTCAAACATGCAGCTGAGGATTTTAGGTCTCTTCAGTCTAGGATTTTGGGTCTCGTATGAAGATTTCGGTGAATTTTGCAGATGTCCAGAAGTTCACTAGTCCATGTTTATCAGGAGCAACAGTGTAATATATTTGAAAAGTTTCCCAGGGAACTAATTATTTTTCATTGTTTCTTATCAAGAGTCTTCTCAGTAGTCCTCCAGAATGCACTGATTGAAGGGGTTTATGCTGAAGGGGTTTACGCTGCAGTGGCTGTGGACAGAACTATGTTCGTTAATGGTGCTGTTGGCAGAGTTAAGAATAAATGTTCTGATGCTTAAATTGGTAGTTACTGTAAATGCTTACTTCTTTCATATTTTCAGATTGTCTACAAAAAAGGGCACGACGAACGAAAATCTAAATATACTGCTCTGCCAGATCCACCTGACGTGGAACAAGCCAAGAAAGTGACGAGGCAGCTGAGTGATGTGAGTAGGATTCAGTGCTCTTCTTTCTGTAGAAACTTCACTTTTGGAGTTAGAGAGGCAAAAGAGCACATAAAGAATGGGAACGAGAAAGCAAAAGAGAAGAACAGAGCTCATATGAAGACCCCTTTGATTTTCAGTGGTGGAAATCAGTTCATTTCTTCCTCAAATGTCTCAGAGAAAATCCTGCCCGGTCTCAGGTGAAAGGCAAAACTTTATTCTTGTCGTGAATTTAGTTTTCACCAAACATTTCTGCTTCTACCATACACACATTATTTCCCATTCTGCCTCTTTTTTTCTTATCTTCTGCTTTACACTTTCTGTGTTTATAGAAGAAACTAGTAAATAACATCCCTTGAACCCATTTGGAAGGTGAACGAAGGTAGTATTTAATTTAGAGAAAATTTCTTGAATCCTGTTCTTCCATACCTTTAAAGCTAAATTGTCATCAAGAAAATTTTTAGACATGTAAAAAATGAGATCAGTATCGTAATTCTTTGAAATGAATAAAATATTAAGCTATATATGTATCTTCAAAACAATAAAATGATTTTTTTTTAAAGGTTGTTTTGGCATATATGTTCTAAACCAATGTGAAAACAATTAAAAAGGCATTGGAGAAGGTACTAAGAGAAATAACTGAATAACTGAATAAATGAATGTCCTTAGGCCATGTCATATTTAAGGTGTTTTTGACAATAACTGATGAAGTCATTATAAGGCAGATGTAAAGTGTGAAGCAACTTTTAAAAGAAGAATTTTTTTAAACAAATCTGCCAGGTGAAAACTGAGCTGTATCTTGGGGCTTAAATTTTATTTTTTTATTTCGTTATAGATTATTTACCATGAGGACTATGAAAACAAGATCAAAGGCAAGTGGAGTCAAACTCCATGCTATGATGTTGCAATTGCAAAAATGAATGCAGAAAATATAAGTATGGTAAGTGAATTCTTCAGAAAATCTTGAAATGAGCAGCTTTATCCTCTGTTTATGTTAGCGTGTGGAACTGTGGAAGGTAGTGATTAATTTTTCCTGCTCCATTTGTGGTATTTCTCTTTTCCTAAGTAAGGTCCTTTGTGAATGTCTGATTTATAATTTAAGTGCATTTGATACATTGGTATCTGTCTCTGTTCCTACCAGAGAAAATACCAGGAAGACTTTGAAAACATGAAAGACCAAATCTACTTTATGCAGACTGAGACCCCGGAATATGAAGCTAATAAGCGAGTTTCAAATAACGTCAGTAAGGTATGCTAGGTCTGCTCTCACTTCTTTAGCTTGAGTTTAGTTCTGAAGTCAGGCCAGTTTGTGCTGAAAATGTTTTGTTAAGTGTCAAAAATATTTTCTTATATGAAAAGATGTATTCTTGCGTGCATTCTAAGCTTATAACAACTCCAGGCCATGCCTATGGTTTTTCACAATAGCACCCATGAAGTAGATTTTTCTTTCAATGAAGTAGAATGTGCTTCACTGTATGTTCTGATAATGTTATATGCCTGATTTTAATTGGAACAAATCAATACTGTCAACTAAGACCAACTTAAGCTAGCTGAATTTGGCTCAGCATTTTCATATTTATTCCTCTTTATATCAGTGATATTGTGCTGGCCCATCTTTGGTTCAAAATACAGATTTTGTTTGGCTTAAGCATTTTCTACAATACTATATGCGTCAGCAAAGACAATCTTATGCCATTAATCGTAAGAGTGTGACTATTCTGAGATGTCAACTGATATTTGAAAAATGACAACGTTTGGAGAGGGACTTAGAGGTGGGGACATCGACTGAATAGCTCTCAGTTATCTTCTGACCCAGCCTCCCAGGGCATCCATGCGCTCCTGTCATCTGAGTGCCTTTTATAGTCCTTTGCCATCATGAATCAGAAGTTAAAAAAACAGGGAAAATTTTCCTGAAAAGTTCCAAGATGATATAGGTTAGTGAACATTGACTTTTAGTGCTGATTTTTAAAACCTCACCCTTTTTATTTTTTTATTTTTTTTAAAGATAAAATACAGAGCAGATTATGAAAAGAACAAAGCTATTGCAGATTATAATGTGCTTCCTGCTACAGAGAACCCATTGCTGAGGCAATTGAAAGCTGCAGGAAATGTGCTGAGTGATGTAAGTATTATCAAAGTACAGCTGGATGATTTTCAGTCACGTAGAGTAAACCAAACTGACCATTTTTTCACGAGGCTTCTCCTTTGGATCTCTTAGTATTTTTAGTTTTATAGACCAGTATTTTTCATGAGATGCCACCGACCAGAATGGTATAGAAGGAGTCATTTCTCCACAACAGCATGTAACAATAGCTGTGGTATGTTATGGGGATACTAATTATTGTATAGTTCATTTAGATTCCTGTAGAAAATGGATCACAAGATGATGATCCTTCCCTTACTGCTTTAAGGAGCTTCAACTGATGCCAATAATGATAAAATATGTGGTACTTTTAAAAATTCCTATATATTATATTCTGGTTACTCACTGTAATGAGTCTCTTGATTTCTTTCTTCTTTCTTCATCTGTATGGGAATGTCAGAAGTTCAAAAACCGTTAGTCAGACCTTTCTATCTTCCCTTATAAACCTAATAGTCACTAAAAAATGTTTGTTTTAAAAAATCATTGGGGAAAAAAAGTGCCATCTGTTTTTCAATCTTCTGGGAAAGCTTTTCTTTGCAATCATTTCACAGTTTTCCTCTTGTCATTTTTAATGTGTGATGAGTGAGTTGCAGTGGAATGTACTGCATTATCTGACATTCTTTTCTTTTGCAGAAATTATACAAAGAAGCCTATGAACAATCCAAAGGAAACAGCATGAATTACTGTGACACACCGAAGTTCCAAACTGATGCTGTTCTGAAGAATTTTAGTGATGTATGTCTTCGATCTATGTTGTGTCATTCAGTACTGACACTCTTGATTACTTTTGTTTCTCAACTTGTGATTATTTTTCCAGGTAAAATATAAAGACGCGTATCAAAAGAATATTTTAGGGCACTATTTGGGCAGCTTTGAGGACCCACATCATACTCACTGCATGAAAGTGGAAGCGATGAAGAGTGATGTAAGTGTTACAATCACTCTGTTTTCACCGTCATGCTTTCATTTCAGGGAAAGCTCAGCTGGGGTCTCTTACTGAATGTTGATTTTATTCCTAGAAAAATTACAAAGCGGAGTATGAGGAGGAAAAGACAAAATGCTACTTCCCTCAGACCATAACTCAAGAGTACGAAGCTATTAAGAAGTTGGAGCAATGTAAAGATGTGAGTACGGGACAGTAGTGGTTATCAAATAGCCAGCTAAATGCAGAGTGTCTGCTTCTGAGGCACATGGAAGTTTACAGTGATTCCTGTTGACTTCGATAATTTTTAATTTGTCCGTATTAACATATGTGACTTCTCAAAACCATCTTCATCTGTATTTTAGAGTCTTTTGTGACATCTAGTGATCAAGACAGATATAGCACAATCTTTTTTTAACAAGTTAAAACATAAAATTAGAGATGTAGTACCAAAATGAAGAATGAACCTCAAGCATTTGTCTGCTTGTCAACATATTTTTACATTAATACTTTGAAAGTACTTTGGTTACTTTATTAATGCTAGTTTTATTTACTTTATCAATACTTGGAAAGGATTTTAAATATATATTCATATATAATATGCAATATACTGTATAATATAATATACATTGTAATATTTATATACCTACTCAAAACTTTTTACATTAATACTTTAAAAATACCTTAAAAAAATATTTGTTTTCTGATTATGTTAAAAAGTAACATGAGAACCATTGTGCCTGACACTGCTTATCTGCACACATCGTAACTGCTGACTATCCCAAGTAATGCTGCATTGCTGTCTTATAAAATAGTTTTGCTTATATACGTTTTCTGCAAATCTTTCTTGTTTGCCTTCAGCACACCTACAAAAAGCATCCTGATCAAACCAAATTTACTCAAGTGACTGACTCTCCAGTACAGAAGCAAGCAGAGATCAACAGCAAACAGCTGAGTGATGTAAGTAAGCCTAGAAAACCTGTTGCTACGTTCTGACATCATCAATTTCTGTACTGCAATTTTCTTTATATCCATCATTCTTAACATATTCTTTGCACCAGTTGGGGTTTATACCATCCATTTGGCAAGGACTAGGATTTAATCTCTGTCTGTCTTTGTGAGGGAGGTCACGCAAGATCTTTAAATTGTGTCACAGCATTATTAAGCGTTTACAATCTATAAACATTGGGCTGCTAAATTTCTTTATTTTTCTTTGCAGATACTATATAAATCCAAAGGTGAAGAAATTATTCACAAGTACCACCTCCCTCCAGATGTGCCCCAGTTTATACAGGCTAAAGTTAATGCCTACAATATTAGTGATGTAAGTAGATTTTGAACCAGGAGCTCTTGATTGAACTTACAATATGAAGTTTCTGTTAGCTAGAAACTGGTAATCCAAAATTTGCCTTTTCTTTTAGAACTATTACAAAGCGGGATTGGAAGAATTAAAATCAAAGGGGTATGATCTCAAAAGCGATGCTATTCCTATCCGAGCTGCCAAGGCCGCTAGGCAGGCTGCCAGCGATGTAAGTACATCCTTCCTAAAGCAACTGTTTAATTCAAAAAGGTTTACTCAAACAATGTTTGCGGTTATGTTTGTTAAGGATATCTGAAGGATAACTTCTTTATTGCCTTTTTTTGAGCATGTTACTGGATGTATTTAACACAGTTATATTTTTATTGGTGTTTCATTACTTCATTAATGTATTTGTATAATTACATTTAGAAAAGCCTGTTTCATTATGTAATTCTCTGTGAATAACTGGACTACCTTGCACGATATGGTTAAGGAAAATCATAAGGAATAGGTCAGTAGTGACAGCTCCATGAGCAATGGATCCTTGAATTCTCTCTGTCCTTAAATATAGGCCTGATCGATCATAAATGAGATGAAAGACTCACTGGGTTTTGGGTAGATTCTTGGGGATGACCTCACAGAAGTCCCTTAGTCTTTAAAGACTCCCCTCCCTCTTATGGTCAGTACAAGCAAGATAATACCACTTTGAAAGCTGAGTGATTTGTGTAGCAGTGAATGGTAAAGAGATACATGTCTAGTTTTATTGAGATAAATGACTTAAATGTGAGGGATACTCTTTGTAGAAAACAAAGGGAAGCCTTTGCTTTTAATTTACTTAGTGCTAAGTTTCTACACTTAAGATGATATTCTCCATGTTCTATTCTATTCTAACAGGTTAACTATAAAAAAGCCTATGAGCTTTCCAAGGGCAAACTTGTTGGCTTCCAGAGCCTCCAAGATGATCCCAAACTTGTTCATTATATGAAGGTAGCCAAGCTGCAGTCTGAGCGAGAGTACAAGAAAGATTACGAGAAAACAAAAACTAAGTACAACATTCCAATGGATATGGTCAATGTTGTTGGTGCCAAGAAGGCTCAAGAGATTGCCAGCAACGCTAATTACAAGAACCTCCTACACCACTACACTTATTTACCAGATGCAATGAATGTGGAGCTGACCAAAAATATGATGGAAATTCAGAGTGATGTAAGTAAAACCTCATGTGAACAGAATTTTTTTGAGATGCGCCAAGCAAATCCTGCGAAGACTCAGGAGAGGTCCTTGAATTGTTGTTTTTTCTAATTCCTAACTTCTAAAACATTGTTTTCACTCCTTTATTAGAACGCATACAAAGCAGATTACAATAACTGGATGAAAGGCATTGGTTGGATCCCCATTGGCTCATTAGAAGTAGAAAAAGCTAAAAAAGCTGGAGATGCCTTGAATGAAAAGAAGTATCGTCAGCATCCGGACACCATTAAATTTACAAGTGTGGTGGACTCTCCGGTCATGGTCCAAGCCAAACAGAATTCTGTTCAACTCAATGATGTAAGTAGAGAAAGAAAGGTGTGTTATAGTAAAGTAGAGATATATCTACTGAAAAATTGAGCATTGTCTTTCATTTTTTTTAAAGTACCATTAGCCTGAAAGTGTTTCTCTGTGTTGTCATTGTTTTGTGCTCTGATTTTGCCTGAGGAATTTCCTGCTATAAGTCTGCAAATCTCTATGGAAATCATGTGACTCTTTCAGGTCAAATCAGCTGTTTATGTCAATTTATATATTACGTATATTTGAAATACATTTGATTTAAGAAATGTGAAACTTTGAAGTTGTTTGTTGATGTTTTACCAGCTACAATAATGAATGAATTAGAGACTGTTTGATGAATCACAATATGTCCATTATTATAAAACAGCAAGCTTTGTTTTATGTTATATTCTTCTACCATCCCTTTTTATCCCACTCTTTCAGAAATGGTTTTTTATGTCTGTTAAAGGGCTTAATTTAACTGTGTAAAGACTGCATAGAATTTTAGGGTGTGTTCTTTCTACCCATAAGATCAACAATTTGTATGAAAAGTGCAGCCTCAATCTTTATGAGATAGGTGGCAATGCACATTTATTGGCAAAATCAATCATAAACCCTCAGTTAATTCGCAGTGAGCTGGGATTTGCTGTACAAGGAAAGAAGGATTTATTTCTGTATCCTATATTTTACAGAAACTGTACAAATCTTCTGGAGAGGAAGTTAAACATAAATACACTCTTACCCCAGATGTCCCACAGTTTATCCAAGCTAGATACAACGCAGCTAATGTCAGTGATGTAAGTGACTTCTTTGCAACATTTTTTACACATTGTTAATGAATTTTTGAGTAATACGTTACAGATAACACTCATATTGCAGGTTCCTTTCACTGATATGCCGTTCTATATAGTCAACCTATATCACTGTAATTTCTCACAGAATCACAGAATGATATGGGGTTGGAAGGGACCTCTGGAGATCATCTAGTCCAACCTCCCTGCCAAAGCAGGTCCACCCAGAGCAGGTCCCACAGGAATGTGTCCAGGTGGATTTTGAACATCTTCAGAGACGGGGACTCCACCACCTCTCTGGGCAGCCTCTTCCAGGGCTCTGCCACCCTCACAGCAAAGAAGTTCCTCCTCAAGTTTGGATGGAACTTCTTATGTTCAAGTTTGTGCCCGTTTCCTCTTGTCCTGTCCCTGGGCACCACTGAAAAAAGACCAGCCCCATCCTCCTGACACCCACCCTTTAAGTGGTGTTATTTCATTCTTGGTGTCATTTGAATTTCCAACTGGATACCGTTTAATCATGTAATCATTTGATTAATTTAATAATTAATAGATAAATCTATTCTCATAAATAAATATTGATAGCTGCATATGATCTCTACTGTATCTGCTTCTAAAGAATTGCCTGGAGTAGCTTAGGAGTAGCCTTGACTTGCATATAGTTCATGTGATTACTCAGTTCTCTAGAATAATACAGATTTTCTTTTTTAGGCATATTATAAACAAGGCTACCATGATCTCATTGCTAAAGGGAACAATGTGTCGCTTGATGCTATTCCCATTACTCTAGCCAAGGCTTCAAGAAACATTGCTAGTGATGTAAGTATCTATTCCAGGTACACTTTTCTTAGGCATAGAGTAAAAAAGTTGTCCGTTATGGGCCATATGGTAAACCTCGTATGTGTGTAATTTAGGAGAGTTTATTTATCTTTCTGAACTGCTTCCAGCTTCCTTTTTCCAATGGAAATTGTGAGAGCTTTGCTTTTCTTTTCTTTTGCATTAGTGGACATCAATAGCCATGCCACAGTACATTTGATCTCTTTCCTCTGTTTCTAGTATAAATATAAAGAAGCGTATGAAAAGGCTAAAGGAAAACAGGTTGGTTTCAGAAGCCTGCAAGATGACCCTAAGCTTGTCCACTACATGAACGTAGCAAAGATTCAGTCCGAGCGCGAATACAAGAAAGACTACGAGAAGACCAAGACTAACTATCACATGCCTCCTGACATGTACAGCATCCAGGCGGCTAAACAGTCTCAGGATGTGGCTTCTAATGCCCACTACAAAAATCTGATCCATCACTACACTTATCTGCCAGATGCCATGGATGTTGAGCTGGCAAAGAACATGATGCAAATTCAGAGTGATGTAAGTACTTCAATTTCGTGGATGGTTTCCTGCACACTGTGAAAAATAGAATACGAGTTTATATTCAGTGAAAACGGGCCATTACTGCATGGGAATGGTCTGTTTCTCTTATGTCTTGGGTAAGATTGGTTTTATCAGCTGGTGGTGGCATTTAGAAATAGCAAATTCCAGGTGAGTTCCACTCAAAAGGATTTTGATGTTGGTGTATCAGTGGAGAGCAGATTTCTGGAATATTGAGTTCAAATGAACTTTTTTTTCCCCATTTCCTCAGAAAACTTTATTTTTCAACTAACATAATTTTGCTTTATTCTTTAAAACTTCTTTTAAGTTGTTTTGCTTTGTCTTCGCATCAGATGGATATGATAGTGTAGTTGAACTATTATTAACTATTTATGATGAAGGAGTGGACAAAATAACTACTGATATTATTAGAAATACATTCTGGAGATATCTCCTAGGACGTTCTTGGTCCTTCTTGCAGATACAGAGTTTCAAATGGTTGTTTGGGCATAACGGTTGTGCTCTGCACCTCTTTGTGTACTGTGGAATTTGACTCTGTTTGGATCCCTGTGGAGGACCACTCGTTTTAGAGTTAAAACACGGAAGGGTCTTAAAAAAGAGTGTCCACAATATCCTCGCATTCAGGCTGTACATTAATCCTGTCTGAACAGTTATATGGGATCACCTTCTGCATATTTTGTAGCCAGGATAAATTTTTCCAGTCTGTGAATTCTGCATATTTTACTGTAGGAGGAACTACAGAAGGAAAACCAAAAATTGAGTCTCTGCTCTGTGGACCTTTGTATAAGGCCAAGTCAGAGTCTGCTGAAACACAGAACAAATTAAACCATGTTAAATGGTCACTGCATGGTAGTTTAGAAGTTATTAAGAATTGAAGGTTGGCGAAAAAGGGTAAAAGGAAGATCAGTAAATACTGAAGGGGTGTTACAGTTTGTAAGAAATGACTCATGAAGAAAAAAATAGAATAGCTTGTTTTCTTCTTTATGAAATCACAGAGAGTCACAAAAAATAGTTGTTCCCTTCAAGAATTTATAAATATTTCCGTTAATGTAGAACACACTAGTTAGACTGTGTGATTGTTGTTTTAAACAGAATGATTACAGTTCTGTGGGAAAATCTTGGTCCATGTTGGCTTTCTCTCCTTCAGAATGCATACAAACAAGAGTATAACAGCTGGTTCAAGGGGATAGGATGGAGCCCCCTCGGTTCTCTGGATGTTGAAAAAGCTAAAAAGGCTGGAGAGGCATTAAATGAGAAGAAATACCGTCAGCACCCAGACACCATCAAATTCACGAGTATACCAGATTCAATACCAATGGTTTTAGCTCAGCACAACACCAAACAACTGAGTGATGTAAGGCATTTTTCATTGTTAATGGAATATAGTGATTTTATTTTTTTTACCATATTTATGATTTAAATGTTACTGCCTGATATTCCATCTAAAAAAAAAAAACCTTTAAATTTTAAGAACTGTCAAAATAGTAAAATTGCAATTTGTTGGTAAGAATTAAGCTTTATCTTTGTTAACACTAATATTACCTACCGTGTTCTTGTCAACAATATTTGTTTATTTTTCCTTGCAGGTAACATATAAGCAAGAGGGTGAAAAAGTAAAACACAAATACACCCTGGATCCTGATGTTCCTCAGTTTATTCAAGCCAGAGTCAATGCCTTCAATTTGAGTGATGTGAGCATATAACCAATACTTTGTTCAATAATAGAGTTATCTGTCATTTACTTCATAGAAAAAATAACTTATTTATTTATGCTATGATACGGAATATAGAAATACATAAGCTCTGAATTCAGCTAAACTTTTACTTCTAGAAGTCAGTGAGTTTTATGCTTGTTAAGCAAATTTTTAAACTGAGCGCTCGTGAACATGAACACATTTCAGTGCTTTATTGCCAAACTACTTGGATAAACTGAATGAGAAAACCAGCATGACTCGTTATTAAAATTCCTATAGGTATGAAGACTTATATAATTTTTATATCAAACAGGTTGCAATGGCAATCAGTACAAGTTCACTGGATGTTGCTTCGTGCTGCTGGTATTTCAAAAGAAATTAATTCATGCAGTGGAAAAATAGTAATGCCTTTTTCTGCCATTCAGCTACTGGTCAGCCTGCATTCCATCACTTCTTGCATCCATCCAATACCATAAAGATCTCCACTCATATTGTCAAATGTATTGCATTAGGGATGCTAAAATTTTTGGTGGCATTATCAGGCTTCCAGGAACTTGGTAAAAGTTGACATCTCTTTAATCCCATCCCGTAGAAAGCCTAGAAATCCTATTGGTCTGTCCAGACAATTAACTGCTAACAAAAAATCAGCCAGACTGCTTTTTTCAGTCACTTAAGGCCACAAGCCTGATTTTGAAGCTAAAAGGAAAAAATTTCTGAAGATCCAGTCAAATGAAAAAGGGGATTGCTTAAGCAAGGACAAAAACACTACAGATAGAGTTGTTCTGCATAAAACTTGCAAAAAATACTTATGGAGTTAGGGATTTAGGTACATTAAACTGATTGTCTTAAAGGACTTTCCTACCTTAGTATTATCATACTATAACTGTAGTTTGTGTACAGCTTAATGTTTTTCTTTGCAATTGCACAGACTAAACTCAATATTTTGATTCCTATAACTATAATAAAAATATGGGCTTAAACAACTCTGTTAAAATTGCTACTCGTATCATTGTGAACTCATGCCTTTTTTTCCCTATAAGGCTAACTACAAAGCAGACTGGAAAAAAACCATTGCCAAAGGATATGATCTGAAACCAGATGCCATTCCTATTATTGCTGCTAAAGCTTCTCGAAATATTGCAAGTGATGTAAGTATAACTTACACGAAGTGGAATACATATATCTACTGCCTTACAGCTTTCTGTAGCATATTATGCTGTAGAGCATATGCTGTATACATATAATGGTATAGAGACACTTAGCTCTGAGGACTGAAATTCTTATGATGCTGTGAAGTAACAAGTGAATTCAGATTTTTACATGAACCTCTGAAAAAAACCTGTTCACTTGGAAATACATGGTACTGTGTGTGAGTGCTGGTGAGCTGGAGCTGTTTCTTGTACGTGCTTCAAGCATTCACCAGCTTATTTCAAAGTTCCTTTGTTATAATTTATCTGTGCCATATGCTTAGTTGCTGGAGACCTGTACTTCTACTTGTCTGGTGTTCACAAGCTGTACAGAAATGTGCCTGTTTTCAGGCAGCTACATCAACTGGCAATAGTAAAGCTTGGCGTGTCATCTGACACAAACTCTGAGAGGAAATTTGAAACACAGAAATAAGTTCACTAACTTTAGAAAAATGCTGCAAATGAGATCCGTTCCCCACTTAAACATGCTTCCCCCCAATAGCTGGATACTGGGATATCCAGTTTCGTAGTCTTGGGCTTTTCAATGATATATTATTAAGCTAATCTTTTAATTAAAAGCTGAATGTTCTGGGAGTCAGGAGTCTATGGCAGTAAAATATAATATGGCAGAGGTAATGCTGACGGAGGGCACGTAACTGCATATCCAGATTTAGATCCATACCAGTGGTCAAGACAAGCTGAGAAATCCAGCAATCCTCTTCTTTTTTTGACCTAACTAATCCTGTGCCACCCGAAAAACAATTTATGAGTTTATAGAATGAGCTGCAGTTGTTAAAATACTGAGTTTCATAGTATTAAAATTATCAAAAGTACATTTTCTCTTTCCAAAGTGGTTCAGAGTTTCTTTTCCTTTGTCTCCAGTACAAGTACAAGGAATCATACGAGAAAGATAAAGGCAAACAGGTTGGATACCGTAGCCTGCAGGATGATCCTAAACTTGTTCATTACATGAATGTGGCCAAAATGCAATCAGATCGTGAGTACAAGAAGGATTACGAAGTCACCAAGACCAAATACCATACTCCTTTGGATATGTTCAGCGTGACGGCTGCCAAGAAAGCCCAGGAAGCAGTTACGAACGCTGGCTACAAACAGCTGATTCACAATTACACACTCTTGCCTGATTCTGTGAATTTGGAGCTATCAAGAAATGTGATGCAGCTTCAGAGTGATGTACGTAATGATTAATCAGCTTGGTTTTTCCTTCTCAGAATGACTGTTTTACACTGTTAAACTTTTAAGGCTAAAAATTGAACTATTTTGGATTAACTTTAGATTGACATGTAAATGTCTGGTCTGGAGCCCTGTATTTTCCAAAGATTATCAGAATTATGTGTAGTTGGTAAGTTCTAGGGAACTTAACTAGCGAGTAACAACTTTCTTTGTTTCTCTACATATTTGACTAATTCTCAGCAAATGAACACGTTTTTCCAATTCATTTATTTTTGTAGTTCATTTTGGAATTACAGCGTGCTATTACTGTGATTATTATTTGTGTTGTCACAGTAAATTTACATTGTCACTGTAAATTCTGACTATATTTTATTTAAGTGTACATTGTGTACATTTGTATTATACCTAGAGGTTTGAGACTTATTTTGTGCACTTTTCCTTCCTGCCTTTATCCTCCAACAGATGCATATGCCATGCATGATAAGGGTTCCTAAAAAAGCTTTATAGTTTCCATTAAATTTTGTGATTTGTTTCCATTTTTTTTCACTAGTGTAACTTCAGGGTCTGCTTCTTTATCCAGAAAGTATTTAGTTTCATCTTCATTTTTTTAACAGTCCTCAGACAAATCTGAAATTCTTCAAAATGTTAATAATCTGGTTAAAAGGGTTCTTCAGATTCTAAGCATTGTTTGGAGAGGGTAATGTGCATGTTTCCGTTGGTCAACAGATAGAGGATCTGACCTTCAGGCACCATTCTTTTCAAATATAGGAATTTTTATCTCAAGTTTTTTGCATCCCTCTTGTATTTTTACCCAGCCTTGCTGAGTTGGCTGAGCTTGCTTGGCTGTCTCACTCAGGATGTTAGTGTGTGTTCTTTTTCTCACACTCTGATATTCTCCCTGTTACTTCTAATGCTGCAGTTCAGGAACAGGTTTTATTTTCACATCATTCTTGTACTTTTATCTGTTCTAAAATTGCTGCCATATACTATGATTAAATAGGAGGGGTGTCTCTTCAAGATTGTGCAGAACCAGGTGATTAAGCAGAAGTTGTTTTTCTCTGAATTGATTCTGCTGTGAACTGAGTCTACTAACAAATAAGAACGTCATTTAAAAAAATTATTATGCTTTTGTCAGGTTTTCATATTTACCACTCAAAATTTGTTCTAAGGTCTGTACATCTGGTTTGTAGTGTGAGTTCTACACATTGGTTAGTGAAAAGAATTTCTTTATCCCTAACACATCAATAGTTGTTGATGTAATGTGAAGAATCTGGAAAGCAATAGTCATTATAACATGCTTGTCTAAATTTTCCTTCCCAAATGAATGACCAGGAGAAGTTTTAAGAATTTTTGCCTGTTTTTATATTTATAGACATTCTAATTTTCCCAGTCTCACTGTGGTTTTTCCTTGTTTATTTTTCAAAAGAATGTGTACAAAGCAGACTTTAATAACTGGTTGAGAGGAGTCGGCTGGATCCCAATTCAGTCACTGGATGTAGAAAAGGCCAAAAAAGCTACAGAGATTCTTAGTGAGAAGAAATATCGGCAGCACCCAGACAAGCTGAAGTTTTCTATTACCATGGATGCAATGGAACAAGTTCTAGCTAAGCAAAATGCCAAGACCATGAATAAGGTGAGAAATTCGTTCAGATGATCATGACTGAGCCAGAGCTTGGGTCTTTGTCTGGCAAAATCGTGGGATGGCTGCATTCCTACTGAAGTTATCAGAATTTCAAATGGGTGCAGTGGTTTGCTTGGTTAAGACTGGGCACTAAGAGAGGATGGAAGCCTCAGGCTGTGTTCATAATTAAGGGAGTTTCATTTTCTGTTTATAAAGATTAAAGATTTCTCTTTTGTGTATGTGATTAAAGAGGTCTTCTTCAGATTTATAGTGCTTCGGTAACCTTTGCTATTTTTCTGCAAGAAGTAGTATTCATGATCAGTGAGATGAAAAAAACATGTAATTCTGTCCGTTTTGTACAAGTTTCCTTGAAAAGTGGAGTTATTTAAATTTGTCCCTAGTTATCTGGGACACCACTGATTCATATTCCATGTTTGCCATGGAAAGCGGGTGGCAAAAAAAGAATTTGTGCTTTGATTTAAAGCAGGGAAGAATGCAGACTGAAAATTTTCAGTTTCAATATTTATTAATTCTCTTTAGTAGTTCTCAAAACATACTTTGCAAATTTCTCAAAGTACTAAAGAGGAGGGATATAATATTGCCACTCGGCAGTTATATTTATGAAGATTATTTGTAGTGCTTGTGGAACTTTACTGTACTGTAAAATACTATTTATTGCAAATGAGCAAAATGAAAGCAAGGTCTTATTTTGTGAGCACCTTTTCAATGCTAAATATGACTTTTTAATTGCAGAGGCTCTATACCGATAAGTGGAACAAGGAGAAGACCAGCATTCATGTTATGCCAGACACTCCAGAAATTCTGCAGTCTAGAGTGAACCAGATCACCATGAGTAATGTGAGTCACCACGCTCACAGTGGGCATTCTGTGTCTGGTGCATAGAACAAAAATTGGTGTAATTTTTGTGTCTTTTTTTGAAAATATTTAAATTCAGGTGTAGGGTGCTTCAGTCGTTCTGCCTTCATAATTTCTGTTCTCTTTTACATTTTAAATTAGAAACTGTACAAAGCTGGCTGGGAGGAAGACAAGAAGAAAGGTTACGACCTGAAACCAGATGCAATTCCAATAAAAGCAGCCAAAGCCTCCAGAGACATTGCAAGTGATGTAAGTTTGATTGTGTGATAGTTCGCAGAGTAGCTACAAAGTCAAGCAGAATGTTTTAAAGTGCTCTGTTATGCGCAAATGTGTTTTTTCAAGCATCCTGACTTGCCTAGGTTTCAATTAGATGCTTGATGGTATAAACCTTTCCAGTGGAACAACTGAATTGTGCTTTTTTGTTCTTTGTTTAGCAAACTGCTGAGCTTCATGTGCCTGTGTTCAATGGGCTGTTTTGTAAGACTGAGTATGGTTAAATGACTAAACCTGAGATCTTGTCGTTAAAAAAAGAACAAGTATTTTCTGTTTTCAGAGATAAAATTAAAATTAATGCTGCATTTTTTTTAATTTAAGTTTTTGCTGTTCTTTCTCTTTCCTGCTGTCAGTATAAATACAAACTAGCCTACGAAAAAGATAAAGGAAAGCATATTGGGTTCCGCAGCCTTGAAGACGACCCCAAGCTGGTGCACTTCATGCAGGTGGCTAAAATGCAGTCCGATCGTGAATATAAAAAAGATTATGAGAAGGCAAAGACCAATTTCCACACTCCAGTTGACATGTTCAGTGTTGTGGCAGCCAAGAAAGCCCAGGAAGTGGCTACAAATGCAAACTACAAGAGCCTGATCCATACCTACAACGTTTTACCTGATGCTATGAGTCTTGAATTAGCCAAAAACATGATGCAGATACAAAGTGATGTAAGTGAGAGATTCTTCCATATTTGCATTGTGGGTACAACAATGCTTAGTTTATGAAAGCATACTGTAAGATAAGTAGTACTGTTTTCTTAGTGAAATTAGTTCAGTTATATACTAAAATGTAGTAAATGAAATGAGACTTTCAGCAATGATAGCTATTGTTTTTTTCTAAGACTCTGAAATATTAAATTGCTAAAAAATTTGTGCTGAGAAATAAGGAATTTTATTTATAAAGTAAAATGGATATTTACTGTTTACACATCCCATCAGGCTCTTCAAGAGCAATACGTGTGTGCAGCCAAGACAGGAAAAGCTTCACTCTTCATTAATAGTTTTATCTTGTACTTCCAAAAAGGTATCTTTTCAGAAGAAGGGGAAACCAGCAAAGTAGCTAATTCTAAGATTTTCTGGGATGTTTAATCTCTAGAGAAGAGGGCTTTTTGTTCTCAGTATAGTGGTTCAAGAGGGCCTTAGCATGTAATTTCATGTGAGCAATCTGTATACATCATAAGGAGGATCTGAACACTGCATGAAAGGCAGAGTAATAAAATAGACACCACTGTAACAAATGTATTTCTAAATAAACCTTGAATGCATCTTGATATTGTTTTCCTCTTTTTTTGGAATAAGTGCATTCAAAATCTAATATTCATTAAACACAGAAAGAAGTGTCATGATTTTCGGACTTTATCATGCATCTGATTCTTTTCTTTTCTTTCTCTTTCCAGAATCAATACAGAGCAGAATATGACGAAAGTATGAAGGGTGTTGGGTGGATGCCACTGGGCTCCCTGGAAGCTGAGAAGAACAAAAAAGCGATGGAAATTATTAGCGAGAAGAACTATCGCCAGCATCCAGACAAGTTGAAGTATTCTGTTCCCATGGATTCCATGAACATGGTCTTAGCTTTAAATAATGCTAAAATCATGGATGAGGTAAGGAAGCGTTCATCCAAATTCATTTAAGCTTGCAGAAGTAAGAAGCAAACAATAGCTGATGTAATCGCCAGTCTTATTGTATGCATAGCTCTGCAAATTGTCAATTTTGGCAGCTAATGAATATGCCAAGCTGTCATTGTACTACTTCTTAATAGACCTTTGTTGTACCTGAAAACAAAGCGTGACCCTAGTATTTCTATGAAATATGTATAGACAGTCTTGGGGTCAGATTTTATTAATACAGTTTATCCAACATGACTGAATGTAGACTCCTAACAGTTTAAATCTAGGGGCTAAAAATATGGAAGTGATCTCTTTCAGAAATAGGATTTAAACTTCTAAACTTAACTATTGTCTGTTTTGTCTGATGCCTGTTACATTACTATGAAATATTGCTACATTATATGAATAATTTCATAATGAGATACTTATTTTCTGATTCTCCTTCTGAACTGATGTAATCCACTGGTGTTCTTTAGAAATGTCTAGACTTCATCTGCATCGTAGTTACAGGGACCATCAGAATCTTATGTGCACTTTCCTTGGCTCTATTTCCTCTAAGAAAAAGCTCTGTTACTCTCTCAACTGATACTTATTTTCCAGGAGATAAACTTCCACCTCTAACATTTGGGTTTTTTTATACCGTCTGACTTGGCTTTTAGTTGTGGGTTACCCCCCGGAGGCGGTTAAGCACCACACAGCCACTCGCTCCCTTCCTCCCTTTCCCCCTGGTTGAGTGGGGGAAGAGGAAATGTAGAGAAACAAGAAAACTTGCGGGTCAAGATAAAAAAATGTTTAATAAGCAAAAGTGAAGTGGAAGAAGAGAGAAAGAAAACAAAAAACCAAAGTGATGCAAAAGCAATCACTCACCACCTTCCATGGATAGACTGATACCCAGCCAGCTCCTGAGCAAAAGATTTGTAACCTCCTAAACCCTCTTTTCACCCTTTTTATTTGCTGAGCATGACAGTTTATGGCACATATCTTTGGTTACCTGAGTTCATCCCACCTGGTTATGTCACCTCCCAACCCTCCAGTCTATTCACTATGGGGACAGAGAGAAACAGAGGTGGCCTTCATACTGTGCAAACACTGTTCAGCAACAGCTAAAACAGTAGTTATCAGCATTTTTTAGTCACAAATCTATGCTATGACGAAGGTTAACTCCATCCCAGCCAGACCCAGTACGTTTTGAAACCTGTTTTTTTGTGCTGTAGAACCTGCTTGAATACACTGCTGGGCAAGAGACGAGCAATAAAAGTATTTCTTCCACTTTTATTTCAGCCTCACACAATTAACTTCATAAGAGCTATTCCTGCTTCACACTGCTTTTAAGTGCCAAAATAAAAAGTCAAATGCTCCTACCATGTTAGTAATTGCATCATTGTAAAGAAAGTTTGTATTCCAAACAAGAAATATTCTTTTAAATGGTTTTATTTAATTTTTTTGGTTATGTTGACATAACTTTTTTTTCTACTCTTCCAGCACAAGTACAAAGAAGCATGGGAAGAAGACAAAAAGAAAGTTCACATCACACCAGATATTCCACAGATTGCTTTAGCAAAAGTTAATGCATTTAATCTAAGTGATGTGAGTACTGTTTTTAAGAATAAGACTTTTTTTTTTATTAGAAATAAGTGAGATGTCAGCATACGAAAATCTCCCTAAGTCTCACTTTGCTAACCTGGAAGAATTTCATAAAAAGCTATTAATTTTCCTTTTCCCCACTGTCTTCCCCAAAACTAAATACCAAAAGTTGCCAAGAAAAGTCATAGTATTTATAGTCAGATTATGAAGTGTTCATGTAGTCATTAAAATATTATAGTTACTAGCAAAATGGTAGAGTTTGAATACTATCCATTGCTTTATTTCTCCATGCAGAAAGTTTTGTACGGGATTCAAAATTCTTTCTTGCAAATCGAAGCTATTCTTTTGGTAACGGATGATTTTACAGACAGCTTTTCAGTAGCCAGTTGTACAACCTGCATATGCTAAATAAAGTATGGTTTGTAATTATGCACATCTTTAATGTGCACAGAAGTAGATATATTTATCTTATTTTTTTAAAAAGCTGACAACCTTATAGAGATAACTTTTCACCAATATTTGTGCATGTGGGAAAAAATTTATTGCTCTCTTGTTATAGATTAGTTAGTGATTACAGTGCAGTCCAGATGCATTGATGTATGAATACTAGAATTGGAGTTAATTTTGAAGAATATTCTTCTCTGTGTGCCTGAGTGCCTTAACCAACTGTTCAAGGAGTGTTAAACATGAATAGTCTGTTTCAAGTTATCATATAAAATGAATAGTTTTATTTAAGTAAGTGTGGTGTATTTTGCATTTTTTTAAAGGATGCTTCTTTTCTTTCTTCTCACAGAAAATGTACAGACTTTCATTTGAAGAATCTAGGAAGAAAGGGTATGATCTCAGAGCTGATGCTATCCCTATTAAAGCTGCCAAAGCTTCCAGGGATATTGCTAGCGATGTAAGTTCTTGAAAGAAAAAACTATGCATCTCAGATTTTGTAAACCATTCCTTTCTTGACAGAATTCAATTTTATATGCCAATTGTATGAAGTCTCTTTATTGTCTTGCTTATAAACAATTCTGACATTTGATATATATTCTAATACATTTTCTAGCAGGTTCTTTATCAGGAAGGTAAGGAGATATATGAGGGACTCTTAGGGAAAAAATGTTCATTCCTCAGTGTGATGGTGCTTGGATACTTTATAAATGTATGTTGTATCTTTATAGTTTAAACAGAATGTTCAAAGATCTTTCTTAGAAATAATTGAAAAGAACAGATATGGACTTAAATTATTTTTACTGCTGTAGTACAGTTATTTTTATGCCTTTGGTGAAAATCCCGTTACATTTCTTGGTGCAGAGAATACAAGCCTCTGGAACCAGGACCATTCTGAAATCCTCTGTCTATCACTGATGAGGGATCAGTGTGGCAGGGGCAAATCCAGCCTGAGAGAGGGGGGAAGTTAGGGTCTAAGGACAGGTTATTTAGTCCGTCTTTTATTTTTTTTTTTACAACATAGAGGATGTTGCAGCCACTGCAAAGTCAATTTGCTCTGTCTCTGCTCTGAGGGGAAGATTTTGCCTTTCTGAGTTCTCTCCGAGCAGTAAACAGTGAAGGAAAAAGGAATTGATGCTTGATCTGTGTAGTTCATTGTCCAGGCTTGATTAGGGATTGAGGAAGGGGTTAAGAATTTGAGCTATTGGTTTTATTAAACAAAATAATGCAAAAGATCTTGGGAAGTGTCTTGGATTTCTTAATCCTTTGAACAAATTTCATTTATTAAGAAAATGTTTTAAATGTACTACTTTTAGAAGGGATGCTAGACATCTGTTTTGCTTTAGAGTGCACCCTAGGAGTCGATAGACGAAGCCATCACCTCTACGTGCTTTGTGATGTTTTCTTTTCTTATTTTACTCTAAGTTACTTACAAAACAGATATTGCTTATTAAACAAATGAGGTAGAACTAAAGTCTCTGTCTCTGTTCTCTTTACAGTATAAATACAAATTAGGTTATGAACAAGACAAGGGAAAACTTGTAGGCTTCCGCAGCCTTCAGGATGACCCCAAACTTGTCCATTATATGCAAGTGGCGAAGATGCAGTCTGACCGTGAGTACAAGAAAGCTTACGAGATGAGCAAGACACATTACCAAACGCCTTCTGATACGCTCAGCATCGTGGCAGCCAAGGAGGCACAAGGTCGTGTAACCAATACTAACTA
The DNA here is from genome assembly GCF_964106895.1 of Numenius arquata. NCBI lineage: Eukaryota > Metazoa > Chordata > Aves > Charadriiformes > Scolopacidae > Numenius > Numenius arquata. Next base: position 2,197,862 of record NC_133578.1, read on the forward strand.
CAAACGACTGATTCACCAGTACATGCTTCTGCCAGATGCAATGAGTTTGGAACTGTACCGAAACATGAATCAGATACAAAGCAACGTAAGTTCCTCTTTTCTTTCTGTCATTCACAGTTCTTACTTTTTTCCTCTGTTTTCTCGTTATGTCTGTGTTTTGGAAATAACACAATTATTTTGTATAAGTTATTAGTAAATTGTAAACTTTCCTTTTGCGTTGTGTTTGGCAGAATGAGTACAAGCAGGATTACAATGAGTGGTTCAAGGGTATCGGTTGGAGTCCTGCTGGTTCTCTGGATGTGGAGAAATCGAAGAAAGCCACAGAAATTGCAAGTGATCGGAAATACCGCCAACATCCCAGCCTGTTCCCCTTTACCAAACAGAATGACTCCATGGACATGGTCCTTGCAAAGCAGAATGCAAATATAATGAACAAAGTGAGTATTTATGGGCAAAATTAGGGAAACATTCACATAGAATCCATTTCAGTAAACACTCACCACCTTTATGTAGCAGTGCTTCCCTACGAAAACTGTCATTTACAGGTTCTTCTTTTTAAATTTTTTTTCTTAATGAAACACTCAGTTACTGATAAATAGCACTGGTTAAATACATCTTTTCTCATTTTTCTTATTGCTACCTCTCCACCCTCTATTCTTCTCATTCTTGTGTAGAAATTACTGGTCCTGAAAACCTTGGTAGTTGGACTTCATCAGAAGCAAGCTGATTCTGGATTAGGTCATTGCATAGCAAAATATATCTAAGCACCTTTGTGTTTTTCCCCATTTGTATCCAAAGTGTGCAGATGGAAAGGTGAAAACCTCGGAAGAGCCATCATTTGTCATTTATATTAATGCATCCGATGTTCCTTTTTTCAATAGCATGCTTATACGGAAGCTTGGGAGAAGGATAAAATTCAGGTTCATGTGATGCCAGATACGCCAGATATTCTACAGGCAAAACAGAACAAGACAAACTACAGTCAGGTAGAGTTTTTTAATGCTTCCTATTACATTTTGAATTACTATCTATTTCCTTCAAATGTAAAGGTGCTCCCGTTTCAAAATAAGCAATTTGTACAAGTTAGAAGAAATGGAATGGGTGATTTAGAACAGAGGCAAGAAATTTTTTGTAACTAATATTTTCAGAGTAGCAACAAGTACCATCTTCAGGCTAGCAAAGTAACAGCCTAAATTACATTATAATGTATGGAAAATGTAAGTCCTATTTTTGAAATGTGGATGTTCATAATCCATACCCTGTGCTTACAACAGAAATCAATCATGTAAAAAATTCCTTACTATAAAATTACAAGTTCATTGAGTCTATTTTTAACTTAACATATGGGAAAAGAAATGCATGCAGTGATTCTCACTTTTCTGTCAGCTTTCAAATAGGAGAAAGTGACAATTGTGCCAGTATAAAATACTTCGGTTTTGCTTTGCATGACTGCTCAGAGCCATAGCTTTTACTCACAAGTGCTGGTACTTAAAATCAACTGTGCACAAACTGAATTGAATAAAATAGCTACATTACAGCCTTATTAATTAAAATTTTGTTAAGCCAATTGAAAAGTTTTCAGTTATCCCAGATGTATGTATTTCAAATTCCCCTGATGTGTTTCAAATCCCCAAGATAAACCATAGGAGGAAGCTGCTGTAGTAAAGAAAAGCTATTTAGTCACTGGCCTAAAGCTTGGAAGACCCATGTTCCCTGCTTATCAGTTTTCCATTTCTCAGTTCTCATTCTAGTAGCCTTTCTCTCGGAACTGAAGCCAAGGTGTCCAGAATTTGGTAATATGGATCATTAGCATATCTAAATAGAAGGTGACATATGTATTACTAAGACTTTTTAATTAATATTGTTTTCAATTTTAGAAACTCTACAAGCTTGGCTGGGAGGAAATGATAAAGAAAGGCTATGACCTCACACCTGAAGCCATTTCAGTGAAATCTGCCAAAGCTTCCAGGGACATCGCAAGTGACGTAAGCAACAATTCTAATTCAATAGGAACTGCACTTTATCTAGCTGCTGTAACTTACAGCGTCGTGCTAGATCCAGATACACCTCTCTGCTAAGGTGTGGCTTGGAGTAGAAAGCAAAATTGCTGACGAAGCTCTTTCCTGATCTGTTCCCGTCAACAAAGAAAACAATTTAAGAATAGTTGCTCCGGCATCTTGATAATTCCAAAGATTTTGGTCCATCCATGAAGTGGCTACTCCTACAAAGTTAGGAGCTGTCTCCTCTTTTGGATGTCCAAATAGCTGATCCCAGTGCCTATAGTGAGGAATCCCTTTTACAGTTCTGAAGTTGATGTGGTGACATATGTATTGCTGTTGTCGTAACTCGGTATGAAGACAGCTCCTGCATTCATAGAAGAGATTGCATTGATCATTAGGAAATGTTTCCAATACTTAAGTATCTGCATTTTTTGATGCTGATGATTTTATTCATCAAAATATTTCAGTGTGTCAGCCTTTGGGGGTTCTGAACAGTATGACTGTATGAATCAGATGGCACAAGAGACCACTTATGGCCACACACTCTTCCTCTCCAGGGACTCTGTTCATTCCCAGGGAGAGCATTCACTGACACCAAGTGATGCCCATTAATCAAGGGGCTACTAAAACTTTACACAAGATGCCATAAAAAGATGATAATTTCATTGGTAATGAGAAACATTGAAATGAGTGAATATATTGTTATTTTATATATTTTATATATTTTACCATTGTCTGTTTCTTACTGTAATTTCAATAATGCAATCTTTATTATAACTTTAGTACAAGTACAAAGAAGGTTACCGCAAGCAACAGGGACATCACATTGGATTCCGCAGCTTACAGGATGATCCTAAGATGTTGTGGTCCATGCAAGTGGCCAAGATGCAGAGTGAGAGGGAGTACAAGAAAGACTTTGAAAAGTGGAAGACAAAGTTTAATATGCCCGTGGATATGTTAGGCTTCCTTCTGGCTAAGAAATGTCAAGAACTGGTCAGTGATATAGACTACAAACACATACTACACCGCTGGACTTGTCTGCCGGACCAGAATGATGTCACCCAGGCAAAAAGGGTCTACGAGCTACAGAGTGATGTAAGCTTCCCCTGGATTTAATTATTTTATTCTTTTTGTAATATATTTACCGCTCATTGAAAAGTATTTTTAATAACTTTCTTTTGATGTCGGTATAGATCAGACTGAAGCTAAAATGCCAGTTGTTCTTTTAATATCATTTAATAAATGAAAAGGGAAATAATCCAGTGTGGTTTTGATTTTTTTCCTTAACAGAATCTATATAAGGCAGATCTACAATGGCTCAAAGGCCTTGGATGGAGTCCTTTGGGGTCTTTGGAATCTGAAAAGAACAAGAAAGCTTCTGAAATACTGAGTGAAAAGAAGTACCGGCAGCACCCAGACACTATTAAGTTCACAAGTATCCCAGATGCCATGGATATCGTTTTAGCAAAATCTAACGCCAAAAACAGAAGTAATGTAAGTTGCCTCTAAAGACAGAACATGTGATTCAATAAATGAATACATTAGTATACATTTGTTAAAAAGAACTCCATATCAGAACACCTGCTTAAAATATGCCAATATCAGCTGTTTACAATCAGCGTCTTACTGCTCAGTTATCAAGAAGTACTGTGCCTCATTTGGAAGATTAAGGTCTTTAGTGTTGTGTAACTCATTCCGTAATAACTGCAAATAACACATTTACTATGTAGTATGTAAATCTATTGTCATCATGCTGTTTCCTTGGCATTTCATGGATGTAAAGAAGAAAAAAAAAGGAGGTATTTCAGTAAGAAGTCATCGTATTCTTTGATTTTAGTACCTTGTGTCACTTATGCTTTCATAGCACATCTTTGCTTTGTTATTGTTGGGAAAGGGTGAGCTGAATTTACTGCTGCACATGAGCCTTGTATCAGACAAGGTATTTTTGTTTGTGTCTCTTTTCAGATACTGTATAGAGAAGCTTGGGACAAGGACAAGACTCAGGTTCACATCATGCCTGATACTCCTGAAATTTTGCTGGCTAAATCAAACTTGATTAACACAAGTGATGTAAGTTTGTCTGTACAATTATTTTTTTAATGTAATTTGAAATTACCCATTGTGGCTTTAGTTTAAAATGCAGTAGAGTAATTCTGCAATTCTAACATCTGTAAGCACACCTGTGATCTTTTCCTGTGAAAATTGTTATGCACTGAGAAACCTGAGTGGAATTGCTAAAATATAAAGCGGAAGCAGAGTTGCTAGAATATAAAAAATACCGAGAAAATATTCAACACAAGTTAGCAGTTTTCTGTTTCATCGCTTCTTATCATATTAACATTGTAGATACATGTTCAATACTTTTAGTAAGACCATCATTCTTGTTAAAATGTCTGGTTATATTGACTTCCCTCTTTAGAATTACATAGGATTATGTAGTTTACATCAAATTCCTGGTTATAATGGGACAAATATAAACTCATGCAAAGATAAAGAAAATTTAGCAGCTCTGTCGCAGGAACTCAAGAAGACAAAAATAATTGCAATTGAAATTGGGTGTAGAGAACCACGGGGTTGTATTGTTCACCTCTGTGGAAAACTGGGAAGTATTCAGAACAGTGAGTTAAGTAAACGAAAATTTTGATCTCAAATGAGTTAATCAGAAAACATACAGATAGTAATTTTAAAATATTTTACATCATCAGTTACAAACTACACATTATTAAAAGAAAACTGTGGAATTTAATTTGATGAAAGAAATTCTGTTTGGAATCTCATGCTTTATTTTCAACAATCAGGGTAGGAAAGTTATAGCATTGAAAAACTCTGTAGAGGGTTTTATTTCCAATAATGACTTTGAATCCCTCTCCAACAGAAACATTACAAGTTAGGATATGAAGAACTGAAGAGAAAAGGCTACGATCTTCCTCCTGATGCCATACCCCTCAAGTCAGCAAAGGCGTCCAGAGACATAGCTAGTGAAGTAAGTCGTATGCAATGGAAACAATAGTGGGGCATAGAGCTGGGACACACTTTGGGCCAAAGATTCTTTTAAATAAAAGGAGGAGAGGTCTACAATTTTAACAGGCTTCCCTCCTGAGAGGTACTATAATTATTAATGGTGTAAAGTTAAATACAGTAATTTATCAGATAGTATATATATAAACATTAAAAAATCAGGTAGTATCTCCTGGACATGCAATAGAAACAATAAAAATGTTGAGAAAATATGCAAAAACATTGAAATAAATAAGACAATTTTAATCACTATGTTAACAACAGAGAAATTAAAACTGCAGCTTGAAACGAGGTGATAATTTTTGTTTCTGCATTCAATTAGTACCAATACAAAACTGCGTACAGAAAGCAGCTCGGCCACCACATAGGGGCCCGTAACATAGAGGATGACCCAAAGATGATGTGGTCGATGCACGTAGCCAAGATCCAGAGTGACAGAGAGTACAAGAAAGCCTTTGAGAAGTCCAAGACGCACTTCAGTAGCCCAGTGGACATGCTGGGAATCGTGTTGGCCAAGAAATGTCAGGAGTTGGTGAGCGATGTGGATTACAAGCACCTTCTGCATCGGTGGACCTGTCTGCCGGACCAGAACGATGTTGTACAAGCCAGGAAAGTGTACGACCTTCAGAGTGATGTGAGTTGTTCTTTGCTGGCTGTGAGAAAGCCAGCCGTCTGTCTTGTGTTGTGTTCTGTTGTTGGAGAAGGTGCAGGTGGGGAGACTGTGTTGTGGCCATACTGTCTTGCTCAGAGTCAGTGACATGAACGATCAGGCTTTGAAGTTTGTGTGGGGTGATACTTTATGGTCACAGAAGAGTCCTGTGTTGCCTTGAGCATTTTGGGGGGAAGGTCACTGCAGGTGGCTGGAGTTCTGTGTGATGGGGAAGAGCAACGGAGCGAAATATTTTTCTTGGAGGAAAGAGAGTGGGCAAAGACAAGCCATGTGTGCAGATGGGAGTGGTATGAAGAGCCTTAGGTGGGGAGGTATAAGACTCCTCTTATGCCACTGCCAGCTGAAAGTTACCAAATGGGGCAGATCTTCCCTGGGTAGACTAAGAAGGTGGTGGAGGGAAGGTTTTGTGGATTGCTTGGAACCTGCTTGTGCTGTTGTAGCCATGGGGAGCCGAAATCCAGGGAGCTGAGCTTTCTGGGAGTCCTGTCATGGTGGCAGGTGGGTTGGTGCAGGGAGATGTGTTTTTGCAGGCAGAGCTTTCCTTGGTAGAAGGAGAGGTTTGATGGAGAAAGGAGGTTGCTGAGGTGCTCTGTGTCCTTGCCTGTCCTTTCAGAACGTGTACAGGTCGGACCTGCTGTGGCTGAGGGGCATTGGCTGGTCCCCCAGTGGTTCTCTGGACGATGAGAAGAATAAGAGGGCGGGCCTCATCCTGAGTGACAAGAAGTATCGGCAGCACCCGGACACCATCAAATTCACGAGCCCTCCTGACTCGATGCCTATGGTTCTGGCAAAGCACAACTCTGAGATTATGAACCAGGTGAGATGTCCTTGTGTTTGCCACCTGAAGGAAATGACCGCCTTCCTTTCCCAGGATGTTAGGCTCTCTCCTTCCGGGGCCTGGGTTTTGGGAGGCAGGAACTGCTTCCTCTTGCATTAGGGATTTGTGCTCCTTGATTTCAATCAAATTCTGCTTTGTGCGGTTGGAGGAGTGATTGGGTGCAGTGTGGAAAAGCACAGGGTGAAGGGTTAGAGGGTTTGGGACAAGAAAAGGCATTCGTGAGTCAGTGCAAAGTAGATGCCGCTTCCCTTGAGCTACTTGCCTTGAGCTCAGGTAGTTTCTTGAGCTACGTTGCTCTTGTAGTTTGTTGCCGGTTCTTCTTTGATCTTATTTCACGTTGTATTCACCTTTTTCAGCGCTCGTACATATCAGCGTGGGAGAAGGATAAAACCAGCGTTCACATTATGCCAGACACCCCCGGTATTTTGCTGGCCCAGCAGAACAGAGTGAACTTCAGTGAGGTAGGTGTTTGAGCTGGGGTTAAGTGTCCGTCCCTGGACACTGCTGTGGCCCAGGAAGAAGTGTTGTTTGAGGGGAATGCTTGTTGTTTTTCTTTCAGAAACTGTACAAGCTTGCAATGGAGGAAGATAAGAAGAAAGGCTACGACATGCGGGCAGATGCCATTCCGATCAAGTCTGCTAAAGCTTCCAGAGATATTGCAAGTGATGTAAGTGCAGAGGAGCCTTGACGGCAGAGTGTGTTGTGTTGGATGGTTTCCAGGTGTTTGCCATTGAAGTCCAGTGTTTGGAACATCAGCCCAATGGAGGTTCAGCTCATCCACACACATGTTCATTCTGGAGGGTCTGTCTGTAGCTGTTCCTGCATGTTCTGGTTGTGGGTTGTTCCAAGTATTGTTGTAGATGGTGTGGAGAGAGTACCTGTGGGATCTGGGTGTTGGAGATGCTCGAAAGCAGTGTCGCTGCTGGGCTTGTGGCAGCATCTCCTCATACAACAGCCTGTCCTTTTGAGCTGGTATGTGATGCCTCCCTTACTTCCAGTCTGGCAGGCTAGTTCCCAAGGTTGGTTGGAGCTGCTGCATGAGCCTCCAAATGCCTTCTCTGGCCAAGTGCAGGCGTGGGGTGGGATGGCAGTGTAGGACACAGTAGGGTGATGCTGACCTTAGACACCTCTTCACGTGGTGATCTTGCCAGGCTCCGTTAGCAAAGCGCTTGCTCACAGGTGCTGCTGGAGAATAGTGTGAGAAGGGGGAAGAGCTGGGCTGGAACTTACTGATCTTCTTTCCCCTGCAGTACAAGTATAAGGAAGGCTATCGCAAGCAGCTCGGCCACCACATAGGGGCCCGTAACATAGAGGATGACCCGAAGATGATGTGGTCGATGCACGTAGCCAAGATCCAGAGTGACAGAGAGTACAAGAAAGCCTTTGAGAAGTCCAAGACGCACTTCAGTAGCCCAGTGGACATGCTGGGAATCGTGTTGGCCAAGAAATGTCAGGAGTTGGTGAGCGATGTGGATTACAAGCACCTTCTGCATCGGTGGACCTGTCTGCCGGACCAGAACGATGTTGTACAAGCCAGGAAAGTGTACGACCTTCAGAGTGATGTGAGTTGTTCTTTGCTGGCTGTGAGAAAGCCAGCCGTCTGTCTTGTGTTCTGTTGTTGGAGAAGGTGCAGATGGGGAGCATAAGTCTGGGCTGATTCTGAGAGACGGAGACTGTGTTGTGGCTGTGCTGTCTTGCTGAATCATGGGATGGTTTGGATCGGAAGGGATGTTAATTATCATCTAGTTCCACTCCCCTGCCATGGGCACGGATATCTTCCAGTAGATGAGGTTGCTCATAGACATGTCCACCAAGGCCTTGAACACATCCAGGGATGGAGCAGCCACAGGGATGGGCAACCTGTTCCATTTTGTCACCACCCTCACAGGAAAGAATTTCTTCCTAGTATCTAATCTATATCTATACTCATCCAGTTTTAAGACAATTATCCCAATATTTCTATTGAAAAGAAATTTTCAATTTCAAACTTTATCATCAAGCTATCTTTAATTTCTCATTTTATAGTTCATGAGAGATCTCAGCAGTCCACCTTTTTTTTTTGTTCACATTTAGTCAAGAATGGACAGGGATGAAGTGGTGAGGGTTTCATACTTTATGGTCACATAAGAGTCCTGTGTTGCATTGAGCATTCTAGGGGAAGGGTTTCTGCAGGTGGCTGGAGTTCTGTGTGACAGGGGAAGAGCAACGGAGTCATATATTTTCTTTTGGATGACCAAGAGTGGGCAAAGCGAATCGTTTGTGCAGTTGTTAATAGTATGAAGAGCCTTAGGTGGTGAGGTGTAAGGCTCCTTTTGTGCCACTGCCAGCTGGAGGTTGCCAAATGGGGCAGAACTTCCTTGGGGACATAAGGAAGGAGGTGGAGGGAAAGCTTTATGAATGCTTGGCACCTGCTTGTGCTGTTGTAGCCATGGGGAGCCGAAATCCAGGGAGCTGAGCTTTCCTGGGAGTCCCATTGTGGTGGCAGGTGGGTGGGGCAGGGAGATGTGTTTTTGCAGAAAGAGCTTTCCTTGGTAGAAGGAGAGGTTTGATGGAGAAAGGAGGATACTGAGGTGCTCTGTGTCCTTGCCTGTCCTTTCAGAACGTGTACAGGTCGGACCTGCTGTGGCTGAGGGGCATTGGCTGGTCCCCCAGTGGTTCTCTGGACGATGAGAAGAATAAGAGGGCGGGCCTCATCCTGAGTGACAAGAAGTATCGGCAGCACCCGGACACCATCAAATTCACGAGCCCTCCTGACTCGATGCCTATGGTTCTGGCAAAGCACAACTCTGAGATTATGAACCAGGTGAGATGTCCTTGTGTTTGCCACCTGAAGGAAATGACCGCCTTCCTTTCCCAGGATGTTAGGCTCTCTCCTTCCGGGGCCTGGGTTTTGGGAGGCAGGAACTGCTTCCTCTTGCATTAGGGATTTGTGCTCCTTGATTTCAATCAAATTCTGCTTTGTGCGGTTGGAGGAGTGATTGGGTGCAGTGTGGAAAAGCACAGGGTGAAGGGTTAGAGGATTTGGGACAAGAAAAGGCATTCGTGAGTCAGTGCAAAGTAGATGCCGCTTCCCTTGAGCTACTTGCCTTGAGCTCAGGTAGTTTCTTGAGCTACGTTGCTCTTGTAGTTTGTTGCCTGTTCTTGTTTGATCTTATTTCACGTTGTATTCATCTTTTTCAGCGCTCGTACATATCAGCGTGGGAGAAGGATAAAACCAGCGTTCACATTATGCCAGACACCCCCGGTATTTTGCTGGCCCAGCAGAACAGAGTGAACTTCAGTGAGGTAGGTGTTTGAGCTGGGGTTAAGTGTCCGTCCCTGGACACTGCTGTGGCCCAGGAAGAAGTGTTGTTTGAGGGGAATGCTTGTTGTTTTTCTTTCAGAAACTGTACAAGCTTGCAATGGAGGAAGATAAGAAGAAAGGCTACGACATGCGGGCAGATGCCATTCCGATCAAGTCTGCTAAAGCTTCCAGAGATATTGCAAGTGATGTAAGTGCAGAGGAGCCTTGACGGCAGAGTGTGTTGTGTTGGATGGTTTCCAGGTGTTTGCCATTGAAGTCCAGTGTTTGGAACATCAGCCCAATGGAGGTTCAGCTCATCCACACACATGTTCATTCTGGAGGGTCTGTCTGTAGCTGTTCCTGCATGTTCTGGTTGTGGGTTGTTCCAAGTATTGTTGTAGATGGTGTGGAGAGAGTACCTGTGGGATCTGGGTGTTGGAGATGCTCGAAAGCAGTGTCGCTGCTGGGCTTGTGGCAGCATCTCCTCATACAACAGCCTGTCCTTTTGAGCTGGTATGTGATGCCTCCCTTACTTCCAGTCTGGCAGGCTAGTTCCCAAGGTTGGTTGGAGCTGCTGCATGAGCCTCCAAATGCCTTCTCTGGCCAAGTGCAGGCGTGGGGTGGGATGGCAGTGTAGGACACAGTAGGGAGATGCTGACCTTAGACACCTCTTCACGTGGTGATCTTGCCAGGCTCCATTAGCAAAGCGCTTGCTCACAGGTGCTGCTGGAGAATAGTGTGAGAAGGGAGAAGAGCTGGGCTGGAACTTACTGATCTTCTTTCCCCTGCAGTACAAGTATAAGGAAGGCTATCGCAAGCAGCTCGGCCACCACATAGGGGCCCGTAACATAGAGGATGACCCAAAGATGATGTGGTCGATGCACGTAGCCAAGATCCAGAGTGACAGAGAGTACAAGAAAGCCTTTGAGAAGTCCAAGACGCACTTCAGTAGCCCAGTGGACATGCTGGGAATCGTGTTGGCCAAGAAATGTCAGGAGTTGGTGAGCGATGTGGATTACAAGCACCTTCTGCATCGGTGGACCTGTCTGCCGGACCAGAACGATGTTGTACAAGCCAGGAAAGTGTACGACCTTCAGAGTGATGTGAGTTGTTCTTTGCTGGCTGTGAGAAAGCCAGCCGTCTGTCTTGTGTTCTGTTGTTGGAGAAGGTGCAGATGGGGAGCATAAGTCTGGGCTGATTCTGAGAGACGGAGACTGTGTTGTGGCTGTGCTGTCTTGTTGAGAAATGATTTCTTGAATGAGCAGGGGTGAAGTTTGTGTGGGGTGATACTTTATGGTCACAGAAGAGTCCTGTGTTGCCTTGAGCATTTGGGGGGAAGGTCACTGCAGGTGGCTGGAGTTCTGTGTGATGGGGAAGATCAACAGAGTCAAATATTTTCTTTTGGAGAAGTGAAAGTATGCAAAGGCAAGGCACGGGTGCAATTGGGAATCGTGTGAAGAGCCTCAGGTGGTGAGCTATAAGGTTATTCCTGTGCCACTGCCAGCTGGAAGTTACCAAACAGGGCAGATCTTCCCTGGGGACATGAAGAAGGTGGTGGAGGGAAGGTTTTGTGGATTGCTTGGAACCTGCTTGTGCTGTTATAGTCATGGGGAGCCGAAATCCAGGGAGCTGAGCTTTCCTGGGAGTCCCATTGTGGTGGCTGGTGGGTGGGCGCAGGGAGATGTGTTTTTGCAGAAAGAGCTTTCCTTGGTAGAAGGAGAGGTTTGATGGAGAAAGGAGGTTGCTGAGGTGCTCTGTGTCCTTGCCTGTCCTTTCAGAACGTGTACAGGTCGGACCTGCTGTGGCTGAGGGGCATTGGCTGGTCCCCTAGTGGTTCTCTGGACGATGAGAAGAATAAGAGGGTGGGCCTCATCCTGAGTGACAAGAAGTATCGGCAGCACCCGGACACCATCAAATTCACGAGCCCTCCTGACTCGATGCCTATGGTTCTGGCAAAGCACAACTCTGAGATTATGAACCAGGTGAGATGTCCTTGTGTTTGCCACCTGAAGGAAACGACCACCTTCCTTTCCCAAGACATTGACGTTCCTTGAGCTACTTTGCTCTTGTAGTTTGTTGCCCTGTTCTTGCATCATCTTATTTCACATTGTACTAATTTTTTCAGCGCTCGTACATATCAGCGTGGGAGAAGGATAAAACCAACGTTCACATTATGCCAGACACCCCTGGTATTTTGCTGGCCCAGCAGAACAGAGTGAACTTCAGTGAGGTAGGTGTTTGAGCTGGGGTTAAGTGTCCGTCCCTGGACACTGCTGTGGCCCAGGAAGAAGTGTTGTTTGAGGGGAATGCTTGTTGTTTTTCTTTCAGAAACTGTACAAGCTTGCAATGGAGGAAGATAAGAAGAAAGGCTACGACATGCGGGCAGATGCCATTCCGATCAAGTCTGCTAAAGCTTCCAGAGATATTGCAAGTGATGTAAGTGCACAGGAGCCCTTGGCGGCATGCTCTCTTCAGTCTTACTTGACCTTGCAGAAGGAGGCCGTGGAAAAGTCATAGCATCATAGAATCATGAAATGTTTTAGGCCAGAAGGGATCTTATATATCATCCAGTTCCTTCCCCTCTGCTGTGGCCATGGGCAACTTCCAGCAGACCAGGTTTCCTAGTCCAACCTGGCCTTGAACCCCTCCAGGGATGGGGCAGCCACAGCTTCTGAAGGCAACCTGGGCCAGGCTCTCACCACCCTCACAGCAAAGTATTTCTCCCTGAGATCTCATCTCAATCTCCCCTCTTTCAGTTTAAATCCATACCCACTCATCCTATGGCTCCAATCCCTGATCAAGAGTTCCTCCTCAGCTTTCCTGGAGACACTTTAGGGACTGGAAAGGGCTCTAAGATTTCCCCAGAGCCTTCTCTTCTCCGGGCTGAACAACGCCAAGTCTCTCAGCCTGTCTTCATAGAGATGGTGCTCCAGTCCTCGGAGCATCTTTATGGTCCTCCACCAAGTCCAGCTCGAGCAGGTCCATGCCTTTCTTATGCTGGGGTGCCCAGAGCTGAACACAGTGCTCCTGGTGGGGTCTGATGATCGTGGAGAAGAGGGGGAGAGTCACCTCCCTTGTCCTGCTGGCCACACTTCTTTTGATGCAGTCCTGGATACAATTGGCTTTCTGGGCTGCAAGTGCCCATTGCTGGCTCATATTCAGTTTTTCATCCACCAATACCCCCAAGTCCTCCGCAGGGCTACCCTCAGTCCACTCGTCACCCGGTCTGTGTCCGTGCTTGTGGTTGTCTCACTCAGGTGCAGAACCTTACACTTGACCTTGTTGAACTTCATGAGGTTTGCATGGAGCCACCTTGCTAGCCTGTCAGGGTCCCTATGGATAGAATCCCTTCCCTTTGGAGTATCAACCACACCACTCAGCCTGCTGCCTTCTGCAGACTTGCTGAGGGTGCACTCAATCCCACTGTCCCTGTCCCCAGCAAATATATTAAATAATACTGGTCCCAGTACAAGCCCCTGAGGGACACCACTCATCACTGATCTCTACCTGGAGTTTGAGCCAGTGACTGCAACTCTTTGAGTGCGATCATCCAGCCAATTCCTTATCCACCAAGTGGTCCATCTGTCAAATCCATGTCTCTTCCATTTTAGAGACAAGGATGTTGTGTGCGACAGCATCAAATGCTTTGCACAAGTCCAGGTAGATGATGTCAGTTGCTCTTCCTTTATCCACCAATGCTGTAACCTTGTCATAGAAGGCCACCAAATTTGTCAGGCACGATTTGCCCTTAGTGGAGCCACGTTGGCTGTCACCAGTCACCTCTCTGTTTTCCATGTGCCTTAGCAGAGTTTCCAGGAGGATCTACTCCATGATCTTGCCAGGCACAGAGGTGAGACTGACTGGGCTGTAATTCCCTGGGTCATCCTTTTTTTCCCTTTTTAAAAACAGGGGCTATGTTTCCCCTTTTCCAATCACTGGGAACTTCACCAGTCTGACACGACTTTTCAAGTATGATGGATAGTGGCTTAGCAACTACATCTGCCAGTTCCCTCAGGAACCACAGATGCATCTCATCAGGTCCCATGGACTTGTCCACGTTCAGGTTCCTTAGACAGTCTTGAACCAGATCTTCTCCTTTGGCGGGCAGTACTTCATTCTCCCAGTCCCTGCTTTTGGATTCAGTGAACTGGGCAGCGTGTCTAGAGCACTTGCCAGTAAAGACCAAGGTAAAAAATTTGTGGAGTATCTCAGCCTTCTCCATGCCAGTTGTAGCCAGGTCTCCCATTTTGCTCATCATGGTGAAACTAGGGGAGCCCTAGGGGTACAGTTTCTTTCATCTTCCTTTCTTGTCCTGTGTACCTGATGAAACCCTTCTTGTTATTTTTTATGTCCCCAGCCGAGTTCAGCTCCAACCATGCCTTCGCTTTGCTGATCTCCTCACTGCACTCCCAGACCATATCCCTATAATCTCCCCAGGATGTACATCCCTGCCTCCACAGCCATTGTGTTTTGGTTTTGGTTTGGCTTGTAGGTCTTGCCTTAGCCAAGCTGGCCTCCTGCCTGCCTTGCCTGACGTCCTGCATGTTGGGATTGAGAGCTCTTGCGCCCTGAGAAAAATGTCTTTAAACATCTTCCAGCTCTCATTCGCTCCTTTATCTCTGAGGGCAGTTTCCCAAGGGATCCCACTCGCTAGCAACATAACCAGCTGAAACTTCACCTTTCTGAGGGTTAGGGTACTGACTCTAATTTTTAACTGTCCTGTAGCCCTCAAGATTGAGAATTCTACTAGGGCATGATGGCTGTAGCCCAGCTCCAGCCTTGACCTCTTCGATAAATTCTTCCTCATTAGTGAGCATCAGGTCCATTAGAGCCTCTTGTCTGGTCAGGCTGTCATTCACCTCTACTAGGAAGTTCTCCTCAATGCACTCCAGTAGTCTCCTGGACGGCTTGCAGTTTGCTGTGCTGCTTTTACAGCTGTTGTTAGGATGGGCCTCCAGATGCCTCCTGTGGCCAAGTGTAGACATAGGGTGTATGGAAGTGTAGGACACAGTAGGGTGATGCTGACCTTAGACACCTCTTCACGTGGTGATCTTGCCAGGCTCCATTAGCAAAGCGCTTGCTCACAGGTGCTGCTGGAGAATAGTGTGAGAAGGGAGAAGAGCTGGGCTGGAACTTACTGATCTTCTTTCCCCTGCAGTACAAGTATAAGGAAGGCTATCGCAAGCAGCTCGGCCACCACATAGGGGCCCGTAACATAGAGGATGACCCGAAGATGATGTGGTCGATGCACGTAGCCAAGATCCAGAGTGACAGAGAGTACAAGAAAGCCTTTGAGAAGTCCAAGACGCACTTCAGTAGCCCAGTGGACATGCTGGGAATCGTGTTGGCCAAGAAATGTCAGGAGTTGGTGAGCGATGTGGATTACCGCCACTATCTTCATCAGTGGATCTGCCTGCCAGACCAGAATGATGTTATCCATGCGAAGAAGGCCTATGATCTACAGAGCGATGTGAGTTCTTTTTGATTTAATTTCTGGTGAGGAATGTATTTGATATTTTACATAGATGGACCAGGCCATCGTGTAACAATGTGGTAGAACCAAATTTTCACATCTTATTTTTAAGTTTTATGGCTAATTGAAACTCAGATCTCCAATAGGATAAGTTATCTAATTGATATTTAAATTAAATTATGTAATTCCCAAATACGGGCTATTTGTCATTTGCCATTCTGTGAAACTTGGAAAATGGTTTCTCTTTTAATGTAGGACAAATGCAGTTATTTCTTCTAAGAATTTCTCTTGGGTTTTGAATTTATTTGAATGAAAAGTTGAGAGGGAGGTCACTTAACTGTGAAAAGGTGCACTGTGTAAATTGCATTATTACAGCTAAAATAACCTGTGTATTTTTTTGTAATAGAACTGCTACAAGTCTGACCTTGAATGGTTGCGGGGCATTGGTTGGGTCCCTATTGGTTCCTTGGACGTTGAAAAAGCCAAGAGGGCGGGAGAGATCTTGAGTGAGAAAATATACCGCCAGCATCCAGACACGATCAAGTTTACTAGTGTCCCCGATTCTCTAGAGATGGTCTTAGCCAAGCACAACGCAGAGACAATGAATAAGGTGAGTCTTGATTGGATTAGGCAACACCTCAGCAGTCTCCACCTAAACCCTGGAGACAGGACTAGAAATACAGATGTGTGGCTGCTGTGTGAGATTCCAGCACAGTGAGGCTTTAAAAGTGTAAGTTCCATTCTTGTTAATCATCAGGTAACTTATTTTCAGCAAGTTCTAATTTATTAATATCTTCCAAGTTACCAAGTTAAGTTGGAATTATCGGTTGTGAAGCTTTCCACATACTCTACTGAATATCTAGTAATGTGTTACCTAACTTTCATCTAATTTTTAATATAGAAATTTGTCTAATAAATCTAAAATTTATCAAGTTTATCTAGTAATCTAGTAATTGATAAGTTACTTGTTTTAGGGCAGTCTTTGAAATAACCATATTTTAAACAATTCAGTGTAATCCTTAGACTATAAGAGTTTTTCTGAATCTGTGGCCCTGATTTCAATTCTATTGATGTCAATAAACCAATTTCCTGGCCTCAAACAGGCCTTGGTCTTAGAGTTTAGATCTCTGTGTGTTTGATTAGCATTCTGTGCACTTTTCTAAATTTTTTTTTTAAATAAAATTCTTTCTAGGTGACTAATTCTTAACCTGGACATTAAGTATCTATAGGAGTAAACATAAAATCTCATTGCTATATAAGGAATAAGGATTTTTTAGACTGAACTTGGAGTAGAGATCTGTAGTTCTTCTTACGTTTTAGGAGATCTCCAAGTAGTCACTGTATTTTTTCCCCCTTTAACATACATTACTTCTCCTGCAGCGTTTATATACTGAGGCCTGGGATAAAGACAAGACGCAAATCCACATAATGCCTGACACACCTGAGATCACACTGGCGAAACAGAACATGCAAAACTACAGTGTGGTGAGTGTGCTGGTTCTCCACATGTAACTGCTCTGTTTCATGGCTGGATTGTCAGTATTCTGATAAACCTTATATAGATGATACAGTCAGTTTCTTTAAGTAACTCCCAATATTTATCCTCAAAATTGTGAGTTTAAAGACGTTGTTTGCGTATTTGTACAGTAGTTCATACATACATTAGTGAGCACTATTGAGAATAAATTCCATGGGAAGTTGTGTGTCTCCAGTGAATTTTTAGGAGTCATATTTGCCAGCGTGCATACTGTTGGCAAGGCACAAAATTAATTCCAACATTGGCAATACCAAAAAGGTAATTTCCAGCACAATTCTGAGGAACGTTGATCCCAGTGTTCAATGTTAGTTTAGGCAAATAAACTCACATCAGTAAGAGGTGGCTTCAAACAGTAAGTTTTACTCCACTTATATAGAAGAATAGTTATCTCTAAATTTGTAGTCAATGTTATGTTATTTAAAGTATTGAGAGAAAAAAAATGTTAGCTAATGTATTTAGTAAAGATCTTCCTTTGATATGAATTTTTATGAGCTGCTGATCTGGGGCTTTGAGTTAAGAAAGTTAGATAAAGATGGGTTAGGATAAATCTTAAGAAATTTTTAAGATCTACTCTACTTAGAAGCAGTTTGTCTTGCATAGCATGTAATATATGGAACTTACTGACATGAGTCCCATTCTTTAATTCTTCACCTAGAAACTCTACAAACAGGCCATGGAAGAAGACAAAAAGAAAGGCTATGATTTGAGAAGTGACGCTATTCCCATTCAAGCTGCCAAAGCCTCCCGGCAAATTGCCAGTGATGTAAGAAACTACTTTTTTCTGTCTTTGTGTGCTGACATCTGATCTCTACAACCTGAAGGTTCTCAACTTGATTCTGTAAAAGGCATTTCAGTTAAGCTGTGGTCTCAAATTGTGGATTTTTGGAAGCGAATTATTATATATGTTTAAAGACTTAGTTGTAAAACTTAAATGTTGAGAAGTTATAAGGACAATATAATGCTGCTATCATTAATTTTGTCGTTCATAAAGCTGTATCTTTACTTAAGTATTATCAGTATATATATTATTATATTTAGTAAGGACTAACTATATTTAATAAGGCGAGGGTTATTTCTCACTAATATTAATGAAGAATGTTTTTTTCAAAAAAACTTACTTAAAAATCTCTATTTATGGTTCTAACTCAAATCTCAAAAATTTAATCCATGTTATTAGCTCCAGAACTGCTTTGACAGTTTGGTTTTTTTGACTGTAGGTTATAGGGAAATTTTGAGTGTTTATTCTTAGAAGTATTTAATATGAGTAAGAGATATTTAGAGGTGATACAGAAGTACAATATCTTGATTTATATTTCAGTACAAATACAAAGAAGGCTATCGCAAGCAGCTTGGCCACCACATAGGGGCCCGTAACATAGAGGATGACCCGAAGATGATGTGGTCGATGCACGTAGCCAAGATCCAGAGTGACAGAGAGTACAAGAAAGCCTTTGAGAAGTCCAAGACGCACTTCAGTAGCCCAGTGGACATGCTGGGAATCGTGTTGGCCAAGAAATGTCAGGAGTTGGTGAGCGATGTGGATTACCGCCACTATCTTCATCAGTGGATCTGCCTGCCGGACCAGAATGATGTTATCCATGCGAAGAAGGCCTATGATCTACAGAGCGATGTGAGTTCTTTTTGATTTAATTTCTGGTGAGGAATGTATTTGATATTTTACATAGATGGACCAGGCCATCGTGTAACAATGTGGTAGAACCAAATTTTCACATCTTATTTTTAAGTTTTATGGCTAATTGAAACTCAGATCTCCAATAGGATAAGTTATCTAATTGATATTTAAATTAAATTATGTAATTCCCAAATACGGGCTATTTGTCATTTGCCATTCTGTGAAACTTGGAAAATGGTTTCTCTTTTAATGTAGGACAAATGCAGTTATTTCTTCTAAGAATTTCTCTTGGGTTTTGAATTTATTTGAATGAAAAGTTGAGAGGGAGGTCACTTAACTGTGAAAAGGTGCACTGTGTAAATTGCATTATTACAGCTAAAATAACCTGTGTATTTTTTTGTAATAGAACTGCTACAAGTCTGACCTTGAATGGTTGCGGGGCATTGGTTGGGTCCCTATTGGTTCCTTGGACGTTGAAAAAGCCAAGAGGGCGGGAGAGATCTTGAGTGAGAAAATATACCGCCAGCATCCAGACACGATCAAGTTTACTAGTGTCCCCGATTCTCTAGAGATGGTCTTAGCCAAGCACAACGCAGAGACAATGAATAAGGTGAGTCTTGATTGGATTAGGCAACACCTCAGCAGTCTCCGCCTAAACCCTGGAGACAGGACTAGAAATATCGTGATCACGAGTAACGCTGAAGTTCAGAGATAATGAGTTTTCAAATAGTGAGCTCTATTTGTTTATCAATACGTTTAGGCCACGTCATAAAGACTCAACTTTGTCATGATATTCTGCCTATTACATTTTAATCTTTTCTTTGACATGTCTGTGCACTGAGCAGTAATAATGCTTTGGTTTATTCATTATCCTGAGGAATGTGGCAACTTTCTTTGTTGTTAAATTTCTGTAGATAAATTATCTTTTTAATAATGGTATCTCTACCTGATTGAAAACATAACCATTTATCCATGCTGAATTTCCTATAATTTTACCTAGTATGCTCTATGTTCTACCTGAGTAATGAGGTATTAACTTGTTTTGGAATGCGATATTAATCTCTTCTTATATTCTTTCTTAGCGTTTATACACTGAAGCATGGAACAAAGATAAGACCATGGTTCATGTGATGCCTGACACACCAGAAATCATGTTAGCAAAGCAAAACCAATTAAACTACAGTCAGGTGAGTAAAACTGAAGAGTTAAGAGAATTAAAGGATTTCTGACAAGTACAATTTTGTCATTCTGCCTTTTAATTAGTATTATTATATTGTCGAGTTGTTTAGTTTCACAATTTGCCAGCTCCACTGCTAAAATCTCAGTTGTTCTTTTGCTAGAATTTACCTCCTGGGTATGTAAATGGGCTTTTAAAATATATTATCTGCCATAAACAAGGAATCATTTCAGTAGTAATGTATGGAAGTAAATAATGTAACTTTTACAATATTCCTTTCTTTGCCTTTCGTGAATGATTTCCAGTTTCCAACTGTCTACAATACAATTACAAGATCTTTGAAATCTGCAGTATTTTATTTTCTAGAGAAGCTAGAGCTGTGTTCAGATATTTAAGTTGCCTGAACATGAACAATATTATTTACGGACATAATTTGTTTTATTACACAAATCTGCTAACTGAAGTATGATTTTGTTTCTCAAACAAAAATGTGAATGTTTTTCTCACAGAAAATGTACAAACTGGCTTTGGAGGAATCGAAGAAGAAGGGTCATGATTTGCGTTTTGATGCCATTCCTATTCAAGCTGCCAAAGCATCCAGGGAGATTGCCAGTGATGTAAGCAGGGGTTTTGATCATGCCTGTATGGATTTGGGAATGGAAAAGAATCAGAATGTTTGTTCCATTGTTTGTTAATATAATACTTAATGTTTATAGAATAGATAATACTGAAACCAGTGATTCTACTACATGCCTTTAGTACAGGAAGGGAGGGGATAGCTGCTATTTTTATATATGAGGTATATATCACATTAAATAAATAAATAAAATAATATGAGGATTATTCCTATGCCCCCTGTAATAGTACCAATGATGTCTCTGGATGTTCAAGTAGAATGATCAGTTATGTGTATGAGTCTATGCTGGAGTTAGTCAATTTAATTCCTAATTCAAAATAGGAAATACTTTCAAATCTCTCCCCAAAATAAATATATTAGTAAATCAATCTAAAAGTTCTAAATTGTTGTCTTTTCCTGAGGAAAAAAAAAGTTCTGTTGAAGAGTCATTGAAATTTGAGATGTCTGAATACAAAAACAGAGGAAAAAAAATGCAATGACTATGACAAGTTTTCCTGCAGGGATGAGGAAACATCACTAAGAGACAGAGGAGAACAGCGGTTTTATGCTCCTTTTTCTATCAAAATAGGTTTTTAAACTGTTAATATTCAGACCAACTCAGACTGTCTTCATCAGGGGGTTTTGTAATAGGTTTTAAACTAAGTTAATCTTTACATTTTAATCTTAATATTATAAGAGTTGTAGAATATCAAACTTTTTAGTAAGTATGTGACATTAAATGTTTAGGTAATTGAAAGGGTGATATATAAAAAAACCAGAGATAATAATATCTGTAATAAAAATCCCTTTTATGTGAAAATTAGTAAAACACTAGAAAGACCTGAATGATATTTTTGTCTAAACAAAATATAAAAGGCTATGTTAAACTGTGTGAATTGTTTGTTAATTTAAAAACATACCATGTGAATATGAATATACTTTATTTCAGTACAAATACAAAGAAGGCTATCGCAAGCAGCTTGGCCACCACATAGGGGCCCGTAACATAGAGGATGACCCGAAGATGATGTGGTCGATGCACGTAGCCAAGATCCAGAGTGACAGAGAGTACAAGAAAGCCTTTGAGAAGTCCAAGACGCACTTCAGTAGCCCAGTGGACATGCTGGGAATCGTGTTGGCCAAGAAATGTCAGGAGTTGGTGAGCGATGTGGATTACCGCCACTATCTTCATCAATGGATCTGCCTGCCGGACCAGAACGATGTTATCCATGCGAAGAAGGCCTATGATCTACAGAGTGACGTGAGTAAATTGTTACATTTATAATATATAATCAAATATTCTGGGTCTTGTACCATATAATTTTTAAAATATATATAATATGCCTTAGATGCTTTCATCAGTCATGTTGATAGACATTAGATGTTTAATATTCTATCACTGAATTTATGTTTAATCCTATTTTCTCAATCCTTAGCTTGAGGTATAATTTGTGTGTAACTGGTATTTGTGGAGTTTTTCAATAACTGTGTTCCTTTTGTTACTTAATAATTATTTTACTAACTCTTCAAAAATAACAATTGTTTTAAAAACCATATCCTATTTTAGAAATACATACAATTGTTTGTATAGACTTGGATATCCTTATTTATAATTATTTTATTATTTGATCATCTTTGCAAACATATAACGAATTTTCACATTTTTTCAGGCCGTTTACAAATCAGATCTGGAATGGCTGAGAGGTATTGGATGGGTTCCCATTGGCTCTGTGGATGTTGAGAAGGCTAAGAAAGCTGGTGAAATCCTGAGTGAAAGGAAATACCGTCAACCAGTAGACCAAATTAAATTTACTAGTGTGACGGATTCCTTGGCCATGGCCTTAGCCAAGCAAAATGCTGAGATAATGAACAAGGTGAGATTTGTGTTGTTTTGTTTTTTCTCAAAATCACTAGTGTTACAAAACTAGCTACTGGAACTTGTTCAGCAGGTGAAAAATACAAAATACAAAGTAAGACCAAACACTTTTGTTGGGGACTTAGAGAAAATGAATGTCCAAATTCAGCCTTTGCACAGGAAAGTTCTTACCTCAGGTCTGTGTCTGAACTGAAAATTTACTCCAGAAAAAAATTCACCAAAATCACATATTTTTCAAGAGTAATACTAAAAATGTTAGTGAATTTCCCTCTTCTCCCATCCCAGCTGAAATCCTATGTTTAAATATCGGTTTGGTATATTTTTTCTATTTTGTTAATGCTACTTCACTATACAAAGCTTGTCTCTGGCAGAACAGGCTACATTTTTTTGCAGTTCTTAGACAATACTGTGAAATCTGCAGAAGCAATGTTTCAGCAGGGTGTTAGGGTATGTCCAGCGGCAGCGGTGCCATGACCGTGCTGTAAGATAGAACGTAGCAGAATGTTGAGGCTTTTACTGCAGCTGTTGTAGTAATGTATTGTTGACTGAATGTCGTCCCCTGTGATGAACAAGTTATGAGGAAATAGCTTATGTCCTCTGGAAGTGAAGCTTCTGCAATTTATCTCAGACCTAGAGGATGAAAGTCACATAGAACCTACTGCTTCTCTTTAATAAGAAACATCAATCAAACAACTCATACAGATACGGCAGAATAAGGAATACAGTTTTCCTCCCACAGCAGTCCTAAATCAATCGATTGCTGTGCCAACTTAGCCTGAGAAATAATGAGGAAGGACAAATTTTGCTCCCTGAGCTGTTCAGTAAGAAGCTTTCCCATGTCAGGGTGTTTAAAGCTTGCTTGAATTACCCCTTGCAGTCTGTAAAATACTTTCTTTGAACAAATGTATTAGTTTGCTTATATGTATCTTGTTCTGCTTCAAGATTACGTTTCTTTTTTATCCTGGATATATTTATTTTTGGTGACTACTGCTTTTAAATTTTCACACATATAAAGAAACTTTTTAAAGGTTTGTGTTTTCCTCTCTTCTAGCGTTTGTACACGGAAGCCTGGGATGCAGACAAAAAGTCCATTCACATCATGCCCGACACACCGACAATTTTGCTGGCGAAGGCCAATGCAGCTAATGTTAGCCATGTAAGAACGTTTAAACATATACCAAAGTAATGCAAATTCAGAAATTAAGTAAGCATTTCTTTAACCATAATGATCTTCTAAAATATGCATTCATGAAAATTTTAGGAAATAATTATGAAATATAGAAATTCCATCTTTCAGAATATTGAAAAGCCATCTTCTGTCTTCTTTTGTGTAGAAACTTTATGTACAAGCCTGGGAAGAGGCCAAAAAGAAGGGTTACGACATGAGAGCTGATGCAATTCCAATCCGAAGTGCAAAGGCATCAAGAGATATTGCGAGTGATGTATGTATCTCCTTTACATTTATTTTCAGTTAGCTTGAGAAACAAGAAGGAAGTTATAAGCTATTTACAACTTAAAATCCCACAGTATTTCAGATTCATCTTGAAAGCCTGCTGAAAAGAATTCACTGCAGAGAGAAAATGGGCAACAGTTTCCAAACGGAACACTGAATTACAAGTCCTGACATTAAGCGTATATTAGAAAATAATAAACTAGAATGAAAATAAACAAAGGCTGTGGGGCAAGAATGCGTTAGGCATTTCTAAACTCTACAGGAGTATATTTCATAACATAAAAAATATATTCGTGATCAGTAGCAATATGAAATTATGGGAATTTCACCCCACATTCACTATTTCTTTTAATACTTCTTTTTGCATTCTCTAGTACAAGTACAAAGAAACACACGAGAAGCAGAAAGGCCACTACATCGGGTGCCGAACTGCCCAGGAGGATCCCAAGCTGTCGTGGGCCGCACGTGCCATGGTGCTGCAGAACGACCGCATTTACCGGAAGGCGTACCATGATTCGAAGGCCCAGGTCCACATCCCGGTGGACGCAATGTCCGTGCAGGCGGCCAAGGAGTGCCAGACACTGGTCAGTGACGTTGACTATCGCCACTACCTCCACCAGTGGACGTGTCTGCCCGACCAGAATGACGTGATCCACGCAAAGAAGGCCTACGACCTACAGAGTGATGTGAGTGAGAGTAGCTGTAGAAAAGCTTTATGGCATGTGTATGAGGCACTGGTTGCTGGTGACTGTGCAAATATCTTTTTCAAATACACGTTCATGAGTCTGCAGTCAGTCCTGGTATGTTTATTTTAATTCATTTGGATGATCCCTTCCAAATTAGTAGCGTTCTCAGCTTGGGGGCCAAAAATATTCCAGACAGTTCGTAAGGAAGCGATGTTTTTTTGTTCTGCTGTAGAACGTTTATTTGCAGTTTGCTTGCTGACTGCTTGCAGATTATCACGGAATTACAGAATCACAGAATGATAGGGGTTGGAAGGGACCTCTGGAGATCATCTGGTCCAACCGCCTGCCAGAGCATGGTCACCTAGAGCAGGTTGGACAGGAACATGTCCAGGCAGGTTTTGAATGTCTCCAGAAACGGAGACTGCATCATCTCTCTGGGCAGCCTCTTCGAAGGCTCTGACAAGCTCAATGTAAAGAACTTCCTCCTCATATTTAGATGCACCTTCCTATGTTCAAGTTTATGCCACTGGTTTGCATGTAGCAAGTGCCTTTAAAAGTATCTTTGTTGCTGTGTAAAACAGGGGTCCAGCTCTGTGTGGGAAGGACCTGGAACAGCACAGTCTCATTGACTGCTTGTTGTGTAACTGTGTGAGAAGGAGCTTGGGGAAAGCCTTGGACAAAACCTCTCTACACATAGAGTTGTCTCTGCACTGTTGTCAATAATCCTTCATTTGTTTGTAGAACGTGTACAAGTCAGACCTGGAGTGGTTGCGAGGCATTGGCTGGGTGACCGATGGTTCTGTGGATGTGGTCAAAGCAAAGAAAGCCCAGGAGCTCCTGAACGAGAGGCTGTACCGCACGCGGCCAGATGAGATGAAGTTCACCAGCATTACTGACACGCCAGACGTTGTCCAGGCCAAGATCAATGCTCTGCAGATGAGTGACGTAAGCTTACCTTTCCCCTACCTTACCTTTCATTTGTGTGGTGCCATTTCTTTTCTTTCTGGTGTAGAGTAGAATTTCTGCCATGGGAATGACTAGTCAGAAACTACTTCAATCAGAATTAGCAAATACTTCCTGTTGGTGTTTTTTTTTCCATGTTCAGACCATATTATAACCTCATTTTGCTTCCTTTCTCCTTAGCGTCTGTACCGTGAAGCCTGGGATAAAGATAAGACGCAGATTTCCATACCTTCCGATACTCCTGTTTTGCTGCAGTCCAAAGTCAATGCCCTCAACATCAGCAACGTAAGAGAATAACATCATTATGTTTGTGAAGCACTATGAAATTAAGAGCAAGACAGTTGCTCTTCCAGAGTAGGTTTCAAGAAAAAGAGATTGGTGTCAGAGAGTCTTGACCGCATGTAACAAGGGTGATTGATTTTCTTTGCAGAAACATTATCAGAAGGCCTGGGATGAGGCGAAGGCAAAAAGCTATGACATAAGAGCTGATGCCATTCCCATCAAACACGCCAAGGCTTCCAGAGACATTGCGAGTGAGGTACAGTCTCCTCTTCATGTGGTTGCTGCGCCTGTCTCTTCCCGTGTCCAGCTCAGCAGAACTGAGTGAAGTTCAGTTCAGCTGGAAGCGATGTAGTGTTTTCCGCCTCTGTGTTATTTTAAAGCCTGTTGTGAGCACTTCTGTCTTTCAACACCTAAAGCTGCCTATTGGTAGCTGCTCTGTGAATAAGAGAACATCTGCTATGTTTGTGAGATTGCTCAGAGTCTTAGGAAACAAAGTGTGAATTTTCAGACACCAAGCAACAATTTAAAGCTGATTAGAGTAGGGGCTGCAGTTGTGGTTGTTGCTGAATTCCTGCAGTTCCTGTAATCACCGCCATCAAATATTTTCTCTCTAAAGATGTGAATTGTGGCTGGTACTCAGCAAGATCTCAGAGTGCACGTGTCCACTTCAGTATCGTTTTTCCTTGTTTATGAGTGTTAAGAAAAGACAGAGATATCTTAAAAAAAAATTGTGGGTGACTTGGGGAATGCCTCTTTTTGGGAGCTTGAAGGCCTGCCTTTTGAATGGACCAGAGCTTTTTGTGTGCTAAGACAGAAACTCTGGGAAATGCATCAAAGAGTTGACAACTTGGGAAGCTGAAAGCCTTTTGTTCATTAGTCACGTTCAGGTGAGAAATATGCGGCTACTTACTTTGCTTCTGCCTTTCTAGTACAAGTACAAAGAAACGCACGAAAAGCAGAAAGGCCACTACATTGGGTGCCGAACTGCCCAGGAGGATCCCAAGCTGTCGTGGGCCGCACGTGCCATGGTGCTGCAGAACGACCGCATTTACCGGAAGGCGTACCATGATTCGAAGGCCCAGGTCCACATCCCGGTGGACGCAATGTCCGTGCAGGCGGCCAAGGAGTGCCAGACACTGGTCAGTGACGTTGACTATCGCCACTACCTCCACCAGTGGACGTGTCTGCCCGACCAGAATGACGTGATCCACGCAAAGAAGGCCTACGACCTACAGAGTGATGTGAGTGAGAGTAGCTGTAGAAAAGCTTTATGGCAGGCTTGGAGATGTTTACTTGGAGAAAAGTAACTTACAGTTACTTTTACACCACTGGTCTGCATGTAGGAAGTATCTTTAAAAGATCAGTGATTTCTTTGCTGTGTAAAACAGGGTTCCAGGTCTGTGTGGGAAGGACCTGAAACACAACGGTCTCATTGACTGCTTGTTGTGTAACTGTGTGAGAAGGAGCTTGGGGAAAGCCTTGAACAAACCCTCTCTGCACATAGAGTTGTCTCTTCAACGTCGGTAACCCTTGGTTTATTTATAGAACGTGTACAAGTCAGACCTGGAGTGGTTGCGAGGCATTGGCTGGTTGACAGAAGGTTCTGTGGATGTGGTCAAAGCAAAGAAAGCCCAGGAGCTCCTGAACGAGAGGCTGTACCGCACGCGGCCAGATGAGATGAAGTTCACCAGCATTACTGACACGCCAGACGTTGTCCAGGCCAAGATCAATGCTCTGCAGATGAGTGACGTAAGCTTACCTTTCCCTTACCTTACCTTTCATTTGTGTGGTGCCATTTCTTTTCTTTCTGGTGTAGAGTAGAATTTCTGCCATGGGAATGACTAGTCGGAAACTACTTCAATCAGAATTAGCAAATACTTCCTGTTGGTGTTTTTTTTTCCATGTTCAGACCATATTATAACCTCATTTTGCTTCCTTTCTCCTTAGCGTCTGTACCGTGAAGCCTGGGATAAAGATAAGACGCAGATTTCCATACCTTCCGATACTCCTGTTTTGCTGCAGTCCAAAGTCAATGCCCTCAACATCAGCAACGTAAGAGAATAACATCATTATGTTTGTGAAGCACTATGAAATTAAGAGCAAGACAGTTGCTCTTCCAGAGTAGGTTTCAAGAAAAAGAGATTGGTGTCAGAGAGTCTTGACCGCATGTAACAAGGGTGATTGATTTTCTTTGCAGAAACATTATCAGAAGGCCTGGGATGAGGCGAAGGCAAAAAGCTATGACATAAGAGCTGATGCCATTCCCATCAAACACGCCAAGGCTTCCAGAGACATTGCGAGTGAGGTACAGTCTCCTCTTCATGTGGTTGCTGCGCCTGTCTCTTCCCGTGTCCAGCTCAGCAGAACTGAGTGAAGTTCAGTTCAGCTGGAAGCGATGTAGTGTTTTCCGCCTCTGTGTTATTTTAAAGCCTGTTGTGAGCACTTCTGTCTTTCAACACCTAAAGCTGCCTATTGGTAGCTGCTCTGTGAATAAGAGAACATCTGCTATGTTTGTGAGATTGCTCAGAGTCTTAGGAAACAAAGTGTGAATTTTCAGACACCAAGCAACAATTTAAAGCTGATTAGCGTAGGGGCTGCAGTTGTGGTTGTTGCTGAATTCCTGCAGTTCCTGTAATCACCGCCATCAAATATTTTCTCTCTAAAGATGTGAATTGTGGCTGGTACTCAGCAAGATCTCAGAGTGCACAAGCGTCCACTTCAGTATCGTTTTTCCTTGTTTACGAGTGTTAAGAAAAAACAGAGATATCTTAAAAAAAAATTGTGGGTGACTTGGGGAATGCCTCTTTTTGGGAGCTTGAAGGCCTGCCTTTTGAATGGACCAGAGCTTTTTGTGTGCTAAGACAGAAACTCTGGGAAATGCATCAAAGAGTTGACAACTTGGGAAGCTGAAAGCCTTTTGTTCGTTAGTCACATTCAGGTGAGAAATATGTGGCTATTTACATTATTTCTTCATTCTCTAGTACAAGTACAAAGAAACACACGAGAAGCAGAAAGGCCACTACATCGGGTGCCGAACTGCCCAGGAGGATCCCAAGCTGTCGTGGGCCGCACGTGCCATGGTGCTGCAGAACGACCGCATTTATCGGAAGGCGTACCATGATTCGAAGGCCCAGGTCCACATCCCGGTGGACGCAATGTCCGTGCAGGCGGCCAAGGAGTGCCAGACACTGGTCAGTGACGTTGACTATCGCCACTACCTCCACCAGTGGACGTGTCTGCCCGACCAGAATGACGTGATCCACGCAAAGAAGGCCTACGACCTACAGAGTGATGTGAGTGAGAGTAGCTGTAGAAAAGCTTTATGGCAGGCTTGGAGATGTTTACTTGGAGAAAAGTAACTTACAGTTACTTTTACACCACTGGTCTGCATGTAGGAAGTATCTTTAAAAGATCAGTGATTTCTTTGCTGTGTAAAACAGGGTTCCAGGTCTGTGTGGGAAGGACCTGAAACACAACGGTCTCATTGACTGCTTGTTGTGTAACTGTGTGAGAAGGAGCTTGGGGAAAGCCTTGAACAAACCCTCTCTGCACATAGAGTTGTCTCTTCAACGTCGGTAACCCTTGGTTTATTTATAGAACGTGTACAAGTCAGACCTGGAGTGGTTGCGAGGCATTGGCTGGTTGACAGAAGGTTCTGTGGATGTGGTCAAAGCAAAGAAAGCCCAGGAGCTCCTGAACGAGAGGCTGTACCGCACGCGGCCAGATGAGATGAAGTTCACCAGCATTACTGATACACCAGACGTTGTCCAGGCCAAGATCAATGCTCTGCAAATGAGTGACGTAAGCTTACCTTTCCCTTACCTTACCTTTCATTTGTGTGGTGCCATTTCTTTTCTTTCTGGTGTAGAGTAGAATTTCTGCCATGGGAATGACTAGTCAGAAACTACTTCAATCAGAATTAGCAAATACTTCCTGTTGGTGGGTTTTTTTCCATGTTCAGACCATATTATAACCTCATTTTGCTTCCTTTCTCTTCAGCGTCTGTACCGTGAAGCCTGGGATAAAGATAAGACGCAGATTTCCATACCTTCCGATACTCCTGTTTTGCTGCAGTCCAAAGTCAATGCCCTCAACATCAGCAACGTAAGAGAATAACATCATTATGTTTGTGAAGCACTATGAAATTAAGAGCAAGACAGTTGCTCTTCCAGAGTAGGTTTCAAGAAAAAGAGATTGGTGTCAGAGAGTCTTGACCGCATGTAACAAGGGTGATTGATTTTCTTTGCAGAAACATTATCAGAAGGCCTGGGATGAGGCAAAGGCAAAAAGCTATGACATAAGAGCTGATGCCATTCCCATCAAACACGCCAAGGCTTCCAGAGACATTGCGAGTGAGGTACAGTCTCCTCTTCATGTGGTTGCTGCGCCTGTCTCTTCCCGTGTCCAGCTCAGCAGAACTGAGTGAAGTTCAGTTCGAAGGGCTGACAACTTGGGAAGCTGAAAGCCTTTTGTTCATTAGTCATGTTCAGGTGAGAAATATGTGGCTATTTACATTATTTCTTCATTCTCTAGTACAAGTACAAAGAAACACACGAGAAGCAGAAAGGCCACTACATCGGGTGCCGAACTGCCCAGGAGGATCCCAAGCTGTCGTGGGCCGCGCGTGCCATGGTGCTGCAGAACGACCGCATTTACCGGAAGGCGTACCATGATTCGAAGGCCCAGGTCCACATCCCGGTGGACGCAATGTCCGTGCAGGCGGCCAAGGAGTGCCAGACACTGGTCAGTGATGTTGACTATCGCCACTACCTCCACCAGTGGACGTGTCTGCCCGACCAGAATGACGTGATCCACGCAAAGAAGGCCTACGACCTACAGAGTGATGTGTGTATGAGTAGAGATGGGGGAGTTAATACTGTTGCTATTTAGTATGTTATAGCCTTATTCTGATGGTTTGATATTATACAGTCACAAAAGATTTATCTTTAGACTCTTCTTCAGTTTTTCATGTTACTGCTATTATCTGCTCTTTTTATCCTTTAAAAGTATTGGTATTGCCTCTAAATTTTATAAAACCTTTTGTTACTAACTGCTATGTTACGCATGCTTTCATATTACTGTCATTTGGAGAGGAGGAAGGATTTGTCCCTATTACTTTGATGGGACTTACGAAATAACATCTGTTTACTACTTTGGAATCAGGTGACTTTTATTATGTTTATCTGACTTGAATTGGAAATTTATTTAACTGAAAGAAAACTATGTAAGATAGCAGGTAAGATGTTTTAGTGGCTGATTTCAAAGCAGAAGGAGTCAGTGCAGCTGATTTCCTGACTTGGCTTTGCTGCTTATCAGTCAGTCACTCTTCCTCTGTTTCAGTTATGAACTTTGGAAGTGACATTCACCTACCTTGCTGAAGGATTTGCTTGATTCAAACTTAAATAATGTTGCTTGATACCACTTCAGGAGTTACACCAGTTTGCTCTACTTCCCATTATGTATATAAACCTCTCTTTTGGTCCTTTTTGTCAAATTCCCTGGTGGGCAGCTTGATTTTTTGTTTGGACTTATAAATTGTTGAAGTGACTGGAGGAATAAGTATTTTGGAGGGGACAGGAAAACTCTTCTAAGATCTTAATACTCATCATCATTAACAGCAATTCTGTGCGGTTGTTTCCCCTCTATTTAACTGCATAAGATTTAGAGCATATTGTTTAAGAAATGAACTACTTAAAACCTGGTTCCCAGATTGTATTTTACTTCTGACACTGATCATCTCTTGTATATAAGAAGGATTAATCTAGCTGTAGCCAATTTGACTTTTTTTAAAACATAAACTGCTTTTTGTACTTAACATAATTGAGACAGGCATTTTAAGCCCGATGTTTTCCTTTTCTGACTGTGTCTGATACAGGCTGTTTATAAGTCAGACCTGGAGTGGCTCCGTGGAATTGGCTGGTTGCCAAATGACTCTCCAGAAGTCAAGAGAGTGAAGAACGCCCAGGATCTCCTGAGCGACAATGTGTATCGAACGCCTATTGAAAGCCTGAAATACACCAGTGTTGTTGATTCTCCAGACGTTGTTCTGGCTAAAGTGAATGCCGAGCAAGTCAGCATTGTACGTTACATTGTTCTTAAAGTTGTTTTGAGGCTATAAACAGTTAAAGAGAAACCTCGCTGCTAAAATATAAAATTGATCAGTGGTATTTTAAGTCAAATTTAATGCTTTTCAAGCCATATTAATTTTTAGACATGATAGTTCAGGGGAGATTTATGGGATTTTATGTTCTTGAGAAGTAAAATTCCGTAATTACAGTATCATCAAATGAACTATTTTAACAGCCAAAATACAAAGAAGCCTGGGAAAAGGACAAGACTATGATCCATATTATGCCAGACACACCTGAAATCAACCTAGCCAAGACTAATGCTGCTAATTATAGCCAGGTATGCTTATCATCCTATTTTCTACATTTCTATAAAATAGTATGTGTATCCTGTGGATTTTACATTCTAAGATATTACTAACAAAGTTGAAGATTAAGTCACATGAATCTCATTGAAGTTTGTCTTCATATGGGGTGTGCAACTTTCCCTTCCCTCTGCTGAGTGTTCTTAAAGTATTTAGACATTTTAAGATAAATGCTTGCATATAGTTGTTTAAAAATTATTAATATTATGCCCTATTAAGGTAATATTTTGTTGAAATTGATGAGAGCCCATGGCATATAAATATTTTCTAATCTTTTACAAATTCCTTTCCATGCAGTAGAGGTTGCAAAACTGGTGTTGCAGGTACATGTTTGAGAGGTGGTAAGATTTGCAGCAGTATTTATGGCTAGGAGCTGGAGTAATGCACAAATAATTCTCATGGTATTTCAGCAAACAAATGGCAGTAAACTATGTGTGTCTTTAATGGCAAATGCCAGAGTATATAGCATATGTGTGATATTTTGTTATCTTTTCAGAAACTGTATAAAGAAGCTTGGGATGAGGTGAAGATGAGTTATGATTTGAGAGCAGATGCAATCCCAATCAAGGCAGCCAAAGCTTCCAGAGAAATTGCTAGTGATGTAAGTACCAAAAGAGGCATCGAGCTCTTCACGTGGTTTAAGAGCTATTTCATGATAACTGTTAGTAATGGTGATCTTTGCTCTTTACCCAGTATAAATACAAACTGGAACACGAGAAGCAGAAAGGGCATTATGTTGGAGTTCCAAATGCAAAAGAAGATACAAGAATGCAGTTTGCCCTCGGCATAGGCAAAGTTCAGAGTGAACTAGAATACAAGAAACACTTTGCCAAGTGGAAGACTCAGTGCCACCTACCAGTAGACATGCTGTCTATCCTGTCAGCCAAACACGGTCAGTCTTTGGTCAGTGATGTCGATTACCGTCATTACCTGCATCAGTGGATCTGTCTTCCGGATCAGAATGATGTCATACATGCTAGGAAAGCCTATGATCTTCAGAGCGATGTAAGTTAACATGAGAACTTAACTTATTACTGTATTGTCTTTTCTTAGTCTGCTTGAGCTCTAACTAGTGGGAATCTCTGCTGAATTCACTTAATTGGCTTTGGTGTTTATTAGGAATGTATAAGTATATGCCACTTTTATACATTGCCAAGTTTGAAGTGCGATAAATTCAGGTATAATACTCGTGTTGGAACTACTGCTCCTCTTTTAACCAGTTAAGTGCCACTATTTATGGATCTTGCTGGATTGTACAGGAAAGTGTAACTAACAGCATGGACCCACTTTTGTTTTCCCAGGCTATTTACAAATCTGATTTGGAATGGCTACGGGGAATTGGATGGTTGCCAAATGATTCTGTTGGAATCAACCATGTCAAATATGCTGGAGATCTCTTGAATGAGGTAACAAAATGGTTCTCCATACTAAAATTTTCTTAAGGGTATTTGTAAATTAAAGTATTTTTTAATGGTTGGATACATCAGTATTTTTTTAAATAAAAAATACACCTTGAGTATTTCAACAGCATTCATGGAGAGATTTTCTTCTCGTGTAAACTTTCTTGTCTTGTCTGTGTATTCAGAATTGCTGTGTTAGCGATAAAATATCTGTGTATAATCTGACTCTTCATCTTTTTTCTTGTATAGAGAAAATACCGTACAAAAGCCGAAACTCTTCCATTTACTCCAGTGGCGGACAGAGTTGATTATATCACAGCAAAGAATAGCGGTGAAATTCTTAGTGATGTAAGTTTGCTAGTGTGTTTCCAGGCTGCTGCCTTGGTCTGTGTATTTACATGGTAGGTTTTTATCTTGAAAACGATATTTAGTTTATCTTTAAAAAAAGTGCAAAAGAATTCTTGGTCAATCTCTGTGAATGTATGACACAAAGATGAACAGGACTTCACTAGCTCATCTCCACCACTTGGGAGGAAAAAAGCTCCTCAAGTAGAATAACATCTTTCCTAGACACATGAAAAGCCAGTGCTAATTCTGCAACCAGGCCCTTCTATCAGTCTTGGCTGATAGAATTTGTGATCATTGACAACATGAACATAAACAGCCACTTGGACTCTATTGTCTGGTTCTATCTATTGTCCTGGTTCACACACTTCTTGCTTGGCTGTTGGCTGTACATCCCTGTAGACCAAAGAGGTGGCATAACTTCTTCCCTCTCCGTCCAGCTGCCTTGGAACAAATTTTTAAAAGTTTCTCTGAGAAATTTTGTAATTTCTTGTTTTGTATAATTTCCTTTTTTAAAAAAAATACCCATTTGGATGTATATATTTAATGTGTCATGTCTGATAGCCTTGCAAATTCAGGGTTTTATACATTATTTCATGCATAAAATATGGGTCTTGCTTGCTATTACGTTTTCCCAATTTTGTGATGGTGCTGCAAAGTAGTAATTTCTTTCTCTGTTTTAGATTAAATACCACAAAGCATGGAATGAGGCCAAGTCAAATTATACTCTAACAGATACCCCACAGCTCGATATGGCCCGAGAGGCAGCCAGAATTCTTAACCAGGTATGAGATCTCTCCTTGGCGGTTTCCACTTGCATTAATAACTCTTCTGAGGAATTTAAAAAACTTACCTTATTAAGAACATTTTAAAGGAAAGATTCCTTATATTTTAATATAGGTTACATATATACAGTAATAATTTTCATTACAGTAGTGTTGATTTCCTCCTCACTTTCATTTTCCACAGAATTTATACAAGGAAGGTTGGGAGAAAGAAAAAGCCACTGGTTACCTCTTGCCTCCTGACACTGTGCAGATCTGTCATGCCAAACACTCAAGTGATGTCCAAAGTGAGGTAATAATTTTTCTCATCTCCTCTAGACAATTCAGCCATCTTTATTATTGTGGGGTTTACAGATATCAGTGCGTAATATATAAAAATATACATTTTTATCAAAACACTGATGTAAATACCTTAAATAAATATCCACTCTTCAGACAGTCTCAAACAGTTTGTTCCAAAGATTTGTTACAAAGCTGAGGTTCAATGCACTTATTAACATTTTCTAGCAAGGCTTACTTTTATGTCAAAATACTGTTTACTTAAAAATGGTAGCATATTTGTCTAGAAAACTATATATTTTGAAGTGGAAGGACTATGGAAAGTAACATTACTGTTTGTGCCATATTTTTATCTGGTCGTGTACTGAAAACCTAAGAGTGCAGTTGACAACTCCCTGTTTTATCTGTTCTTTGTGTTGACAAAACCATAGATGTTCACAAGTTTAAAACAGAGCAGATAGAACAAGGGATGATTCTATACGTATTTCTCCCCTCTTCCATCAGCTTAAATACAAAGCTGACTACGTCAAGCAGAGAGGCCACTACGTTGGAGTTTCCAGTATGAGAGATGATCCCAAACTGGTGTGGTTTGAGCACGCCGGTGAGATCCAGAACGAAAGATTGTACAAATCAGACTATCACAAAACAAAGTCCAAAATTCACATCCCTCCGGACATGGTGTCAGTTGTGGCGGCAAAGGAATGTCAGAACTTGGTCAGCGATATTGAATACCGCCAATACCTGCATGAATGGACCTGCCATCCCGACCAGAATGACTGCATTCAGGCAAGGAAGGCCTATGATCTGCAAAGTGATGTAAGTGATGTTACCTACATACTATGTCATTTCCACTTCGTTTGGTCTAAGTGTATTGTCCATATTATGTAAGACTGAAAAATGTCACCCTGAATTAAATAACTTCTTCCCTTTTTTATCATCTCTTATGATTTAGAATATTTATAAATCAGATTTGGAATGGCTTCGTGGCTGTGGCTGGATTCCTCTGGATTCGGTGGAGCATAAGAAAGTTAAGAATGCACAAAAACTGATAGATAAGGTAAGAGAAAATATTTGAGCAATTATGCAATCAGCACCTCTTTCTCATCCGCAGCGTTTAACAAAATATTTCATCTCTTTGCAGAGAGCATATACAAAAGAAGCCCTCGATAACTTTTCCAATTATACCAGTGTGGTTGACACTCCTGACATTGTTTTGGCGAAGGTTAACTCTGTCAATCAGAGTGATGTAAGTACCTTTTTTTAAATAGAAACTTATTATATTACTAGAATTAATGGATAACTTAATTGCTTTTGCTATACTGTGCTTAGCGTTAAACTATACTGTGTTTAGCCTTATGTACGTGTGCGTGTGCATATGCATGCGTTGCTAATTATAGACTTTTACTGGGGCAAATAAGTTTAGTAAGAAGTGATATAAACAAACTACACAATACTTCTATCCAAAATAATCTGCATTTTTCTGTAGAATATGGAATGTCCCTTACTTTGATGTTACATAGATTTTGCTTATAGTAGTTTAATATTGAGTCCTGTTCTTGGTGAACAGTGTTAGGTTGTATAGTCCTAGAGGAGTTCCTGGTGTTGCTACTATCCTGTGTTTGCTGGTCAGTACATCTAATTTCACTAGAATATTGTGTGGATTTTGTGGTGTGACACACTGATGCCGTTTGCCTGTGTGTTATACTGGCTGGAACATACTACACAACATTTCTGAAGATATGGTAACATAACAGAAAATCAATACTACTTCTAATTAAGTCTACTTCTAATGGACGACTAGCTGGGATAATTTATTTCTCCTGTGGAATTAACATTGTGTTTGTTTGCTTTCATAGCTGAAATACAAAGAAACATTTAACCTTGAGAAAGGCCAATATATTGGGTCTGACGATACTCCAGAGCTGAACCACGCCAGAGACATGTCCTTACTATACAGCAATGTAAGATTCCATAAATATCTAACTAAGCTTTACTTTGTTTATTTTGAAAGCAACAGAATGTGGACTGGACTTCAGAAAACTGTTCTATTTCTGTTTCTGCCATTAGTCTACTGGGTGGCACTGGGAAAGTTATTTAATCTCTTTGTTCTTCAGTTTTTCGAAGTTATCCATTGGCATAAGGAACTGATCTTAAAACATTGCGATGTGCTGTTTGGGAGTAGTAATAGCGTAGTAGTAGTGGTAGTAGATTTTGTATGACAAAACCACTTTATAATTCCACCCAATAATATCTTCCTAGACTACTGGTGAAATTTATATTTATTTTATATAAGAGAGGAAAAATTGTAGACGATTTACGTTATTAAGTAGTTGCTTTTGAGGACCCTCACTAATTTTAATGGGAAATCTCTATTTTTTGAAAACGGAACTACTCATTCATATGTGTAGGCACTTCATCATTTAGTTTGAAGGTAAATATATTTAATATTTAACAAAATATGATGTATTAGAAAAGTACCCCTGACACAGTTAACACTCTCATAAATAACAATAGTACTACTTGGAGATTTTTCACAATTTTGCACGTGTCTATAAGATGATCAATGTCAGTTCTATACTGCACTTTTAAACAACAGTTCATATCTACATTTTGGGTATTTTTATTACTCTTCTGGATGGGAAATGTTGAATTCCAAATATAGTAAAGTAAGCAGAGATGAGTCCAGATTTGTGCTCAGGTCAAAATTCAGTGTTCCTGAATCGAACACTTATTCTGTTTGTCTTACGCTGGGTGAGTGTTCAAAATGAGCATTCTTTGTTTACTTTATTGGGACAATTCATGGAATAAGGAACTACTCTATAAAACCGTCGTATTTCATGTGTGTATAAATGGGCAGAGTTTTTCTGGAAAGTACAATAGAGTTTTTACCAAAACCTGTATGTGTTTTGTTTGTCTAGAAACTTTATAAAAATGCTTGGGAAATTAGCAAGCCCACTGGGTACATTTTGGATGAGAAATATGTTCCATTGGTTGGAGCGAAGCATGCAAATTACATTAACAGTGAGGTTAGTATGAATTTTCCATTCTTTCTCTTTTTTTTTTTTCCCCTGTATGTTGTTAGAATAAACTTTAAAATTTTCACATGAATATTTTGCAGCTTAAATATAAGGCAATATACGAGAAGCTGAAAGGCCATTACCTGGCTGGAAAGGAGATCGGTGATTTCCCCAGTGTCGTTCATTCCCTAGCATTCCAGAAAATAAGGAGCGCGGTAAGGAGAGAATCAGTCTTGCTGTGATACTGTCCATTTTCTTTATTTTAGTGTGACATTTAAACATAAATAATGCAATGCTTAATAATACCAGTATAAGTATTTTTGACGTGTTTGTGTTTCCTGAATGGTTATTTCATCTGTGGGTTAAATAATTGAACTTGAAATGATTTAGGGGATTAGGAAGTGATTTGTTTAGCTATTAGACAGATTAGAATAGGGGGAGAAACCTTTTTTGTATTTCAATTTAAGAACCTGAGCAGTAAGAAATACTACATGACTTAGGATTCTTTTGCTGTACAACGAAAAAGTGTTAATTTTGAATTGAAATAGGAATTGAGGAACTGGAAAAGTAAATGCA
Organism: Numenius arquata; assembly: GCF_964106895.1. Taxonomy (NCBI): domain Eukaryota; kingdom Metazoa; phylum Chordata; class Aves; order Charadriiformes; family Scolopacidae; genus Numenius; species Numenius arquata. The sequence goes on from NC_133578.1 coordinate 2,236,202, forward strand.
CATTTGGTGTTTTGTTATTGTCACCACTGCACAGACAGCATGTCATGCAGGGCATAAAGTTAGTATGATCCCAACTGTTCTATCTTTGTCGGGACAGGGGAATTTTAACTAGATTAAAAACATGTTTGTATCACAGGACTTTTTTTATCTTCGTCTTGTTAATTTTCTCACCAGCTGTTGAATCTGCAAGTGAAGAAGGTCCTTCTTGTCCTTCTAGAACCTCATCAGAATAAATGTTGATTAATGTCAAAGTTAAGATTTCATCCTATTAAATCCCATGGGATTTTAGCCACTAAATCCAGAAAAGCAGACCTCAGATTATGCTTTAACCTGTAGCCTATTAGGGTCAAAATTGTGCAGAAAACCACTATTCTTTCTTCTCACCTTTTCCCCAATCTTTCCCGTTTAGTTGGCATACAGAAAGAACTATGAAGACACCAAAGCAAATGTCCATATTCCAAGTGACATGATGAATCATGTGCTGGCCAAGAAATGCCAGTATATCCTCAGTGATCTTGAATACCGGACCTACTTCCATCAGTGGAGTTGTTCACCTGAGGAAAATGATGTTATTCAAGCCAGAAGAGCCCAGGAAATCTTGAGTGATGTATGTGTTTCATTTATTTGTTTGACATTTTAGTAGCCTTTCATGTAATTTTTTCTAAGTTATTTAAATATAAAATATTTCAAATATCTTCCATAGTATTTATATATGAAATTAATAACCATGGTCTTAGATAGCTTAGTAGCACAGTACCAAAAATTACATTTTTACAGTTTTCTTGGGACATTTTAATGATCTGGTTATTTATTATTCAGAAATAAATTGGAAAAATATTAAGTTAACATTTAGGAAACCTTACAAGGGTCACTTCTATCAACACAAATATCTATTTTTGACTGGATGAGACTGTATGGAAAGCAGGGAAGAGATGTGGATGTACCATGGTACAGTCAGAACGTTGCTGCAGTGCAGTGATCCTCATGTATTGCAATTAGGAATGCTGTGATTCGCACAGGGGCCAGGACAGCATCCACAATCCTCCTGGATCCAGTTGGTCTGGAAAAGTCTGTTCTTTGTTCGTTTGGGCTAGTATCAGCCCACAGGGTCTGAGCTGAGTGAATGGAACACTAAACCATGACACTTTTTCATATGCCATAGTCAAAAATATCTCAATTTGGGCCAACCAACCTTCCTAATGAAATTTGATATCTTAATTGCCTATTACTATGCTGTATTATTTGGTTTAGTTTCCCTTGCAAATCCTGTGGGTAAAAATCATTCAGTCAAACCATGAGATGGGCTAATCTTCTAAACTTCCAAATAAATGGGAATTACTGAATGAGCCTGTTTCAGACTCAGTGGTAACCTCTGCATTGAGTTTGCACAAGCAGAAGATACTGAATATAGAGACGAAACAAATTCTACTTTCTTCAAGCAGAAGGCAAATTTCTTCCTAACCTAATAGTCAGTGTTCTTCCATGTAGGTGGTGTATAAAGATGACTTAAATTGGCTGAAGGGACTTGGCTGTTACGTCTGGGATACTCCGCAAATCCTGCACGCTAAAAAATCATATGACCTCCAGAGCCAAGTAAGCATGCTTTCCTCAAATAAGGAAATATTTCTAAGATTTTTTTTTCTTCCATTTCTGATTCACTGGGACTCACACCTGTCCTAATTCATTATTCCTGAGTTCATACTGGCTATATATTAAGTAATTCTTTTCTATGACCTGTCACTTTTAAAGCTGGTCTTAACTGGGCTGAAATCCTGGGCTTCAGTTGTCTAGAAATGATTTTAAAGGAAGCTGGCAGGATATTTCCTGGTCATTTTAAGCATTAATGTTTGTTTTGTTTTGTTTCCTTAGATAAAATATACAGCCGCAGGAAAAGAGAATTTTCAGAATTTTGGTGTTGTTACTGACACACCTCTCTATGTGACCGCTTTGCAGAGTGGTATAAACGCTAGTGACGTAAGTCTCCCCACTTTTTCTACTTTTTTTTCTGCTTCTGCAGCTTTTCCATGCTTCTTCTGAGAATTGAAACAGGATAACTAAATCTGTCTTTCATCTTACAGGTGAAATACAAGGAGGATTACCACAAAACTAAGGACAAGTATACGACTGTGACCGAAACAGTGGATTCTGAAAGAGTTCAAAATTTGAAGCATCTCTTTAGCAATGTAAGCATTGCTACACATTTATTTTTTTTTCTTAAGGTGTTACTATGTGAGATTTTTGTTTTATTTTGTTTGTTCACTTTGAAGATAAACATCCAAACACAGAGCTTATCAAAGGCAGCGATTGAGTATGGGAAAGATGCTGTATTTCAGGCAGAGGGCATGTTTTCTAACTGTAGTTCCAGTCATCTCAAAATACATGCATTAATAAATGGATTCCCTGAAGAAAATTGCACCTGAACAAAATTAAGACCTTGTATGAGAAGGGACATGAGTACTCAGAAAGCATTTTGTCACCCTTTATGTGCACAGTCACGATTAAACTAGTGTAGCCTCTGGTTATTAAGTAATAGTTACGGCATGTAAATAAAACCAGAAGGGCTTTTGATTTCTATTCGTCGTCGGTTATGACCCAGGAGAAGAATTTTGCTGTTCACAGAGACTTTCTGTTTCCCTGCAGAATCTCTACAAGGAAGCCTGGGAAAAAGTGAAAGCTACTAGCTATTTATTGCCCTCTGATTCTGTGTCTCTCGCACGTGCAAAAGAACTGAAGCACAATGCTAGTATTGTAAGTGAATAAAATACTTTCTTTTTTTTAATCAGATCATCAGTTCTAGCAATGAAATCCTTCATGCCTTGCATATACTATCGGTATAAAAAGGGTTTTTTTATTATCTTTGATATTTAAGTTAGATATGATAAGTATCTGCAGATAATTTTTCTGTGATAATCATTTGGATAACAGTTTAATAGTCCTTTGCTGCTGCATGTAATGGAAAAAAAAAAAAAGGTCAAATTTTATAGTAATAGAAACTGTTTCTTGAAAATGTCTGGTTCAGTTTTTTTTAAGTCTAAATTGCAACAGCATCCAGATCAGAAAAACACCAAATGTCTTTAACTGATGCTTTACCGAGTATAGAAGAACACAATCTTACACTTCAGGGCTTATGAGAGATTGCTCTCTTCATGGATATCTTTAAGTGAAAGAACTGGAACAATAACTAAATAGTTTATTCTACATCTATTTATTTTTAAAGTCTTCTAGTCAGCTGTCACTATTTTTACAATATGATTGTTACGATGTGCTTTATTTGTTTAGAATAAAATAGAAAACAAAGAACCTGCTTAAAAGACTTTCTGTGATTGTTGGACTCCACTAAATATTTTGCTTACTGATGAATTTTGTTCCAAAAATACAGTTGACTCACTGGAGTCACTTAAAATACAGTTGACTCGCTGGAGTCACTTACTTGTTGCCTTTCTTTCCATCTGCTTAGGTAAAATACCGAGAAGAGTATGACAAGTTTAAAGCACTCTACACTCTCCCCAGAGGCGTTGAGGACGATCCCAACACAGCAAGGTGCCTCAGAGTTGGAAAGCTTAATATTGATGTAAGTGTTGTTTTCTGATATGTGTTTTCCTGATAAAACCTCTCAGAAGAGGCTACTCAAAGAATCCAAAAGCCTTCCTTCAGATATCACATTCTACATGCATTTGGCAATGTTCGGGATTTGCTAAATTCCCAAATACATCTATGAATGTCTTCTCAAGCTTGTGACTCAACTGTTAAATGGCCTGTGTGGCTAAATCTGTAGTCTAATATGTTTATGTATAAAACGGAGCACTGCGAAGTCTACCTCCTTTCACCACGTGAGTACAATGAAAATTGAAAAATTATATTTTATTGACCTTGATAAAGTTCTGCAAATTACTTTTAGAGCAGGCAAGATGTAAATTTGAGTCATAGCCAAAGTGATTGCTCCCCCACTAAGATTCCATGAAAATACCAACAATTTTGCTTCAAATTTATCAACAGTTAATGCTTCAGACTGTTTGTGAGAGTTATTAATGTACCGCTTGATCTCTACAGCATCTGTACAAGGAAGTCTATGAAAAGAATAAAGCCAAAGTCCACATTATTCCAGACATGGTAGGTATAGTTTCCGCTAAGGATGCGCAGAAGAAAGTCAGTGAAATCGATTACCGCACCCATCTCCATGAATGGATCTGTCTGCCAGATCTTCAGATCAACACCCACGTTCGAAAAGTAACCGATCAACTCAGTGATGTAAGTTCACAAATCACGTGTTCATGGGTCACTTTTTTAAAAGATTCCTGCAATGAAGAAAAAATATTTAAATTCCAAAAAGAAATTGTTTTGATTTTCTCAAACCAAAAAAAATGTCAAAATACTGGAAACCTTACTTGCCGTCATTTGACAGTTGTGTTTCAGATCTGATTTAGCAATAAGGGGTTAGATCCTAGTGGAAGTCTGACAGATTCCTTGTTTTCTCTGATACCTCAGGTGGTTTACAAGGATGACCTGAACTGGCTGAAAGGCATTGGCTGCTTTGTTTGGGACACTCCGGAAATCCTCCATGCCAAACATGCCTACGATCTTCGCAGTGATGTGAGTGGATACTGCTTTTGCTTCTTAGTTTTTTCACTCTGTTGTATTAAAAAGCTGGAGTAGCTTTATTCTACTCCAAATACAATCTGGAAAATTATACATATATATATATATCTCCTTCTCTAAAGAAGTATTCATTAAATAACCATATACATGTATTTAAACTTTGCTGCTCTGGAAGTAGATATAATTTCAATACACTGTTTAAATGCTAGTTCACTAACGGAATAGTTCAGTAATAAAATAAATAGTCAATATAGTAAATATAATAATATAATAAAATCAGTTAACAACAACTAGCCTTACTAATTAGAGCTCTTGAATTTCTCTCTGCAGATTAAGTACAAATCTAAGGCAGAAAAAATGAAAAATGACTACACTGTGGTCGTAGACACTCCTGTCTATGTCCAGAATGTCCTCAGTGCCTTGAATTTAAGCGAAGTAAGTGTTTGTGTCACCTTTCACCCCCAGTATCGCATATGCCATCACCTCACAAGTTCTAGAAATGTGACTTTTAGTATTTTTTTAATAATTTCCTCTTAATCATTTAATCATTGCTAGTTATCTACAACTCATTGCCTATGCCTTTATTAAGATCACAATCACTTTATTAAGAACACAATCACTAAAGTCATTAATTGCCAGATTCCAGAAGACTTTCATCCAGATTTTTAAGAAAAATTCCCTTATGTATGCAAGCAATACATACTGTGAGAGAACATCACCATTATGACTCTCCTCTAATTACTTTTTCTTTTTCTCAGGCTGTCTATCGTGGTGAATATAAACAAAATGTTAAAGGCAAAATGATTCCTACTGATAAAACAGTAGATTTGGAGCGGGCATATCATGCGAACAAGATACAGAGTGAAGTAAGTGTAAAACTGGGTTCCACAGAGTTTCTGATATTCAAAAAAGCAATTTATTTAAAAGTTAATGTCTGTCTTTAGCTTTTCAGATAAAGAAGATAGATTTCACTGCTTTAAAGTGAAAGTGGGAAAATTTGAAGCTATGAGAATGCATTATAATGCAGATGTGGGGGAAATCTTTTGCCAGTTGTGATTAAGAGATTTCCTATGCAGCTAATGAATACTCTCAAATATTACACACACTGGTCACAAACTCTTTCTCTCTTCTCTTGCAGAATTTGTATCGCTGGGCTGGTGTGAATGCTTTACCCACTGGTTACAGCCTTCCCACAGATACCCCCAGCTTTCAGCATGCTAAACAAGTCCAGTATATTGGCAGTGATGTAAGTAATGAATCATAGGATCACAGAATGGTTTGGGTTGGAAGGGACCTTAAAGCCCATCCAGTCCCAACCCCTGCCCTGAGCAGGGACACCTCCCACCAGACCAGGTTGCTCCAAGCCCCCTCCAACCTGGCCTTGAACCCCTCCAGGGATGGGGCAGCCACAGCTTCTCTGGGCAACCTGGGCCAGGGTCTCACCAGCTGCACATGAAAGAATTTCTTCCTGAGATCTCATCTCAATCTCCCTTCTATCAGTTGTAATGTGCTATGTCCTTCTACAACACGAGATGCAAGGGAACGTTTGATGCCCATCCTGTATGAGCACACAACTGTTTGAGACCGTTATTTCTCAGATATGAGATTGTTTGTCGGAGAGCAGCAAGAGCGGGGTAGTTCCACGTGGATGCCCAAGCCAGGAACTGGGGGTGGCCACAACACAGGCAGTGGTCGATCATCCAGGGTGAAGTCCCACAGTACATGAATGGGGTGGGCAGAGCTGGGTGCTGATAGCAGGTTGTATCAACAGTCCCAGACAAGGTGAGAAACCAGAGCCGAGGTCCATCCAGGAGATCCAGCCAGGAGCTATGGGAAACAGAGCAGAGACTGGAGACAAGTTGCCTACAACATAGGTTAAAGATAAATCCGGGAGACAGGGCTAGAGACACGTTACCAATGATATAGGACCAATGTCCATCCAGGAAATGAGGACAGAGAGAGGGCTGAAGAAAGATGGGCTTTCAACAAAGCTCAGGCAAGGCCTGACATGCCAGACATGGCTGGTCAGGGCAATTAAAACTTATTAGTTCACTCAAACCCAAACATTGATAATGTTTGCCTTAACAGAATTTAAATGTTACCAAACCCCGTAATTATCTGAAGCAATTACTATCAAAATAAATTTTCTCAGGCAGATGTGAATACCTTATTAGATGCAAGAGAAGTTTAAAACATTATTAATCTTGGGCCACATGAGAAAGGTAAAAATAATGATGATGTGTAGTGTATTTAATATAACTACATCTCACTTGTTTATCTTTAAAAATCTGTCTCTTTATAATGCATAAATTACTGTCAGAACTGCCGTGTTAAGTAGAATCACAATCTAATTTAGTTTCTGTATGGTTTTGTTTCTTTTTCCACTTTGTAGCTGAAATATAAAGAGGCCTATGAACACATGAAAGCTAAAGGCTATACTCTGGGACCTAAAGATGTTGGGTTTGAAAATGTGAAGAAAGTTAATCAAGTCATTAACGAGGTACAGTAAATATATGTATTTGCTTTCAATTGTATTTGTAGCGCCCAGAATATGAATGATGAGAGTACATTGACTGGGAAGGTTGTAGGATCCTTGTTCTTTGAGGCTTTTAATTGCAGTTTAGACAAATACCCGTCAAGAATGGCAAGGGATCATTGATCCAGGCTTGGAGTTGGGCTGTGTATGGCTTTTTAAGGTTCTTGGTAACTCTAACTTTTTGTAATCCTGTAAAACTGTTACCATAATATTATATCCATTGCACCCTAATTTTATTAACCAATCTGCTGCTACTTGATTAAAGTTGCATAGAAATTATTGTATCTGTATGGCATTGGGTCTCGATGGTTTTAGGCTCTATTTGTATGTACTCACTTCTTTGATCATTGGCTTTAGTAGGATGAAAGTGAAAGTGTTTTACATATTGGTAGGATTAGAGTCTCATATTCGCCATGTATTAGAGATGTTTCTATCAAAAACAATTGTGGAAAATCTTTGCCTGATTAGAAAATAGTATGTTTGCTCCCTTTTCTCTGGTAGTTAAGTAATACCTAGCAAAAAAACTTGCCCTTAAAAGACAAGTGCTTCTACTCTGCCAAACTGCTTGCCATTTTAAGTTTTTAACATGTAGAACGCTGTCTCCTTTGATACAGAGGCTGTATCGGGCGACGTACCACAAGTACAAGGACAAGATTCATACCACCCCAGACACACCAGAGATCCGACAAGTCAGAGCAACGCAGGAAGCTGTCAGTGATGTACGTGTCTTCCTAACATGAAAAACAGAAGAGATTTTGAATATTTGACGTGATCAAACATGTGAAATGCTGTTTTTCCTTTGTCTTTCAGCTGATCTACAAGTCAGATTTCTTTAAGATGCAGGGACACTTGATTTCCTTGCCATTCACTCCTCAGGTGTTGCACTGCCGCTATGTTGGGGACATCACGAGTGATGTAAGTGTCTCCTGTTAAGATACTTGGTATTTGAATTTAGCAGGCCTAATACTTTTATACTAAAAGTGGAATTTGGCTTCTATCACTTGCATTCTATTCTGTAATTGATAAATGCTTTGTCACTGTGTTTAGGGACTGTTTAATGAAATTATCCCAAAAGTTAACTTTTGAGTTTTCTTTTTCTGATTGCCTTGTAGAATAAATACAAAGAGGATCTGAGGTGGTTGAAGGGCTTGGGCTGCTTCCTGTATGATACTCCTGACATGGTCCGTGCTCGTCAGCTGCGTAAGCTTTGGGTAAGATTTTTTCTTCTGAGAACTGTGTCAAACAACAATTGATTTATTTACATGCGCTTCCAGGAAGCTAAGTACATGAAAATGAGTAAAGACCGATGACAGAATTCCTTGCCATGCAGCTACTTAGTTGTTTCGAAGCACTGTTAGGTTACACTGTAAAATTTTCTTTACTGCTAAGAATAATGAAACCTTCTTGAGTAAAACTGCCTTTCTTTTTACAGTCTAATTATATATACACCAATACCGCAAAGAAGATGTGGGCTAAATACAATGTGGTGTTGGATACTCCTGGGTACAGAGCGGTTCAGGAGCTAAAAACCCATTTGAGTGAAGTAAGTTCCATATTATTTTTGCACATCTTTGTTAGCTATAATGAAGCTCAGACCCTCTCACTGTTTTTTTCTGAAATGCGTGAGATGTTACAATTGCAAAGCTGTTCAGCTGCTAAATGAACATATGTTACACAAGAAATAATTCATAGACCTGTTTTTTTCCAGCTGGTTTACAGAGCTGCAGGCAAGGAGCTGAAGACAAAATACACTTCCATCCTTGACACACCTGACTTCTTAAGAGCCAAGGAAGGACAAAAAATACAGAGCCAGGTGAAAAATTTGTACTAATAAAAAAAAAAAAGTCAGGAGATCCCTCTTATTAAAGTGCAGCAAAATCTTCCCAGGCCATTTCAAAGCAATGTAGAATTCCTGGAGAGGACGTTTGAATTTTCATGTTGACCATGTATCTGTAAGGGACATTTGAGCTTTGTCCATCTGAAATAGAGCATTGAACCCCGGTACAGTTCTGCTCAAATTCTCTGAAACTCTGACTTCCTCAGAGGAATACAGGTTTTTATCCATCTACTTTTATTCATCATAATTTCTTTATTCATATCTGAGTTATTAGCTAAAAATTTGGTGGAATTTTTAAATTTGTGGAACAAAACGAAGATACTCAGCAGAGAAGAACAGACCTTCTGGATGCTTTTACCTAAGACCAGGTCTGAATGTTGGGCAGAGAGGTCATTAGTGTCATGTGTTTTTGACTGCTTGGTTTGTGAGTGTGTTACTGGCAGTTACGGAGCATCAAGAGCACTGGTAGCGAAAGATGAACTATTTTTTCTGGGGTAAATTGTGTGGCTATGTATACAGTGTGAATTTACAGACATTTTTCAGAGAGATAAAGTAGGACTTACTTGAAATGGATATTTTTTTGATTCTTTTCTTCTTGCTGCAGTACTTGTATGTGGAACTTGCCACAAAGGAGAGACCTCATCATCATGCTGATGGTCAGACTCCAGCCTTTACACATGCTCGGCAAGTAAAGGAAATGGTCAGCGAGGTAAGATATTTCAGTTTTTTGTTTGGTACCACTATACCGAACTGTTTACGTGTTTTATTTCTAATTTTAGTGGTAGTTTCAAGGCTAAAATCTGTTTAATCTGTCATTTAATATTCTGTCTGTTATGCTTAAGTTCCAGATTTCCTTTACAAGTTGTGATAAAAGAGCACACTTTTAAAATTTTAGTGTTTTATAAGATACTTGTTTCTAAGTGTCTGTTTGCAGACAGACTTGGTGTAGCACCCCTGGGTGCTAATGTAATACTGGATTAGCAAATCCTTCTAAGAATAACGATATAACTCTTCCCTTTTGTTGTCTCTCATAGAAAAAGTATAAAACCCAGTATGAGAAGATGAAGGACAAATACACACCCATCCCGGACACACCAGTCTTGATCAGAGCCAAGAGAGCCTACCTGAATGCCAGTGATGTACGTAGTCCCTGAACACTTTCACTGCTGCTTTTTCTTGGGTTGTTTTTTTTGTGAAAAGAACAGAAAAAGGATCAATGAAGAACAATCACGCAAAGCAGAGAGTATCTCAGCCCGGGTCGTAAACTATGTAACCCCCTTTGCACATACATTTCCATTTGATATGACAGAGATTAAGTTTTCACTTGATGTCACTGTAGTGCTTTTTTTCATTTATTATAACTAATTTCCATTTTCCATTGTGCTGAAGTATGGTCTTACAACAAAGGAAAAATAGATTTGAAGTAATTTGGTTACACATGAAAACTCCAAATAGTGCAGACTGGAGTGAAGTGATTGATGCTGGAGCCAGGATAGGAAACCTCTTCTCAGATATTTTCATCTCAGTTTTGTGTTAGAAGTAAACTTGCATGTCGCTGAGAATGGGCTCGTTTCTTAATTTAGAAGTAGATTAGAGAGAAAAATTATCTGAGCTGCTGCACATAAGGTTATTAAGGTGAAACTGAGTTTTTCCTTCAATCACAGAATAGTAATTTGTGATTTAAGGCAATGGCTAAGAGGACTCTACTAATTTGTGAGATCTTTGCTCTGTATTTCAGATTCTCCTTGTATCCTGAAAAGATACGTGCTGGGCTGGTGTTTTGTTCCAGTGATTATTCTTACTGCTCTCTCAAGAATGTTTTTTAGATATTGCAAAGGAGCATCCCAGTTCTTTTGCATGTCTGAATTTCTCCTCTGAGAAAGTCTTTCTGCAAAGACTGGAATGATCTTCCTGCTTTCTTCTAGTTGAGGACATGGAGGAAGGAATAAGTAGGTTTTTAATGCCAAAAGTAGCACTTTTGCTATTCTAGAGAGTAGTCCTGTGATACGTTGATATTTTTTCTTCAGTCTGAAGGTGAATAGGTTGCAATGTTGCTTTAGATGCACTGGCTACTTTTCTGTCTAATTTTCACCATTAGTCTCAGTCAAATTGCAATTGATTATAGGCAATTGCGGCTTCTTAAAATTCCTCAGGGCTTACATTAGGATGTTGGACGGCAACATATCCCTGAATGTCATTCCTAAGAGGTAGGAAATTTAACTAAAACAATTCCTGACAGATAAATATAATATATTCTTTTATATGTTCTTTTTCTTACCAGTTGCGCTACAAAGAAACCTTTGAGAATACCAAGGGCAAATACCACACAGTGAAAGATGCTTTGGATATCGTCTATCATCGAAAAGTCACCGATGACATTAGCAGTGTATGTATACAACACTTTCATTCCTAATTAGTGTTTGTCATTTGATACCTTAGAATAAGCCATTTATGCTATCGTTCCATTTAAGTGTGTCAAATAATTAGAAAAATACGATCGGTACTATTAATATTCTTTGGAATATTATGCATTTGATTGCCTTTGATGTTACAAAGGTGAATGCAAGTTAATCTCATTTTCACTCTTTTAGTTTTGATGTTTCAGAAAAAGGAATGTCTTGAAACTGTATGGTCTGGACTGTTCTCTCCTCAAACTGTTTTACTTCATTCTTCAATTTTCTTTGTAGGTGAAATACAAGGAAAATTATATGAGTCAGCTGGGAATCTGGAGATCGATTCCAGACCGTCCGGAGCATTTCCATCATCGCGCAGTCACGGATGCTATTAGTGATGTGAGTTCAAATAGTTCCTGGATGTGAGAAGCTGAAAGTTGTAAGTAGGTTTCCAAAATGAAAACCAGGCCTTATTTCTTGAAAAAGGGGAGGCAGCTGAAATTTTTAAAGTGATTTACACTTTCACTTGGCAGATCTGTGAAAGGACAGAGCAAATCAGATGGCTAAAATTGCAGCCCATCTCTTTTTGAAATTAACAGAACAGTCTTAATGCATTTCAGCTGCGTTTGCTTGGATTTATTTCCTAGCCCTATAGCAACCTGTAATTGTACGTACCTGTCTATATACAATAACCCCTTAATTGTACAAGAGAACAGGAACTCCAACAACTAATGATAGATATTAGGTATGTGAATAATCGGAGTCCATCAGAAAAGCATGAATAACTGTAACTTACCACCTGGTGCTGCTTAAAACCAAATCCTTTTACTTCTTTTCTGCAGGTTAAATACAAGGAGGACTTAGCCTGGCTCAGGGGCGCTGGCTGTTATGCGTGGGATACTCCAAGTTTTGCTCTGGCAGAAAAGAATAAGGTGCTCTACAGTGGGGTAAGTAAAGCAGTCTGAATTGTTGCTGAATATCTTTTGGACACTTGCTTATATTGTAGATAAATTTTTCGCGGGAGAATCCAATTCTGACCTAGGCATTGATATGAATGATTCATGCCAGAACTAGTATATAGCATCTAAAATTTCAGTTCTTACTATAAAAGAAAACAGAGGCCAAATGATCTTTTACTTATCCCCTCTTGCAAAGATATCAGCTCCATAGTAATTTTTCTAGTGATTCTAAGTCTAGCTTTAAAATTACGAAGATTTGAAATTTCCATTGCTTTCTCAATGTGATGGATCCATCCTCTAAACTACTACATTTACAACTATTTTTTCTTTGTAGATATATTAGACTCACATATGCAATAATTCTACCATTGTTTTGCTGCAGATTGTTTCTAAAAATCATATGTTTTCATTGGCTTACCCTTCTTTGGATTAACATTGGAATGTTTTGTGGTGGTTTTTTTTCTTAGTGTAAGTACAAGGAGATATTTGAGAAGACCAAGTCTAATTTTAAGTACGTAGCTGACTCTCCAATTAACCAGCATTTTAAATACGCAACTCAGCTGATGAATGGGGTAAGTGTTAAAGAATTCTGTGGAGTCTCATACCGAAGTAGCAAGTGGGTGTATGTTAATACCGAGTCAAAGGCTGATCTTCCTTATGAAATCTAAATATATTCTGGCTTAAAGGTGTCTTAAGGCCAGACTAAAATCATGAAGGATGAGATTGTTCTTGTTGTCTGTCTTAGTATTAGGACAGGGCAGGTTTACAGTCCCTAAAAAGTGAAATCCTGACCCCTGTTCCGTTACTTTGTCATTGCAAAGAAATGTCTTTGCTGAATGGTAAATAAATGCTGACTTAATGCTCCTCACTTAGAAACACTGATTGTAGATTGTCATGAGAAAAAGATACAGAAAGAGTAACAATTGCTTTCTTGAAACACTGAAAAAATCTTCATCGGTGTTAGAAAGATGGTGTTATGTCCGAAGTTACCATAGCTCAGTTTCATTTCAGATATTTTGCCTTGAATTCTCCCGCTCTGCTACTTAACTTTTCCTTACTTTTCTCCTGCAGTGCAAAAGAAACAATGAACTCTGCATAGTAGCAAAGGGGGTTAATGAACGCCCCTGGGTTTCAGATTAAAATCACCTGTGGAGTTTGGTGACTGGAGTTTGTCACAAGACAAAGCCCATTGAAAAGCACCGTGTTCTACCTGAATTCTTAGAGCTGGTGAACCACACCAGACTCTGGTGCTTTTCATTATTGCAGTGTATATTTAGACTCTCACATCTTAGTATTTTATTCTTTTTCACCTGACATTATGTTTAGTTGTTTACCTGTCGATAAACGTATTACGGTATTATCTGCTTTGGTAAGAAGAACTGTTTCACCACAGATACCATTCCAGTATCATTGCTAGCATTTCATACTCAATTTGATAAGCAGTGAACCAGAATTTGTTAGGGAAGATTGTTAGGGTTCAGTCTTCTTATTGTTTGGTAGAGCAAATACGGAAAAAATTAATATGAGAAACATAAATGAGTAAAATTTTAGCAGTTGGGGCTCCAGACATTGCAATGAACTTGCCTAAATGTCTTCTGTTATATAAGTGGTAGTTTTTATGATGATGAATTATAGTTTTGGCTTACAAAAACTCTGATGATGATATAACCTTGTATTTTACCCTTGCATCTCAGTGTGTTCTCTTTGTACTCAAATCAAGAACCTAGTTCCATACAGAGTTGCTTCTGCGGTTATTTTTCATTAAGAAAGTCAGTCATAAAATGGCTATTGAAGAGTGGCAGGGATAGAATATAGATTCCTTAAGTTGTAGATTGGGCCTTGCAGAGAAAATCTAGAAATGTATATGCTATTTTGAAATATTTTCGCTCTGTTTTTTTTTTTAATATATTTTTCTCTTTTGGGTCTGAACTTCAATCCCAGCCTTTAAATAATTCCATGTAAAGAGGTTTCAATGGTTAGAACTATGATCTCTCTGTGTCCTCACTCTCTTTTGATTTGTTACACCCTATTATGCCATTCTGAGCAGAAGTTATATAAAGCTGCCTATGAGAAGCTCAAAGATAGGTACAGCGTTATTGTGGATGATCCCAGGAACCTCCTGGCCAAGTGGGGGACCACCCTGAGCAGTCAGGTACTGTAGGTGCTGCCAGAAAGTGCCTGGTTCACTGCCAGCACCTGCGTCTGTGTGACACGTCTCCAACTGGCAGTATCACAACTGTCACCTGTGACGTTGTGATGTTTTAGTTCAGTTCATCAGACAGTCTCTGTTTTGCCACCCAAAAAGAATCGTTACTTTTTGAGTGAGCTCATCTCTACTGTATGTACTTTCATATATTGTGCATCAATTGACATCGGAAATCTAATGCCTCTTGAAGTCATTGGAGAGGTTTTAAAAAAAATGCATGTTGTGTCATGCATTTCTTTTATAACCTCTCTTATAATGACCATTACAAACATTATCTTCTTACTCATTACTCAAGCAACAGTGACGTATTTGGCTTCTGAGTGCCTCGCCTTAGTCTATCGTTTACTCTTATCTCCCCAAAAATATTTTTGCCATTTCCTTAATGGGATTATATGCGCATTTTTTAATATATACTCTTGACATTCTTAATTATATAGATGTTAAGTTGTATGCACATCTGAATGAAAACATATGGTACCTTGCCTAAATCTCTCCACTCTCAAAGTGTCTGGGATCTAGAGCTGTGTTGTTGTTTATGGTGTTCACAAGTCTCTTCTGTGCTTCGTTGCCGTTTGCATGAACAGAGACAATATAAATCACTTGCCAAGATGTTCCTGCAACAAGGATGTAATGAAATTCTGAGACCAGATATGCTGACAGCACTCTACAACACATACATGTGGAGCCAGGTAATGCGAAGAACTGCTGCTGTAGGAGACATTATATATACAAATATACAATTAGCTGCTTGGACTTCTAATATTTAATGCTTGGGAAGTCTCTAAATTTCTACAGATATCAGACTCCAGAGTTTTGTCAATGTGCTTAATGCTGGCTGTGATAAACTATTTTTTACAATATATGTAACTTGGACTTCACACAGCTTAGGCTGATTTTTGCCTTCATTTTCTCCTTTTATTATAAATCATTATTATATATACTTCTTTATAGTATTTCACATACATGAAGAGCAATTTTTCATACGTTTAAGATAATGTATGTTGGCTGTTCCTGATATATTTCCTAACCAAATTCTCGTTCTGCCGCCATTTCTTGGACTGACCACCTCTCCTAACACAAGTCCCTTAATTCAGTATGAACATGATTAAGTAATTTGGCAAGTAGATTCCAACATTTATCTACCGCTCTGCCTGAGAATGGTGTCAGATTGTGCCTGGACACAACAGAGCTAAGTGCACAGGTCTCTAGTAAATCATGTATCCATTTTTTCTTCACCTTCTGCTTTTAAGCAAGACTAGCAAAGCAGTCCCTGTGTAGTCACATAATACAATTTATTATACATATATAAAAAAAAAAAATCTTTCCTTTTGCCAGTTTTAATAAGAATCAGAAGGCAGAAAGTGAGTATGATTCATCTATTTGTTCATACAAAACAAAAAGCACATTTATAACACATTTATATTTCTGATGATGTGAAAGAAAGCCTGTAATGGCCCTGATATTATTGTGAAGAGTTAATTTGCTATATTCTACCTTCATTTAATCTGGATTCCAACATATGTATTTTGGTTGTACCAGTTGGCTGAAAATGTGGCTTATTAAATAACTTATACATACTTATTTCTGCTCTGAAATCACAGCTGCCAGCAGTAACCTTACTCTTTTCAATGATAAAAACGCTTCCTGACTGTGCCAGGTGAAACCAGCGTATAACATTCCAATTATAAACTGGAAATGCAACAGTAGAAAACAATTCCATGAGAGGGAGGGAGCTGCTGTTCTTTATAACTATTAACACAGTTAATAAAATTCTTCAGTAATAAGGTACTGAAGAACCTTACTAGACATTTTTGTTCAATTTTTCTGTGGATTTCTATTATCTCATTAAAAACTCCTTGCAGGTAAGTTTGAAGGAAAAAAAAAACCAGCACTCTGCATGACCTGCATGTTCAATCTGAGTTGAACTCATGTTACAATTTGTTGTTTGTGTGTATTTTTTTATATTTTCCGTTGTAGTCCTGTTTCAAAAGCATGGCTTTATATTCTGATGCAACATAGAGCATGAAAGTTGCTTTCTAACTTCTCCCACCTGCCCTCAGGCTGCCGACAGTGAGTTATCACTCTTGGTGAACAGTCTGTTCTCACTGAATTCTGTGCAAACAGGTTCAGCGTTGTGAGTAGGGCAGGATGATCTTTAAGAAAAAAAATATCAAGATACAAATTCTGCTCTCAAAGCCTTTACAATTGCCTGGCATTATGATATGTTCAGTGGATGTTTTTAATCTTCTACTGTGTAAGGTGTTTTAAGTTTATCTTGATTTGATGAGTATTTAAAAATGAGCCGGTGTCCAGTTACGACTTTTAAAAGTCATTGATCCACCAAGATCGCTTTTTTACCTCAGCCTTGGAGTTTTAGGACAGAAGTGAAGTTTTTACAGTCAGTGAAATAAATGTAAAATTATTCACACAGATGCCTCTTCAGCAAATAAGGACTTTGAAAAGTTTAGCTCATTGTGCATGTTCAGCTTTCACTGGCTTTGGTGGAAGGATTTCGCAATTTTCTGTGTGAATATAAGCACATCTCCTGAAGGTGTTTTGTCTTGGTTTGTGTGGTTAACACGCACTCTTTCCCAACCACCAGGTTGAATACAAAAAGGACTATGAAAAGAAGAAAGACAAATATACTATGGTTGTGGATACTCCAGAACACTTAAGGACTACAAAAGTCAACAAACAGATCAGTGATGTAAGTGTGGTCCCTTTCGAGCAGACCTCCCTCTCTGAAGTGTGATAATGAAGAATATGACATTTTCAATAGTCCATTATACTTTGTTTCTCATCTTGATTTTTTCAATGGACGAGAAATAATGTAATCTATAATTTTTATCTTCAGATTATCTACAAGTTGGAGTATAACAAAGCGAAGCCTAAAGGCTATACTACAATCCATGATACCCCTATGCTATTGCATGTGCGCAAGGTCAAGGACAGAATAAGTGATGTAAGTAAATGATCCTTGTCTGTGGTATCAAAAAGACACAGAATTACCTTTTTGCTTTGATATGCAGTACTTCTAACTTGTATGTAACACTGTCATTGAAAAAGAGTTTCTTATTAGAGTGTATTGGTTTTGTTTGTATGTAAAACTCCATATGTACTTAAAGTTTTTTCCAAAAACACAATAGGGTATGAAAGTTCAGGATGTTTTTTTCGTGTAACATTCTTCTCTAACTCTTGGAACGTTTTTGCTGGGGTAGAGCAGCCCTCACCAGTAATAAAAGCTGTGAGCTGGAGCTGGTGTCTAATTAAAGCATGGATTTGGGGAGTTTATTTCTGGGTTTTCTTCCACTTCTGTAACTCAATATAGTACTGTGAGAATAAGCAGCGTGAAAGTCATTGAGATGCTACATGAATTATCTATATGAGTACATCTAGGAGGAAAATCGACAATATTATCCATATTAATGTGGATCATTAAGAGACAAAGATGTTCAGAAGCGATCTGTGAATTGAAGTACATTTTTAGGGTTCCAAAATAAGCACTGAATTTGAGATTCTGTAAAGGTATTTTCAGAAAACGTTGAATGTGCCATCATAAGTTTCTTTAAAGCACTTCTATTAGGTGCAAAACCCTAGAAACAGGCAGAATTACTGTTCGGGTGTAGATTTTGTTAAATCTTAGTCCATGCTTCATGGTGAGTTATACCTGCTACGTTTTCTGTTTAAAGAGAACTGCTGCTGAAGAGAACCCTTCTTTCAGGCAGGCGGTTGATACCAAGTTTTATTGATATAATTTCTTTTTCCTCTGTTAAGATTTTATCTTGACAGGAACAATTTTTAATATTATGGCTTTTGTATTTTGATGCTTTTCTTGTTGATGATGGTATTATCTTTGTAAACATTTTTTGTGTTTGTCTTTCTTTAGCTGAAATACAAAGAAGTGTATGAGAGGAATAAATCCAACTGCAACGTCGTAGCGGATTCAGTTCACATTAAAACTCCAAGACACGCTTACAAGCTAAACAGCAATGTGAGTTCAGGACTTCAATTTTATTATGGCTAGTCTTTGGGACTGGCAATGGAGACCATGAGAAATTATTATGAGTTCCATTGAAATTCTTTGAGCTTAGACATTGCTTGTAATTTTTCTGCTGCTTGAATAAAATATATGTTAATTTATTTCATACTAAAGTGCTCACTCTTGCAAGTTGTCCTGGAGGTAACTTGAGGTTCCTTATATGTCACACATCTACTGTTCTTCTCCTCCCCCTCTGTTTTCCTGACGGAGATGTATCTGTCCCAGAGATTGTCTTTGATGATGTTCTTGTGGACAAAGTAAGAACTTCATGGGAAGCTCTTCTCCTGTTATTGGTGGCCCAACATTCGCTTCAATTGACGAGGAGCTGAAAGCACTCACCTTCTTCAAAACCACGCCATCTTTTCAGTCACTTATGTTCCTTTCTCCACCCAGCAGTGGAAAAACTAGAGTAAATGGACTCCCACTGGGTTGTACGTGGTTGAGGAAAGCCCTAGTCTGATGTAGCTGCACTTCCTTACCTCTTGTCTCTTTAATTGGTACAGATTGAAAGAAAATTTGCATCTGTGTGAATGTCGTGTAAAGTACACAACATCCAATTAACTTCATTTTTTCTTGTTGTTTCACTATAAACAGCTGGATTATAAGAAGAAATATGAAGCAGCCAAGGCTCATTGGCACTGGATCGCTGATAGACCGGACTTTGTACAAGCAGCCAAGTCATCTCTGCAGCAGAGTGATGTAAGAAAATCACAACAAACCAAACACTCCCTTTCCCCACATCTCTCATCTTCAGAACAGAAAAAAAAATGTAGAAGACTTGAGACTGTCTTCTTTTATCTTTTTTTTTTTTTCTTCCTGCAGTATGAGTACAAACTGGACCGGGAATTTCTAAAGGGATGCAAACTCTCTGTCACAGATGATAAAAACACAGTATTGGCCTTAAATAATGCCATCTTGGCGAGTGATGTAAGTACCCAAACATCCACTGGTTTTGTTCTGCTAGAACTATACTTATGACATAAATTCCTTTATTGGAATACTATATTCCAATATTGGAAAAAAAATTCCAAATGAGAGCTATAGGACTATATGAACTGGAATGAATTATCTTGGAAAACATGAAAATACGGGATTTTCTGCAAACTTTTGCACTAGAAAGTAGGCAAAACTATAGTAATTTCTTTTTAAATTGCCTCGAGGCAAGATACACATTGCTTAAAATGATACATTTTCTTCCTGCTAGATAAAATACAAAGAGAAGCACAACAAAGCTCGAGGAACGTACCATGTTGTTCCAGACACACCTCAGATCCTCCTGGCGAAGAATGTCAGTTCTCTTGTATCTGAGGTAAAACACCGGACAGTTACTTATTATTTTTAAGCACAAGCCTTTAATAATGGGGGGGATAGGGGGGACAGACCTTGCACTGCTGTTTCTTACCTGTTTTTGTTCTGGGCTTTCAGAATAAATACAAAGAACACAGCAAGAAGCAGCTTCCACATGGGTCTTACACAACCCTGCCAGAGACACGAGACACTGCTCATGTGAAAGAGGTGACCAAGAATGTCAGTGAGGTAAGTAACCAGTGTGATAATCGTTTATGGGGAAATTATTACCTGCTGCCTGTAATTAATTAAGCTGTTGTATGTTTTAATACACATGCAACACATTTAGGGTCTTATCGTAAAATACTCAAGGAGTTGGAAAAGATTAATTCCTACCAGAGTGAGACTTCAACAAACAGCTAAACACATTTTATTGGGAATGTGTTGAAAAGTGAGCAGAAAAAAGGCTGGCGCCCTTAATTCAGATCTTACTTTTCACAGAACACAGTTTAAACACAAATCATTGTCTCAAAATAGCAAGCTCTTGTAATCTAAAGTGCAAATGATGACAAACAAGCTGGGGACCATACATGCTGAGAATAGACTGCATTTTATCTATCTTAACCGTTTCAGTGAGCTTATTTCCAGGTTTTGGTAGCATTTACCTCTATGTGAAATTAAAAAATCACACATGGCCCTTTTTCCTCTTAACAGACAAACTATAAAAAGAAGTTTGTGAAGGAGAAAGGCAAGTCTAATTATTCTGTCATGCTGGAGCCTCCCGAAGTGAAACATGCCATGGAAGTTGCTAAAAAACAGAGTACAGTAAGTTTGGCTTGTGTTTTCTTGAAAACATGTGGTTTTGTTTGCTTCTGTAAGCAAATTCAATCACAGTCAGCTGACCAAAAACATAAAATCAGATATTTGTGGATTTCCTCCCAGCCTCCATGGTCAGGTATAATTCTGAAAGATAAAGCTGCAAATATTTACAAATGTAACATTACACTGAAATAAAGGATTTCTTTGGAAATCATATTTCTATTTAATGACGTGGTAGGATTTAAATTAATCTAGTGCAAATCACACAAGAATTATTTTCATTCCTTCAAATACAAACTGAATTCCACATGAGCATTTCTTCATTTGTAGACAGCAAAATAGATTCCCAAATCCATTCCTTGTGAAATTATATTTTTAAAAAACCTCAGGAACTTTTCCAGCAGCATTTTGGTGACCTTATTAGGTATATTCCTCATGAACACACCTCAGTAATTTTCTTTCCTGTGTCTGTCATTACGGATTAGGTTGAATACAAGAAAGATGCCAAGTCAAAGCTCCACTACACACCTATAGCGGATCGGCCAGATATTAAGAAAGCAACTCAGGCTGCCAAGTTAATTAGTGATGTAAGTGGTTTTAAAATATTTTGTATAATTCTTTGTCAGTAATTTTACTATTAAGAATAGTGTCAGTAAAATACTTAAAAGGGAATGTCATCACTACTAAACTTTTTTTTTTTTTTTTTCTTTGTTAGATTGAATATAAAAAACGTGGAGAAGCTGGGATTGGCGTAACCATGCTGGGACGTCCCGATATTGAACTGGCAAAGGAGGTGTCCAAGCTGACCAGCCAGGTAATAATGAAAAGCTTGTGAAACTTGGAAGCAGGGAGAGAAATCAGATACGATATTAACTTATGGAGTAATACTAATATCATAACTGAAATTATTTCTAGATTAGGGGAAAAGGGATATTTATTTAAAAGGGAACATTTTAAAGGGAATGTGTTAAAGTAAAAATTAAATCCCAATGCAAGGCATTTCTTTATTAAATAAACACTGACTTGAGAGTCTGTGCTTACAGCGATGTTAGATGCGATTCACCACTTTCTTAGTCATGCATGCATACAAGACCAGTCAAGCATTTTCCAACAGACTGGGCTGGCAGACAATTGTGCCCAGATGCTAGTTTCACTGGGAACAGAGTGACCCATCTGTACCGGCTGGAGAGGATTCCTTGAAGTGGGAAGATGGGACATTTAGTTCCTCTGTATTTTATTTGTGTCTTTTCTAATACTCACTGTCTTTTAATTCTTCTGTCATCTCTAAATTTTTTTTTACGTTTCCATCTTCTTAAAAACGTAATTTATATTTCTACAATGTCCAGTTTCCAATTTTTATGGAATGTGGAAAGTTAAAACATAGAAATATACAGGTAGCTGAATGTCTTTGTCACTTACAAATTTATATATTCTGTTAATAGTGAAAATAATTGGTATGCAGAAAATTAAACTGGCCTTCTTACAAGATGCTGTTGGTTCACAGTTGCTTGGCTGGTGAATCTATACGTCCTAAAGATTAAATGTGAGGACAATCATTACCTCTGCAAGGTAATGCAAGCTGATGGCTTTCAAAAAAGGGTTGCCTAAAAATTAAGGACTGTTGGAATTAGAAATAATTTTTTGAAAAAGCCTAGAAATTCTAGTACCTGTCTTGGTGAACTGGACACAAATATGTTGCTTATTCACTTGTGTGGTGTATTTTGAAGAAATTAAATTTAAATAGGCACTTGCATACAAACGTAATTTTCTTACAATTGAGATTTTTAATAACTTTTCTTCTGACTTACTAAATGTCAGTAATGGATGTATAGAATCTCCTTAAAATGGTGCCATGACAAGATCTTTTAAATACTAAGGCTGAAGTGTTTGCCATGTTATCTTTTTTTTTTTTTTTATCTTTTCCGGGTATTGGCTTTCAAAGAAGCAGCCTTTTACTTAACTCTTATCACCCAACCCTTATGAGATGGACATTCAGTATTTTTCAGCCACTTTCTTTCTACTTTGTGCCTTTAAAGGCATCTTCTATTTTGAAGCTAATATACTATATTAATAGAAGCTTGCTTACTTTAATACAGTGGTCGTGTTCTGAACCATATGCTCACTATTTTCTGTAATAATTTTTTCCACCAGGATCTCAGTTCAACTTGATTCTTTCTCACCAATTCATGCTTTAATCCTGAAATTGTTTGAATTTCTGATCTTGCTTTCTTGCTACGCATTGTAGGCAGAATACCTCAAACGGCATATGAGAGGGCATGGAGCCGCATCTTATGATACACCCTGGATGAGAACCTTTAAGAAAGCTAATATGCTAAGTAGTCATGTAAGATAAATTTAAGTGACACATCTGGGAATGCCATTTTTGTGCATCTGTCTCTTGCTTGTGTATTATCTTGCAATTCCAAGCTGGTAAAGGGTTTATGAGACACCGGTCGCACTGGTGTTGAGTCAACGGTTTTGAATGGAGCAAGATTTGTGAGACTGCTCGTTTAGATGTGACCTCCTTTTTTTCCTCTGGAAAGACAGCACATGGGAATTCTGTGGGTGGGAAATTTGTTTCAGAAACATCACATGAAATGGTACTACGCCCTTCATAATTTTTTAGAGCTTCCATTTTTTTTAATGGAAGTTTCTGATGCATTCATGCAATGTGAAAACTCACCTTTTTCACCCCAAAACCTAAAAACTCATATGAGCTTGATCTGGTTTTCCTGAAGCTGTGTGAAAAATGGAAATATGTGTGTATGATAAACCCAAACAATGGTGCTGATAATTTTCAGTGAACAATCATACTGTAAGCATTCCATTCGCACTAGAACTTCATTTACTCTTCAAACTTAATTTAAACTTCATTTAAACTCTTCTCTTTCCATTGCGCTGAAATGGCAGAATGGAAGCATGTTGTATGACTGAATCAGTCCCCGAGCCTCTCAGAAGTGGACCTTGTAGTGATTTGAGGGCACGTAGTTTTTTATATTTCTCACCGTCTCAAAACCTTTGGAAAATAAAAAAATGATGGCTGCAGAGCAGTTTTTGAAGTGTGCCATTTTGATCTGTGCCATTTCAGTTTTTTACATGTATTTCCAAATGAAAAAAAGGGGCATTATGGTTTTTCCACACCTAGCCTTGATTGCTGCATGTAACTGTCGCATGTTTCAGCGTCAGCCATCGTGCTTGTTGGAAAAAACAAGAATCTTTTCGGTAGAACCAAGGATTCTTAAACTGAACAGTTGAACTACAAGGAAAAGAAGAATTGCATTCAGTGATGAGATCCTCCTTTTCCATGCTTTTTCTCCAACGTTAGCCAGTTCTTTTAATCTTATAAACATGCTTTGATGAGATAAATTTGGTCCTGAGAGAAAATTAACTATTGTAGAGGCAGTAAGGGGGCAAAAAATAACTGGCACAATCTTTAACTTTTTTTTTTTCTCTTGGACATTTCTTCACATAAACTTCTTTTTTATAAAGCATGATATCCAGTTTATTTATCCACTTGCCTTTTTCTTAGTTGGATTTCATCTTCCTGTCTGATGTGCTTGCTTTTAATTTTGCGTAGATCTTCCAGTAACATTTCTTCTGGGCCTAAAAGTGAACTCTTTGGCATGTGATGGTGTGATGGTCTGATCTTCATCATATATTGCATAGCTTGCAAAGCGAAACAGATTCGAGTATATTTCTGCTTGATTTTAATTTTTTAATTTAATCAGAAATATTGATTCCTTTATGCCAAAACTGTTAATATTCTTTGGTTTCTTACAGCAGCTATATAATTGGTGATTTTGCCTGTTTCACTGTGTGTTTTAGCTGAATGTTGCCATATTTTGCAAAGCAAAAGAGCAGCCGTGGTATCCAGCATGAACCATATGGTGCTGTATGGATGAGCATATGACAATGAATTCAAAGTCTAAAGTGTGATTGCGGAATGTGATTTAATTCTGCATTCAATCATCCTTCTTCTTTTACTAATACAAAATTATCTGTTTACATTTCTGTAATTGTCATTAAAACCCCTCTAGCCTGAGTCAGCTGCTCCTCAACTTAGTTACCACTTTTTCAGTATTTTATTTCTTTCATTTGAATTTTCACATAAACATTGCTTGGGAGATTGGGTTTTTTTCGGAAGAACCATTAATCTTTTTACCTCACCAGCCACAGTTTTATATTTTCTGCATGATTTTTGTAAGTATTATCTTGTTCCTGAACAGGATCAGATTCTTTCAGAAAGACTGATGGGAATTCTTCTTCTTTAGAGCAGGGAAGGGGCTTGCTGGCTTATTTCCTATAAAGGGTCTCCAAGGAAATGTGGCTTGGTAAACAGAAAGGACTGTTGCCTTACTTGTTTCTGGACCCGTCAGAATATTACTACGGGAAAGACATGACAAATCCTCAGAATTTTTCTACTGAATTTACTCTAATGGTGATGAGCAAAGATACTGACTATGGGATCCATTTAGATAAGCCATAACTTAATCTTTAATACTTTGAGCTTTTCTTGAACTCTTCAGTAACTCTTCTGAAACAATTTTATGCATCTTTGATAGCAAAAAAAAAAAAGAGGAATAAAACCAAAATATTCCAGCTTGAACCATCCCTTTTCTAGGTTTACAAGAAATAGTGAGGAATTAGCCTTTAGCTGCACCTGCAGCCATGGGATGGGGCAAGTCATGGTGGATGAAGGACTTTCCCTCATTTAAGTCATTAGCAAAACTCTTACTCCTATCAACATTTCTGTGCCTTCAGCCTGGGTCTGCTGGAATATTATGGTTTACATCCCTGTGGTTTACCTTGCCGATACTAATGTGGTTTGGAACTGTTAATAAGCCTCTTGCGTAATCTAACTCCTAGTAATTAATTGTGTCACCATTCTGTTTGTGATCATTAACATCCTTCTTCATCTCTGATACATACAGAACACAATATGTGCATAACTATGCATACAAGTATTTGATATATTGCCATCTTCAGTGCTCGTATGTCTTGAGGTAGTTTTTAAAGCTCGTGTTTCTCCAAGAAGTATGTAAAAAGTTCTTTTAAATACTCTTCATTCTTGTGTCAGTTTTTGTCTCTTTGTGAAACAGGGTATCTTTTATCTATGCACAGTTCCCATCAAGTGAACAATTCTTCATCTCTGAGAGTCAGAATTTAGCTCTATTTTGTCAACATACTTCTCTTGACCACCTCTGTTGTTTTTATAATGAGGAGATGCCACTCCTCATTGAAAATTTGCCAGTGGTATTTTGTAAATACAGATGTATATTTTCTTTCCATGTCAGGTCATCTTTAAAATCGCCTTTATTCTAGTGGATGACTTCAAGTTACCACATTTTTATTCTTCTGCTTACCATCAGCATTGAAGTAGGGTCTCTTTGCCTTCTGCAGCCAAACAAGTGAGAACTCAAGAGCGGTTGTAATACGTGGTTGTTTTTTAATTTAGGTGAAATACAAGGAGAATTTTTCCAAGGAGATGGGTAAAAAGCCAAAGTATGATTTAAAGGAGGCTAAAATCTACAAGACCATGAAAGATGCTCACAACATGGCCAGTGAGGTATGTGTACTTTTGCTTCTCTTCAAGGGAATTTAAGTTTCAAAATTCTTTAACAAAAACCTCATTTATGTTATTAGTACATTCAACATCACAGATTTTATTCGCAGTCTCCTTTTTCTGATGTCGTTTGTCCTTCCTTACCTGCAGGTGAAATACAAGGCGGATTTAAAGAAACTTCATAAGCCTGTCACAGACATGTCCGAGTCCCTGATCATGAACCACGTCCTGAGCACGAGCCAGCTCGCCAGTGCTGTAAGCTCCTTAACTCCTCCCACCGCCATTCCATTTCTCCATTACTCTTGAGCCCGTTCCAAATTGATCCCTGCTAACTATGGCTGTAACAATTACTCCCTCTGTAATTGTTCATGGGGCATCACCTGGTAGTGATCTCTTCCTCTACTTCCTAATGATTATTTCCGAGTTAACTAGCAACGTTGCCACATTTGTCCTCTGGGAAGTGAAGTCTTTATTAGCTGTAGAACTGCTAATATTTTAAATCCTCTAATAATTTTTGGTGGATTGATTCTTTATTACATTTTTAACTGATTGCATTACACTAACAAATACAATTTTCTTCTTTTTTCACTTTTTTC
The DNA here is from genome assembly GCF_964106895.1 of Numenius arquata. Lineage (NCBI taxonomy): Eukaryota > Metazoa > Chordata > Aves > Charadriiformes > Scolopacidae > Numenius > Numenius arquata. Next base: position 2,263,033 of record NC_133578.1, read on the forward strand.
TTTACTGCTTACTATATTTAAAATTTTTGGTTTTGCCTGTTTTTTTCATTTCATGTTTATGCTTAACATCCCCCTGTTGTAGTACAGAATTATGCCTAACAAAATAATTGATGATTTTTTCTGAGAAAAGAGAAAAATCAATATTGCCTGGTGCAGCCTTCTCATGTATCCTCTGTGTTTCCTTTTTTCTTGTTCTTTTTTTAATCCTGGTTTTGAAATAATCTTTGTTGCAATCAAAATGGTCAAAAAGAATTTCTGTTTATCCACATCTTTAAAAGTCATATCTGATACTGGGAGTTAAACTTCTTGTTTTTGTTTTGCTTTTTGTATTTCTAATTTCTCTTTGATGTTCCATTGAAGTGTTGCTTTGATTGGACCTAAGAAGTAAATTTGCTGAGGGATTTTTTTTTTATTGAGATGATTTTTGACACCTTCCCTTCAGTACCAGTACAAGAAGCAATATGAGAAGAGTAAGGGTCACTACCATGTGGTGCCAGATAATCTTGAACAGGTTCATCTAAGGGAGGCATCAGAACTACAGAGCCACGTAAGTTGGTCGTGTGTTTCTCATTAACCCCACTCACCGAGTACCAGTCGCCGTCACTGAAGTCATATTTTACACAGTATAATACATTCATCAGGGTGGTTTTGTCTATAGAATAAAGGACCTGGTAATCACAGAAACTGGAAATGGAAAGAAGTAGGGTTGTTGCTTGTTGCTGACAGTATATTTTCAACTGCTTTGTCCATTCTAGCCTCAAGTGATACAAAGGAGAGCTCTGCCGTTCTTTTTCTGCATCCGAAATTGCCTTAACCTAAACAATACCTACTGCTGCTATTAAATGTGTCTGACATTTTTTCCCTCTGGAATAGAGAAAATGGTGATCATTCCAGAGAAATCCAGACTCTGATTTGGTCTTTAATCCTTCTATTCCTGGTATTTATTGACTGTAAAGCCAGAGGGAAATTACTGCTAGAACACAAAGGGCCTTAGTCATAGTTCTGCTGCATGGCATGGGAGAGCAGAAAGATTACGGAGCATAGAGTATAAAAATGGTTGTTAATCAGTTTGTAGTTAAAGTTTAAGTCACAACTTGTTGCTCCAGTTTGAGATCCGGATCTCTCAGCCAAAGACATAGCATTACCTCATGCAGCAGTCTGAAAATTGATGCCCTGAAGGCTGGGTACTATAACGTGAAGCAAAAATATCTTCATCCTTGTGAAAATTTTACTTCCTGGACACTCGTGCCCAGAATTAATCAGCAAGTCACTAAACTACATCTTTTCAAGCCCTGCCGCTGACACTCCAGCAATCCATTAATATGCCATGAGCAGCCTGAGCGCCTTCAAGTTTGATTTTTACAGCTACATGTCTTCTTTCTTGTGATCAGTAAACTCTAGAAATCCAAGCTGACACTGCTTATTCTCTGCAGCAGGAATTAAATCAGTAGCCACACGCATTTTGCTGCAAGCCCGACCTTTGATTTTACATTTTATGGTGAATAATATGGATTTCAGTGAGGTAAACAGTATTAGACATTCATTTTTTACCACAGATCTGTTGACCAAAGTAGGCACATACCAGTCAATGAATTGCTTCCCTGATTATTTAGGAGGGTAACTTTTTTTCTTTTCTTCTCAGGTGAAATACAGAGAAAAGTATGAGAAGGAAAAAGGAAAACCTATGTTGGACTTTGAAACTCCAACATACCTTACTGCAAAGGAATCTCAGCTCATGCAGAGTGAGGTACAGTTAAAATCAATATTGACAGACTAAAAACTTTAAAATTTATTTTTTATACTTAAACTTTCACAGTGATTTAGACAGGCAATTGTACTTGCATCTTGTGGATGCTGAGAGACTGAAAAATTATATCTATATCACATTTCTTGATATTGGTTATGAAATACTGCATTTAAAATTCATGAAGCTTTGCTGTGTCATGATGAAGTGTATATTAGCTGTAATTTTTCATCAAGAAGCTGTCAGTCAATGAAGCTTAAGCACGTCTTCGAGTCTTTAGAAGTGGTGTAATATGAAATACATCTCACTTAGACTTTTGCAGCCTGAGTACAGTATGTCTGTTACCGTAGTCCATAGAGAGTACCCTGCTTATTCTTTTCACCTCAGGCCTCTATTTTTGAGAAACCCATTTATTTCCTGTTTGTCTCCGCTGTCATAGTGTTCTTTGCTGACCTCTCAATTCTTTTTCCTCAAGCAGTTCTTTTCTGTTTGTTTGAAGCATAATCTGTTCTGTCACAGATGAAGGCTTATACACGCTGAAAAACAGTTGTATAAAGCCATTAATCATTATGTTTGAGTGATTCCATTGAATGTTTTCTCTGCATATCCAAATAAGTAGAAAAAGAGGGAAAAAAAAGCAGGGTCAGGTCATATTTTCATGGAAGGTAATGAGCTGTTTCATAGAAACGGGATTTATTCCTTTAGGTGCCCACGGCATTGACTGTAGCAGGTCATCATTGTCTCACCAATCTCAAACCACTGCTCCATCCTCCCAGTAGTTTTTCACGTAATTAAAAATAACGTAATAAATATTTGCTATTTTGCTTTTTTTTCTTCTTACCCTCATTAGAAAGAATATAAGAAGGACTTTGAAGAGTCCATTAAGGGCAGGAACCTTACTGGCTTGGAGACTACACCATCCTTATTACATGCCAAATATGCAACCAAAATAGCAAGTGAGGTAGCAGTTCTTCTGTGCTTATTTCCTCTGTCAAGTTAAATAATTCCACTAAGTATTCTCAGCAGCATTTCTTCTTCACCACTTTCTTTTCCCTAACCATTCACGTTAAGCATGTTTACATCTATTTTGTGTTGTGACCTAATTTGTTGTGGACGTTTATTTCGTTGTTCGTTGACTTTATTCATATTTAGTGTATCCCTTTCTGACTTTCACCAGCCTAACTGTTCCACAGCAGGGTGTATATGTGTGAGCCTTTGCTATTTATCTTGAACAATAATTGCCATATTCTGTTGCAGTAGTTTTTATATAACCCTATACAACATTCTTTGTTGTTTTAAAAAATTTTTTTTTTTTTTTAGAGCTTTTGGAATTTTTTCATTCTTTTTTTTTTTATTTAAATTTTTGCAACAAAGTTGCAGAGTGTAGAGCTCTCTTTAGTCTGGCTTTGCTTTGCAGTTTTCCTTTTCTTTCTTCTGCAGAAAGAGTACAGGAAGGATCTGGAGGAAGGTGTCAAAGGGAAAGGACTAACAGCTTTAGAGGAGACTCCAGACATGTTAAGAGCCAAGAATGCAACTCAAATCCTCAACGAGGTATGTCAGAAGCTATTTATAAAACACCTGAATGGATGTAACAGCCTCCAACTGATAAATGCTTATGGCTGTATGACACCAGTATGACCTTTGTCATTGTGCTTTGGGAGGGGTTCTGGGCAGCAAAGAACTCTTTTTGAAGGCTTTAACATCATCAGGCTGAAAGCTGAAGTAACTTGTTAGTGTTACTTATGATTTTGCTTCTTAACAAAATCCTCTTAAGATAAGCATCTTCACTGACAATGGCATTTTGTACTTAGCAGTGCAGTTATTGAATTATTCAAGGAGCCTATATTTTATAACCAGCCTATTACAGACATATTCAGCTGTAAGTTCAGCAGAGTTGGCATAGAGAGATATTAATTATACCAATTGATAGAAAATGAATCTTTTAGATTCAAGATATAAGTCATAAAGTGCACACTTTAATGACATCATTTGTGTGTTTAATTGTGAGTTTATATTAGGAGTATTCCTATTTTGTGGTGTGATCACGAAACTCTCCGAAATTGCTAAGGGTATTGCATTCACATTGACAAGTTATCTATTTACTGTCTTCATCTGCAGAAAGAGTACAAAAAAGCCTTGGACTTAGAAATCAGAGGAAAAGGTCTGACAGAACTGGCTTTGGAGACACCAGATTTTGTGAGAGCAAAGAATGCCACTGACATTGCCAGCCAGGTCTGTGGGAATAGCTCATAAATCACTTCAGATGTCTTCTTTAAAGGAAAATTTTCTAACATTTTTTTTCTGATTAAACCAAATGAAAATTGTTGTCAATATATGATTCAGGCACTTAAATGTGAGCTTTGCCCAACAGATCAAATACAAACAATTGGCAGAAATGGAGAAAGCCAACTACACCAGTGTTGTCGATACTCCGGAGATTATTCATGCCCAGCAGGTCAAGAACCTTTCAAGCCAGGTATCTACTGTCAATTTAATCATTGTTCATGTGGGACCTCACGTGGATAATAATTTGGAGCACCTAAATAACTACCTATCACAGCATTCAGGAGATACATCAGAACAACAAATTTCTCTAGAGCTGTGATGTGGCATCTCTTACTCTGAAATTCCATTTCAATATTGAAATTAATTTATTTTAATACTGTATAGAATGAAACAATAATTGCTTTTGCAAAATTAATTTATTCTAAGTAGATTTAGATTTAGCGTAATTTTCCTACTCCTTGATAACGTAATGTTTAAAATAAATCTTACAAAGAGCCAGAATTTATATCAGACAAAGAAGTACTGACATTTCCATAAAGATGGGCATTATATAACAATAAGTAATGCCAGATTGTTTATTACTGCTTCTGTATTAATGGAATGTATTTTGTATTTTCTACCAGAAAAAGTATAAGGAAGATGCGGAAAGGACCATGCCATACTACGTGCCTGTAGCAGACACACCAGAGATGCAGAGAGTCCGTGAGAATCAAAAGAACTTTAGCACAGTAAGTATATAAATAATAAACACTGTTAGTGTCAAATAATAAAAAATACTCAGCTTTTTTTCATTTAATAAGGTCTCGATATCACACTCTAATCCCAACTAGACTGCCTTTATATTCTCAGGGATCTTCAGTTAGAGGATCTGCTATGTATGCAGCAGCCCACTTATGCGTTACAGAGGGAACCAAAACGATTCTGTAATTTTCTTGAAAAAACCTTTCTGCTGCAGTGCTTTGACAATTCCTCTTCAAGCAGTAGAGAATTATCCTTACAGAAGTTATCTGTTGCTGTCAGTGGGGCTACCTGCCAGGCTGCATGGTCAGTAACAGAACACAATCTGACTTGAAATCTTCACCTTTCATTATTGAGACTTAATTGTTTTAGACACAAATTGGCATCTTTCAAGATCTTTCAATTAATCTAGTTCAGGATCTCCTATTATAATTTAAATGAGATTACTTGTAACTGCGGCGCATCTTTATATCACTAATGGTGGTGTTAAAATGACCTCCTTATAAGGTGTACTTGAATTATTTATTTTTTCTCATCTTCAAAAAAAACTCTGTCAGTAAATTTTTATGGCATAAAGTCAACATTTGTCATTTTACTTTAATCTTTTTCCACAGCTTCAGTATCAGTGGGACCTACAGAACAGCAAAGGAAAAGTCACAGTTGTACAAGACACGCCAGAAATGCTGCGTGTGAAAGAAAATCAGAAGAATTTCAGCTCGGTACAGTTATTTCCTGTTTTCAGTTCTCATTCATACAGTTTAGTATGTTTAATCAAATAGCTATTTTTGGCTCTTACCTTACAGGTACTTATGTTCTTGATCTGCTTAAATGCATATAAGAACTTTTTCAAACAAAATTTTATTCTAAGTAGATTTAGGTGGTTTTTGCTACCCCTTTTTATCGCTTTTTTTTTTCTACAATGTGCATAGTGAATTCTTGTTGTGTTGCAACTGCTTTCTTTCAGTGAAAAGTGAGCTGTCTGCCTCATTTGTTTCACATTTCATGTGTTACCATGAAGTGCCCAGCCTGGTATTTCATTTTGCCACCGGCACCATTAGCACAGTGAGTCACTAAGTGGAAAGCATTTGTGTAAAACATAATAAAACAGATTAGAACAAAAAAGAACAAATTAGAACAAATACTGGTCTTCAATCCTCAAATCAGCCTGTATTCACCCTCCGGAAGAAATAATGTTGTGTTTTGTATGCTTAACCTTGTTGTCTTCATTCTAAATATTAAGATTTTATATAAAGAAGATATTGGGACTGGAACTACTATTGAAAAGACACCAGAGATGCAGAGAGTTAAACGAACCCAGGATGCAATTAGCTCGGTACAAAAGAATTTCTTTTTAATACTCCACCAGTGCTAATTCAACTTGAAATAATATTTTCTTTACCCCTCTTATTTCTTTAAATGTTGCTAACAGTGGATTGACAGTAATCCATCCAAGGGTTACTTTCCAGAAGTTTTTGCCTATTCTTGTTACTTAAACAGTAACCTTTCTAATGATTAACATTCAATTTGTTACTTACAGTCCGTTTCTAAAACATGAAAGCCCTTGCCATCACTTTTATCCTCATCCCAAATATAGTTTATTTAGCACAGAATCAAAGAATCATTTAGGTTGGAAGGATCCTCTTGAAATCATCTACTCCAACCCCATTGCTCGAGCAGGGTCAGCCAGAGCAGGTTGCCTGGGACCACATCCAATCAAGTTTTGAATATCTTGAAGGATGGAGACTCCACAACCTCTCTGGGCAACCTGTTCCAGTGTCTGACCACCCTCATGGTAAAGAAGTTGTTTTCCTGTCTTCAGATTGAATTTTCTGGGGTTTTTTAATTTTTTAATTACCTCTTTTCCTGTCACTGAGCCCTACTGAGAAGAGCCACTCCTTCCTCTTCGTTCCTTTTCACTGGGTATTTATACACGTTGATAAGTTCCTCCTGAGCCTACTCTTCTCCAAGCTGAAGAGTCCCAGCTCCCTCACAATCTTCTCATATCAAAGATGTTCCTCTTACTCATCTTTGTGGTCCTGCACTGGACTTGCTCCCATAAGTCCGTATCTTTCTTATACTGGTGAGCCCAGAAGTGGCCATAGAACTCCAGATGTGGCCTTGCCAGCGCTGAGGGGAAGGACCACCTCTCTGGACCTGCTGGCAATGCCCTTCTTAATGCAGCCGAGGATGTTGTTGGCCACCTTTGCCATGAGGGTACATTGCTGGCTCATGGTCAGCTTGTTGTCCACCAGATCTCCAAGGTCCTTCTCTGCAAAGCTCCTTCCCAGACAGTAGCCCCCAGCATGTACTGGTGCCTGGGGTTCTTTCTCCCCATGTGCGGGACTGCATTGCCCCCTGTTGAACTTCAGGAGGTAGATATCTCTCGGCCCATTTCTCCAGCCTGTTGAGGTCCTTCTGGGTGGCAGCACAACCCTTGGGTGTATCAGCCACTCCTCCCAGTTTTGTGTCAGCTGCAAACCTGCTGAGGGTGCACCATGTCCCAGCATCCAGGTCACCAGTGAGGAAGTTGAACAGTTTTGGCCCCAGTATTGACCCCCTGGGGTTCCACCACGGCTCACTGGCCTCCAGCTGGCCCATGTGCCACTGGTCAAAGTGCTGTGGGCCCGGCCGTAGCCAGTTTTCAGTCCCTGTGCACTAATCCAACCCGTACTCCGTTACCTTGTCTGTCAGGACGCCAAGGCAAACGGTGTCAAAAGCTTTACTGAAGCATGTCTTGTAAAGCTTTTATATTATATTAAAAATTGTAACACTCTAAAATTGGAAGAATTGTGTGTATTACTTTCCTTTTGAAACGTAAATCTTTTTTTCACACTTTTTTGAATGCTGGCATCGTTTTAGTGTAAAAGTTACTAACAATTCAGCCAATTTGTTCCATGCATAGTATCTTAGTATCTTAAATACGTTCTTGTGAAATGTTGCTCCTTTTTTTTTTGGTTTTTTTTTTTGGTTTTTTTTTGTTACGCTGAAGTAGAAATGCACATAGCACCATAATTGTTGTAATGCTGTGTGATGAATCCCACCCTTGTTGAACGTGATAGATTTTTACAAATCCAAAATTATTCTTCCTTTGGTAGAAAGACCAAATGGGATCAGGTTCAAAGGTATCTACGCTTGTTTTTAGAAAACCCTTTTAGTAAAGTGCTGTTCACGGAGACATCTCATCAACAGCTGAAGTTACCCACTGACATTGCTCATAAAGATGATGGGAAAGTTTTAACAGCAGCTCTCTGCTCACATTAAAGCCAATTTTTAAATTTTCCATCTCCTCGAGATGAGGATAATGCTCTTTCCGTATCCACATACGAATCTAGGTGCCTATTTCACAATAGGCTAAGATTTTTAGAAACTATTTTAAATTTTTAACATCACAATTTTTTGGAACTCGGTGTAAGAAACCCTGAAATGGTTCCGTTGTTATAAATCAGGGGGGTTGTTCTTGAATGAAATTCAGCTCCTGGGAGATGGTAGATACCCACGTTTTAAGCTTCAGTTGAAAAATTCTGGTTCAAACAAGACTCTGGTTTTTTTTTCCCTGGAGAAGTGCAGCAGAGTGAGCTATCAGATAACTCCAATAAAGGTTCCTTGATGATTTCCTTCTACCAGAATACATCTAGTGCCTGAGATTTGAATGAGTTTGTTAAATGTAAAAGGCCTCTATTTCTTTATTCATATAACTTCTTACACGTACCTGCCTCAGCTGTGCTTTATTGTTAAGTCCTTTTACTTTTTTTCTGCCTCTTTGTAGATTAAGTACAAGGAGAGTATTGGGAAAGGAACGCCAATTCCTGATCTCCCGGAGGTGAAGCGTGTCAAGGAGACGCAGAAGCACATCAGTTCGGTAATGGCCCATATTTTCTATTCACCTGTATATTCACGCAGAGCTCAAGCTCCAAACTTTGGCAGTGTTTGTGGGTATTTTTTGTTGAAAAGAGGTCTCTTAAATCCTTGCATTCAGCAGCAGGCAGTGCAGATATCCGAGTTTTGCAGTGACTGTTACAGTCAGCCGCTTCCCTGTGTTACTTCTGTGATCTTTTCTAAACACAGAACTAGAAACAGAAAATACCCAGATGATGTTTTATGATTAGTCTGGGAAAAAATGGATCAGCTTGAGAGAGCTTTGTGGGCAAAAATAGCTGGAGCCTTTTTTCTAGTCACCAACCCTAGTGACAATTCTAAGTGGAAACTGTACCCGACTCTTCCCATAGCTAATTAAGTCCAGATTTTAATAACTGCAATGGGATCTCCTGATTTTGAGCCACTACTGCTTTTCTTTGATCTCTGCCTACAGAATTGAGGCACAATATGGTCTTCTGATGATTGGTACCTCAAATGTTTGCTATTCAATGCTGAGGAGCAGGGACTCCCGTATAATGAGTATCTTGCAATTTTCCATTCCTGTTTTTATAAGTACTATTTCCCTTTTGAGCTGTTTATGATACTAATATTTTTTACAGCTCACTTTCGCACAATTGAGTTATTTTTTCAAATGATTCTTCATTTTTTCTTTTACATAATTCATTTTCCCTTGCTGTGAGAGCTTTATTTTTGTATTTTTTTGTATCAATGACATCAAGCAGTGACTTTTTTTTCGTTAGCTTTTTTTGTTGCAAGTATTTCACCAGCTGCAAGAAGAACCATTAGTAAGTTTGTAAGGTATTTCTACATGATTAGAAACCATCCCAGGCATCTCCTATGCAACACCTTTAATTAAAAATGCAATTTTTTAAATCAAACAATTACAGGTTATGTTAAATCTAATGAGAGAGCTAAAATTCATTGCTTTTCTTACTAGAAACTTAAAACAAAGTAAAATAGTGGTGTTCTGAACAAATAGTCACAGAGATCAAAATGAGATTGAGCCCACAACTATTTTCATATTAAACATGTCTATAGAAGGCTCAGTTGTTTGTTAGCACCATAAAAAAACCTCCAGAAATGTTGACTGCCTGAAAAATACTACTATTACATTTCCTAAACTAACGTCAAAAGTTGAATATACCTACTTTTCATGCCAGGTAAGCAGAAGATTTAAATTTGTGTCCTACTATAATGAAATATTCCATTGGCTTCAATGGGTTCAAGCACCTCAACATCAACATTAATTACTTTGCTGAGCTGGTGACTACTTAAAAAGATGCACAATGAGTAAAAAAATTGTGCCCATATTTACGTATAATCTCAGATTATATTTCCCTATAAACCAGGTAAATTAATTACCTGAATGCACTGTATTTGTGGAAGGACTATGATGTTCTCACCTTGCTGGGTGCTTGTGTTCTGCAGGTGTTGTACAAAGAGGACGTAGGGACAGGTATCCCAACGCCTGTCACGCCAGAAATAGAGAGAGTCAAACGCAATCAAGAACACATTAGCTCGGTATTTAAAAAAAAAAAATTATAACAATTTTTTTTTTTTTTTTGTGCATAACATCCTAACAAATAATCTGTTTTCTTCAGTGGTTTAGAATCTCACCCTTTTCCCTGGCAATATTTTTAACTCATTTATATTCTACCTTTTTGTGCTTTAACTTTTTTTTTTTGGTGATTTACAACTTTACCTGCATTTCTTTCAAGAACCCAAACTGGAAGTAAGCTGTGACATTAACATGGTTTTTCTTTCCATGTTTGTTTTATCTTAACCCTTTATCTTCTAGTACCTGTAGTTATGTATTTACAGAATAATCCCCCATCGGCCCCTTCCTTAATATCTGCCTCTAGAACAAGCGTGAAATTAATTCAACAGTGATCCTAACGCTAAACAGAACTCACAAAACAGTCACATTTGATGGTGTTGCCTGTGTTGAGTGCTTTTTTTTTTTTTGTGGAAACTTTCTTGTACCTCACAGGTGTTATACAAAGAGGGCTTAGGGACCGGCACCCCAACACCGGTCACTCCGGAGATGGAGAGAGTCAAACGCAATCAAGAGAACATTAGCTCGGTATTGCTAAATAAAACAAACCCCACCCTTCCAATTGCAAATCAAATCCCTTTAACTCCTCCATGTTAAATTGTTCTTTCAGTTCTTTGCTGAACTTTGAACAACACTTTCTTAATCAGATCACTAAAACCCTGTCAGAATCCTTATATTTTAATTTTTCACTCAGTCTGACTTAACTGTAATTGTTCCAGCTGTGAGATTTTTAACCTCATTTGCTTAAAGCAGTAAAGCAGTACCTTATTTTTTCTTCCCAACGCAATAGTAGTAGTTGGAGTGATGTCACCCTCCTCCTCCTCAGTAACCAACTCCATCCTTCTAACAGTCTCCAGTCTCCCCGTGCTGGTTGCAGATGAAAAATGAACTCCTAACCCTTCCCGAAGCAAAGCCACCTAATGCCATAGCGTGTCTTGGCTCTTCTCCTGGTATTGCTGTGTTGGGTGCTTTCTTATACCCTATAGGTCTTTGTAAGAAACCCTGGGTGGCATCCCCAGCTCACTGCAATCTGAAAAAAATGACGAAAATGGCATCTATAAGGAAAAATTACTGTAGAAATGAAGTTCTATCCAGATTATTTCTACTCCTGACACGTTCCAGTCAAATCACCGTTATGTCATAATTTTGTCCTATATTTCTATTTCAATTAGAGCAGCTTAGGACTAATTTTGACTCACTCTGACCCAATTCAAACATGACCCATATGAAATTCAGTCCCGAATTAAGATTAATAGGAGAGTTCAGAGAAGCCACTGGGGTTAAACTTTTTGCTCCATTTAATTGTCTCTGAGGTCATCGGGCTCTCTTTTTCTGCTGGGGAGCCCATGGAGGAATCTGAGAGCAAAGCTGCTCCTTCAAGACCTTTTGTTTGAGTAAGGAAACTCCTTTGGGCAGACCCAGATGAGGCGACCGCAAACCTCATAGTAATATTAGCTGATTATTTTCATTAATTTATTTTTTTTCTTGCTAGCCGTTGAACAAGGGTGACAAAACTCTATTATTTTTCTTACTTTGAAGTTTCACTATATTAAATTCCTTGTCTTCTCTCTCTCTCCTCCCTGTCTTCCTCTTTCCTTTCCTTCCCTTTCCTTTTTTTCCTTTTTTTTTTTTTTTTTTGTAATACCTCCCTGTTGCCACGCAGGTGGTGTACAAAGAGGGGCTGGGGATTGGCACCCCGGTACCTGTCACTCCTGAGATGGAGAGGGTCAAACGCAATCAAGAGAACTTTAGCTCGGTATTTTTTTGTACTTTAAGCAGAAAAGTTCCCTATAACTATTTAACACGTGTCAATTTTCTACTCTCTCTAATTAACTTACAAACATAGAAATATCCCCTTCCTTCTATTAAAATTTTTAGTCGTTGTTAGTTATATTTTATGTTCTTTTGTGAAATTTTAACAACACTTGACACTTCATGTCCTTTAATTTTTGAAGCTTTTTTTTTTTTTTTGTGAAGCTTAAGGTATTTTGCATTTTTAAAAAACACTGTTGTTTTTATTTGCCTAATTCCATTCCTCTAATGCTTTATTGTTCTAAGAATTAGGATGCAGTATTTCTAGCTACCAGAAGACTTCATCTGGATTTATCACAATTAGTAACTGTTTTATACTTCCTAATTTTTCCTGCTTTCTCATGTATCTAGTGGGCATAAAAATTACATGTGTTACCTCCATCAAACGCAGGGGTGGTTTTTTTTTTTGTTCTTAACATTTTTTGCACTCCCGTGTTACCCCGCAGGTGTTGTACAAAGAGGATGTGGGGACAGGGACCCCGACACCTGTCACTCCTGAGATTGAGAGAGTCAAACGCAATCAAGAGAACTTTAGCTCGGTATTTTTTTTCCATTTGAAAAGGAGAAATTTCCCTTTTAATCTATTTTAAAATAATTTTAACACCCCAAAAAATATTCTTGAGCTTCCCTGTAATCAATTTACACCAAAAAGAATATCCTGTTCCCCATGTTTTGACCTTTTTTCCTCCATAATTGCTACTTACTTTCTTTTGATTAGATTTCTTTTTGATTATCTTACTAATGATAACTTTTAAATTCTGTGTTCCCATCTTCCTTTTGACTCTGAACTTATTTTTTTATTCTTTAATACCTGCTTTTCCTTTTGTTAATCCCTTCAATCCTTGGCTGTCGGGGGTTTTTTTTCCTGGTTTTACCGCATATGAAAACTAAACTATTTATTGCCTGATCCAAATCTGTGGAAGTGACTCTGGAATAAGAGAGTGCTGTGATACCAGTGTAACCTGCTGTGATGTTTGTGGAACGGGTGACTGAATCAGAATTGATTTCTTTATTCCTTCTGCATTGCATTTGACGCCTTCTTCCTTTCGGAAGTCTTTGATATTGTTGCACAGAGAGAGTGGCCCAAATCTCCAGCTAGTGTAAACGCCTCTAGAGATGTTGGAAACACAGGGTAAAAAAATTTGTAGTGTTAGGATGTTTCTCGGGGTGAGGTAAGTATCACGTCAGATAGGAGAGCACTCGTAATTATAATTTCTCAGGTACCCATTTCGCGCATAGGCCTTTATTATGATCATAGAATCATACAATGGTTAGAGTTGGAAGGGACCTTAAAGATCGTAGAGTTCCAACCCCATGTCTCTGTGTCCTTCCTGTAATTAGCGAGGTAAAGTCTTTGCTGATAAACTCTGGACAATAAGTAGCGTTTCACTTGGGGAAAGGGTGGCTCTTGGTTGAGCTCTGTGTGTGGAAAGAAAAACCTTCAGGAAGGTGCATTAGGACCTGGTCCTCCAGGGACTCAAGTAATATCAGGAAAAAGCTTACCTCGCTGCTGGGGAAAAGACAATAATATAATTCATCATAATTTAAATAAAACTTTAACCTTCTCAATACTCACCGGTTTTAAACATCCACTTTGGGAAGCACTTCAACCAAGTCAGGAGGGTATTCTGGCAGAAGTCATACTGGTGCGTTAGTGTTTATCAATCTTCAGCATTTTAAACTAGTATTTTATTTTTATGGAATTTTTTTTTAATCAGGACAGCTCAGAAAACCATCTCCCGTGTTCTGCGTGTTCTCAGCAAACAGAGTGGTCCTGCGGTTTGCTTGTTCTTTGCTCTTTGCTTAATGCAGCCGTGTTGCCCCGCAGGTGTTGTACAAAGAGGATCTGGGGACAGGGACCCCGACACCTGTCACTCCTGAGATCGAGAGAGTTAAACGCAATCAAGAACACATTAGCTCGGTATTTTTTAATTTGAAAAGCTGAAAATTCCCTTTTAATCTATTTTAAAATACTTTTAACACAGACCAAAAAACTTCTCATTCTCCTGTAATCAACTGACACAAAAAAATAATATCCTGGTCCTTGTGAGATTTTTTTCCTCCATAATTATTACTTACATTCTTGTTCCTCTTTTTTATTACATCCTCTTCATAATAACTTTTAATTCCACCTTTCTTTTAAGTCTGGTTACCTTTTTAATTTTTTTGTTCTTAAAAAGACCCCATTTTTCCTTTTGTTAATCACGACAATCCTCGTTTTGTTTTGAGTGGTGAGCTTTTTTTCTGGCTTTTCCTTAATTTACACACGAAAACTAAACCAATCAGCGCCTGATAGAAATCTGTGGAAATGCCCCAGTGTAACCGAGCACTAACACGCGCCGGTGTAACCTGCTGGGATGGTTATGGAACGGGTAAATGAAATAGAGTCCATTTCTTTGTTCCTTTTATGTTGTATTTGAGTTTTTTGCCTTTAGGAAGTCTTTAATGATCTACTGCTGCACAGAGAGTTTTTCTCTATAGCTCCCGAGAAGCAAACAGCGAAGTCATTGCCGAGTGTTACTCTTTAGCTTTATAGTTTTGAGGAATATTTTAATTTTTCTCTTTTATTCCAAGCTTTGGCTCGCAGCGACCTTGAAAAATTGTTCGATCTGTTTTCATGCAACTCTTGTGTGCTTCTTCCTTTTTCTGGGTTTAATACGTGTTACCCCACAGGTGTTGTACAAAGAGGATCTGGGGACAGGGACCCCGATACCTGTCACTCCTGAGGTTGAGAGAGTCAAACGCAATCAAGAACACATTAGCTCGGTATTTTGTGGAGGAAAAGATGTATTCCCTTTAACTCCACCTAAACAGAACTTTTTTAACCTTTATTAAAAATGAACGATTCCTCTCCTTACGTCCACGTAATCAACTTATAAAAAATCCTTTCTTCTTTGCTGTGCTATGATTTCCAATGTTACTGACCTACCCTTCTTCATATATTTAATTATTTACATTATCCTCAATATTTTTAACCATTTTGCTCCCTGGTCCAACTTCCTTTTTCTTTTATATGTGTGGGTTTTTTTTTTTAAAATCCTCTCGGTTTCCTGTTTTAACGCTGTTATCCCAGAAGAGGGAGGCTTCGTGTGGGATGGAAATATTGCTGAGGGGTGATTATGATTTATTTTTTTTTGGGTGCTTCTTGTCGCTGCGCAGGTGTTGTACAAAGAGAGCGTGGGGATGGGAACCCCCACCCCTGTCACTCCCGAGATGGAGAGGGTCAAACGCAATCAAGAAATCTGTAGCTCGGTACTTTGCTAAGATAAAAAAAAAAACAAACCTCTATTTAAAGGAACCTTTTTAACAGTTTTAATGACTGAGCACACACTTACAAAAGTGATTATTTCTTACTGGTCTAACTGTGGTTTACAGCGGTGACTTTAACTCATTAAAGGTTTTATTGTTTTTTAAGAGTGATTTTAATGACTTGTTCTAATGCTAAAAGCACTTAACAACCTCCACTCATTTTCTCTGCAATGCTGACATTCTTTTTTTTTTTAAAAAAATGATAATTTCCATATTCATAACACCCTCAGCCCCTCGATACGGTATTTCTGTGGTCTCATTTATGTATTACTTACACAATTTATTACGAGTGATCCTGTAGTTAAAAAGCCAGTACGCCCTGCTTCTCTAGTCAAATATTGCTTCTTTAAAAATATATTTAATACCTCGGCCTTGAGAAAATAAATACAGGCTTCAAGTTCATATCCAGCTAGTTTTTTTTTATTTATTGTTGCTTTCTTTGGCTCCTTTCTTGTGTCTCCCAGGTGTTGTATAAAGAAAACATAGGGAAGGCAACCCCAACACCAGTCACTCCCGAGATGGAACGAGTCAAACGCAATCAAGAAATCATTAGCTCGGTACTTGTCACAGGAAACCGGTTCCTAAGGAGCCGCGGGACGTGTTTAACGTGACCGTAGCCGGTCAGCAACCGCTGCTTTCTAACTTTATAAAAAATGACTCTGCCACGGAGCGTAAACTCCCACCTTCTCCGCTTACAAACTGTAGCATCTTCTATTTAACACTTCAGCAGGATGTTACTAGAACTAGGTGTGACTTTTTTTTTTTTTTTTGGATGGATATTGTTTCTTTGCCTATTTTTTTTTTTTTTTAACCCTTTCTCACTACTACCGTGCTTCCATGCAGCGTTGATTCCATACAGGGTCCCCTTCTGCTTTGTAGGGGGTTAATTAATGGCAAAGCTCCCCTGGCGCCTTTCGGGAACAGCAGCCTCAGCCAAAGCTAACGCGCTCTCGGTGTCATGAGTCGAAAGCTTTAGTGGATGTTGGGTTGGGTTTGGTTTTATGGTTGGTTTTTCCTTTGGTGGTGGTGCCTTTTTAATGACATTTGGATACTCCTTGTATCCTGTAGGTTTTGTACAAAGAAAATGTGGGGAAAGTGACCCCAACACCAGTCACTCCAGAGATGGAGAGAGTCAAACGCAATCAAGAAATCATTAGCTCGGTACCTCAAAAATAGATTACTCTTTGTTTTGTTTTGTTGCCTTTGTGCTTATATTTTGATAAAGTAACATTCTAACTACCTACTCAAAGTTGAGTTTAATATAAAAAAAGTAGAAAGATTTGTTTCTGCAAATTAATCGCTCCTCTTCTAAAATAAAATGACTTTAGTGTTAACAGAAATTTAAGATTTAGAAATTGTAGGCCTTTGCTACAACTCAGTTTGTGTCTCTGGGGGCTCTATCCAGACCATCTTAAGAGCTTAGTGTCCTTTGGTGAAGGTGTTTGTGTTTTTCTCTCTAGGGTCAGTGTTTAAGCTTTTCAGGACTATTTGACTTGGCAAAAAAAACCCAAACAAGTGCCAAAGCCAACTGCCCCACACCAAGAAATGCCCCCTCTCTGACCCGCGGGAGGTGGCCTTGCTGTGTGGCAGGGGACTGAGGATGCCTTAGACAGAGTGACACAAAGGGAGGAGGCTGTTTCTGCTCTGGGGTCACATCAGGAACAGGTTTTAGGTGGCCTGAAGGACGGGGGAGGTGAGGGGGTGTCTTGGGGCAGCGACAGCAGCCTCCCGCCCTCGACACCCGTCTTTATTCAGGTCCCAAAACTTCCTCCTCCCTCCCTACAAGGTCACAAATTCCTTCGAGTACAGATAAAACAGGGGATAAAACAGTTCTTAAATAGTTCTTTGGGGGCACAGGCAGCTTCCCCAGCCTGTGGAGCCATCGGGTGGTTGGAGCTGGATAGAGCCCTTCTGTCTTAACCAGAAAAATAACAAGCTTTTCTTTTACAATGTATTTTTCTGCCCCTTCCTCCCCGCAGCGGGTGTTTGGCTTTTGTGCAGTGCTGCCTAGCGTAACCGGGCCTGAGTTTTTCTCAAAATGTGATAACAAAGTAATAATTTGTGTTGGAATCCGTTTGATTTTTGGCGGGGGGGATTTTAAGGTGCCGGATGCATCTTCTGTATCCCACAGGTGTTGTACAAAGAGAACTTGGGGCGAGCAACCCCCACCCCAATCACTCCAGAGATGGAGAGAGTCAAACGCAATCAAGAACAGATTAGCTCGGTATTGTCTGGAAGCAGTAAAGGGGATATGAGAGAGCACTTATTAAAAATAACTTACATCTGCCTGGTTTTATTTAACCCTCTAATTTTTTCCCTTGAACTTAGAAAATCAGCTTTTAAGTCTCTCATCGTACTTAAAAGGTTTTTTTTGTGAATTAACTTTTTAATACTGTTTTTTCCTCTGACCTGGTGGGTTTTTTTTCTTTCATAACGGACGGTGTTTACCCTAAACCCAGTAACATTTCAGCTTTTACCGTGGCCGTGTGTGACTCTGAGTTACTCTGTGACCCCTAGGTTGTGTACAAGGAAGGCTTAGGGAAGGCGACCCCCACCCCGCTCACTCCGGAGATGGAGAGGGTCAAACGCAATCAAGAACAGATCAGCTCGGTACTGAAAGGCGACAACCACCTTCTGTTAAACGCAACCTCCACTGCTAATTTAGCATTATTTTCTCCCTTTTCCCTATTGTTTTTTCTTTTTTTTTTGCCTATTTTTTCCCTTTGATTTTTACCTTCCGCTCTAGCAAATAACTTTTTAGCGGCTTTATTTCCCAAGATCTTTTCTACCCCTGCCATGATGAGTAAATGCTTAAACCGTAACACCGTTGACAGAAGGAGCTGTGAATTATTCCAGCCCGATTTACAGACACCTTTTTTGTACCCCGTAGGTTTTGTACAAGGAACATCTGGCGAAAGGAACACCAACCCCAATGACTCCAGAGATGGAGAGAGCTAAACGCAACCAAGAAAACATCAGCTCGGTACGTTCTCTTCAGCCAGTAAATGAAAATACGTTAAAAAGTAACATTTCATCCCCAAAATCCTTACTCAAATTACCAGAGGTGAATCCTGACGTACCCCATCCTGTAAAGGTTTATACACGTAATAGATTATAGAATCACAGAATGGTTTGGGTGGGAAGGGACCTTAAAGCCCATCCAGTGCCACCCCCTGCCCTGGGCAGGGACACCTCCCACCAGACCAGGTTACTCCAAGCCCCGTCCAGCCTGGCCTTGAACATTGTCACAGCTTGTTCGACGTACCCAGTGATACAGCGTCTGCAAGCAGGTGTTCACAGAAGCAGGATGCAGCTGTAATCACTCAAAACCTAAACCCTACAAACCCAGGAAAAATTGTAGTGTTTCAGTGACAAACGCAGGTCTAATTATGTTCTGTTTAACACCTGTAACTTCAGCAGCGTCAGGGAGGTGCATGCCAAATACACGAAAATGTTTCCTAGAACATTCTCACTGCATCACCTCCACCTGTTGTTACACGGTTAAAAAAGGTAAGGAACTTTTAGTTAAGAAAAGGAACGATTGGGATCAGCTCCAGAGCCGTCCGTGTCTCATAATTATGAAAAATAAATTTTGCTTTCCCGCCTAATGTTATTCACCAACACAACTGCTGCCGCTTTGGGGGTTTTTCCCCATCTTCGGCAGGTTGTGTGGCTTCAGCTCCTTCCCTGTGACGCCGAAGGAGCTCTGTGCCCTGCGCTCACCTCCTTCTCTCATCCGGCAGGTCCTTTACTCCGACAGTTTCCGCAAACAAGTGCAAGGCAAAGCCGCCTACGTTCTGGATACCCCTGAAATGCGGCGAGTCCGGGAAACCCAGAAACACATCTCTACGGTAAGAGCATTTAGAGACTTATTTCTAACTTGGGAGAAGTGATTTCGATAAAAACCTTTTTGCTGAGACATTCGGGGGTCGGCAGCTCAAGGGTCTATACACACATGCACATACATATACATATATATATATATATAAATACATCAGGTTCCATTCCCACGTTCCAACACGCTAAAGGCGAGAGTGAGGGCAGGAAAGGCGGGTTTGGGATCAGGCGCTCTCTCGTTGCTCCGCGGGGTGGAGAAAGCCAAAGCTGAGAGCACGGGGCACCCCCCCCCACTAGGAATTCATCCGAGCTCAGCAGGAATCAGTGATTCATCTCGGCTACGGAGAACAGGTGTCTCATTTGAAATTGCAGGTGAAGTACCATGAAGATTTTGAGAAAAGCAAAGGCAGCTTCACGCCCGTAGTCACCGACCCCATCACCGAACGCGTGAAAAAGAACATGCAGGACTTCAGCGACATCAGCTACAGGGGCATCCAGCGGCGAGTGGTGGAAATGGAGAGAAAGCGCGTGGACCAGGATCAGGAGAATCTCACGGGTAAACAGAGCCCCGGCTTTACACCCCCCACCAGTACCTCCTTAACGCAAAGCCCGGGCGGAGCTGGATGAACTGTTCTGTTTAAGCGCAGCCAGAGCGATTCCAATTTCTCGTTACTTGGAGATGATGTTTCCGTCGGTCCATTTTGAAAATAGTGTCTTTCAGCAGCTGTCAATCAGCCGTGGTCAGCCTGTCCCCTCCTGCCCAGCTTTATAAACACTAGATTTATTATTCTTAGTTAGATTTTTAACTTAATTTCTATTAATACAAGAGAAATACTATGAACAGCTCACTTGATATCAAGTTATAAAAAAATAAAAGCCTAATCTGTGCTACAGATTTGAGAAACACAGCTGCATGAAATCCTGCTTGCCCTTTTCCCATACTCTTTTACTCCTACTGGGGACAGCCCTGTGCTGCTCCCGCTCTCCCAGAGTCCTTGGAGCTACAGCCCCTCCTCAGCAGATGCCGTTTCTCTCCCAGGTCTCCGCGTCTGGCGCACGAACCCCGGCTCGGTCTTTGACTACGACCCCGCAGAAGACAACATTCAGTCCAGGAGCTTACACATGATCTCGGGTCCGTGCCACCCGCCTGCACCGGTTGCGCAAAACCAACGGCCTGGGGATACCGACACCTGCTTCCTTTTTATATAACTTTAAAATACTGTGCCTCAGTTACACACACCCCCCCCACACACACACACCCCCCACCCACCCACCCACCCCCTTTCTTTTTTTTCCTCTTTTAAAACTCCTTTCCTACTAATGGTTTGAGAAGAGACGGATCCTGAATGACAGAAAACAAGAGTCTCGGGCACGGCTCTGATCTGTGCCAGCTGATGTAAGGGAAGCGTGGGATAATGGGAATCAAAATTTTGGAAGCAGCTGGCAGTAAAGGGAAGGAGTTTGGAGAAAGAAAAATTAATACTCTGAATATAAAGGTAACAGGGACATGACAACTGTGCCTTTTTGAGTAAAACTTCAGCACAGCGCCCGTGGAATACGTTAAGGAAGCCCTGGCAAATCCATTAAGGAACCGTAAAACCAGAACCCTTAATTCTCATGCTTTTTCCCCATAAACGTGGTCGCGCACAGTAACCAGCTCTGCTCAGCTGGGTCCGTTTCTACTCAATATAAGCACAGTTTGGGTGGGTTTGGTAACCATGGGAGAGAACTTTGGGTGTTTTTACAGAATATGTATGCACGTATATATTATGTGTGTATATATTTATATATATGCAAAATAATGTTTGTGTGTATGCACATATATATGTACATACACATGTATTTTTACGTGTGCATCTCCTCACCAGACGAGGCCGTAACCGTGTCCCCACGCTCTCTCCCCACAGTCCAAGCCCAGCGCCGCAGCCGGGAGCATTCCCGCTCCGCCAGCGCCTTGAGCCTCAGCGGTGGGGAGGAAAAATCCGAACCCTCCGACGCCGTGGATCAACATTTGTCCTACTACAGCAACGGGGGCTTCTTCACCACCACCGCCACAGGTAGGGGGAGGACAAAAATGCCATTTATTCATAATGTAGAGATCCCCAACGGGCGTGAAGTTGTGTTTCAGTGGGTGAAAGGCAGATTGGACCCACCTCCTGGCCTGTCCCGTGATCCTCATCCAAGCGCCTCTCTACCCCTATCGCCAATTCCGTAACAAACACTATAAATGTATTTTCCTTCCGTAGTGGGCTACAAACACGCCAAGACCATAGAGTTACCGCAGCAACGGTCATCCTCGGTCGCCACCCAGCAAACCACGGTGTCATCGGTGCCTTCTCACCCCTCTACTGCTGGTGTAAGTAACACGGATTGGTTGTAGGAAGACCTAATCCCAAGCTTGTAGGAGTCAATCATCTGGCCACCTACCAAAGGGGCAGAGCCCGGGAGGGCTCCAAAGCTGGTGGTGCATCTCCCATCGGCGCTGCAGATGATGTTCATCCAGGAACGAGCTTCATCTGTTCTTAAAAACCTTAAATTAACATTCCTTCCTACTCCTGAGCCTGAAGCTTAGAGTAGATGTGACCGTGGGTACGGCCTCTCCTCCCCACACCATCCCTGGGAGGCAACACCTTCAAGTGATGGCTGGAGCCACCTGGAGCTGATGCTGCTCAAATACACCCCAAAAACATCTTGTTCAGCTTCAGCATCACTCAAACACTCAGACTGTAACTCGGGTACTGCGGTGCTTGGGCAACCGAGGTACTTAGTGAATGAGAAACACCATTTTGTGATCTGAAAGCAGGAGATTTATAAGCCCAGCCAGATGCTGCCGGCAGTAGCACTTACGGAGTACTGGAATGAGTCAAAACCCATGGAATTAGACTTTATTCTCACCCCCAGAGTGACCCCAGGGGTATAAACGTGTCTCTCCTTTCTTTGCTCCCTCTCCCCTTCCTTTCCCACCTCCAGAAGACCTACCGGGCCATGTACGACTACATGGCAGCTGACGCCGACGAGGTGTCCTTCAAGGACGGCGACACCATCGTGAACGTGCAGGCCATCGACGAGGGCTGGATGTACGGCACCGTCCAGAGAACCGGCAAGACCGGGATGCTCCCCGCCAACTACGTGGAGGCCGTCTAACCAAACCCGCACCTCCCGCAACACACGCCTTAGAAAAGGGTTTCTGACACTTTTTTCTTCCACCTTGATAGTGCCTTAGGAACCACCAGGTTAAAAAATAAAAAAATAAAAAAATAAAACGAAAGAAAAAAAAATAGAAAAAAAGTAACTGCAGAGCAAAACACTCTTGAAAGATCCTGTCAAAACATTTCTGAAAACTACTCGTGAACACAGCCCTGGGCATCGCTCGCGAGAACTGTGTTTCTTCCAGTGTCAAAAAAAAAACCCAAAACATATTTTTATAAAAATTGCCTGGATTTTCAAACATTTCACCAGCACATCCCACTGCTTAACTCTGCTGGGACTGCAACCCAGTTCAGCCTCTCTGAAATTCTACACATCTACGCAAGACTAAAACTACCAAGATTTACTTTACTCATTCTCTCATAAAGAGAGTATTTTTCCGGGCTGAAGTGTTTGAATATATTCACTTCTTTTCCATAAAAGCAACATTTAAGCTTAGTATCTCAACCCAAAATTTAGCTTGGGGAGGGGAAAAAAGCCCCACAAACCCAAAGGCCTCTCCCTTTCGCTTGATACACGTGTTTTTTCACGCAACCGTCCTGGGGTCAA
This sequence comes from Numenius arquata, assembly GCF_964106895.1. Lineage (NCBI taxonomy): Eukaryota > Metazoa > Chordata > Aves > Charadriiformes > Scolopacidae > Numenius > Numenius arquata. Next base: position 2,285,946 of record NC_133578.1, read on the forward strand.
AAGCTGTTGTTTCATGTAAACGAGTGCCTGAATAAAGCTGCTGTTTCTGCAGGACGTTTGATGTGGTCACTCCCGCTGAAGGGCGGGAAATCAATCCCAAAGCGGCTCCGGTGGGAAAAGTGGAGTTGAGAAAGGGCAAGGCGGCAGGTGGCGATGGAGAAGCGAGACTCTGAGGGGCTGTGAATGAACTGGACAAGTTATTTCATACTGGAACACACTGGTTTCTGCTGCCGCGCCTGGTAACCGGCCATGTCTCCAAGGCAGGAGGAGATAAGAAGCCACCGGATACTGTGTCCAAGAGAGACTAAGGACTAAAAGCCGGTGAAGAGCAGCCGGAGCTGCAGCACTAAGGCGAGGGCGTTGATTGAAGGGAAGGGTGGGGGTGGGCAGAGCCAGCTGGAAAGGGACAGCCCTTCCTCAAAGCAGGACCTGGGGTTGCCAGCACTGAAGGGTGGTGGTTAAAGACCTTAACACCCTCTTGAGATGCGTCAGGAACATCCTTATCCGCACAGGTCACTGGGTACAGGAGACGAACAAGCCTTAAGGAGGCAGAGTTGGAACCAAAATAACATTTTCAGGAAAGAAAACCTGCAGCCAACTCCTTGCCGGCGCCGTTCACATTGTTGCTCCAAAACACCTCTTTGTCCTCTTCATTTTCTCCACGAGACGCATGAAGAGGACAAAGAATATTTCGAGTCTCGCTGACGAGACCCTGCCACGTCCCCGAGGACCTGCTCCTACCTCAGGGCGGCAGCAATGACCTTCCAAGGTCCCTCCCAACCTTGAGCACCCAAAGGAAAGCCCCGGGAGGGGCCGAACAGATCAAAAAGGGGAAAAAAAACCCACCCCGAACCACAAGGACATGAACGAGTTTGGGAACTATTTGCCGGTTTTATTTGTCCACGTGTAAGTTCTAAAACCACCTGCAGCACTTTTCTTTCAATAAAGGTCCGTTCTGACAGCTACGGTACAATATATACAGATTCCAGAGTAAAACCCGAGAACTCCCTCTGAAGGTCTCCGAGAAGCAGCAATGCATTCCATGCAATTAAAACTCAAGAATCATAAATTACTAACCAACGTCTGCCATGATAAGTCTGTACACAATATACAAAGAGCTCTCGTCGGATCCATTCCTTTCCCCAAGGGGGAAGAAAAAAAAAAAAAAGAAAAAAAAAAAAAAAAAGAGTCTTCTCGGCAGAAGAAGGGCTGCAAGCAAAGAACGTGGGAAAGAGCCTGAGAAGCTTCTTAGTGTGATTCTTACAAAAATACATGCAAAAATAGATGTCATCCAGTTGTCAAACACCCGGTTAGGAATTAAACACAGTTCATCTCGGTATAAAACGGTGCTGGAGGAAGAGAGAGAGAGAGAGAGAGGTCTGTCGGGGGCAGCAGCTCAGGAGGAGACGAAGGGGAAGAGCAGCTGAGCAGAGCTGAGAGATCCACCTCTTACCAAATGAGAAGAGTTTGCAGCAGTAAGAACACTTCGGATTTGAAAATAAAAAATACCCCATCATAATAATTAATAATAATAATAATAATTTAACTACTTCTGTCGGTTTGGTTTCACAGTCTTTGCTATTGCACAACTTTATCAAGTTTTCTTTCCCTACCCGAAAGAAATATGCATAGCAACGCCGTACAAACGCCTCCAATAGGGAAGGAGCGATCCCACAAATTAGAATAAAATTAAAAAAGGGGGGGAAGAAAAGCCCACCACGGCACGTTTTGCTCATACAGACGTTAAAAAAAAAAAAAATCTTCTATGGTACAAAATGCACAGTTCAAGGAATAATTCGTCAGTAAGAAAAGCAGGTTTGGGGGAAAAAAAAATCGTTGTAACAAAATCCTCCTTACTTAGAAATAATCAACTAATCGGAAGTGTCGTGGGGCGGGGATTTCCAGCGGGACTGCAGGTTCCTCATGATGCAGTTTGTCATCCCCACCAGCTTCTCCTGCATCTCGAAGAGTTGGCTTCCCGAGTAGCCGTGCAGGTCTTCCGCCGCCAGCTGAGCCGCCAGCGCCTCGATCCGCCTCGGGAGATCGGCCCCCAGCTGCTCCTTCGGGGCGGAGACAACCGGCTCGAGCAGATCTGGAAGGGAAGGAAGGAAACCCCAGGAAAGGGCGGTTTGGGTTTAAATCTAACCCAGAGGTGTTGCAGCTTCTTCTGGACAAAATAACAGATTCAAACAGCCCAAGAAGTATTTTTTTCACAAAATATATGAGTTTCTGACAAAGGCCGCACTCAGAACCCCACGGTACCCTTCTTTATGGTGACTTTCGTTACATTTGATCATCACGGTACAATAAGAAGAAGGATAGAAGTGAAAATATTCTATTCCAATACTGTCACTACTTGGAGATGTGTTGTCCCGAAGCACCAACTTTTAAGTTGAGAAGTCACTCCTGGGTTCTTTGTTCTCCATATTAGAATCATAGAATTGTCCGGGTTGGAAGGGACCTTTAAGATCATCTAGTCCAACCATCAACCCAACTCTGATAAAAAACCCATCACTAACCCATGTCTCTAAGCTCTATGTCAACCCGGCTTTTAAATACCTCCAGGGATGGGGCCTCAACCCCTTCCCTGGGCAGCCCATTCCAAGGCTTAACAACCCTTTCCGTGTAAATATTTTTCCTAATATCCAATCTGAACCTCCCCCGGTGCAACTTGAGGCCATTTCCTCCTGTCCCATCGCCTGTTCCTTGGGAGAAGAGACCGACCCCCCTCCCAGCTACACCCTCCTTTCAGGGAGTTGTAGAGAGCGAGGTCTCCCCTCAGCCTCCTTTTCTTTTCATTAACCAAACGCTTCACAAGTCTTACAGGAAGAACAAACGTGGATCCCTCTGAGCCATGGGGCCAAACTCCCCAAACGCACAGAATTCAAGTAAAAAGAGGCACCCAAATCCACAATGGGAATGCAGGGAACGGTTCCCCCCAGTCCCAGCCCACCCAAGATTTAGGCACCGCGTCACTATCTCTGCTTCATCCTGCTCCTTTCTGCGTGTGCCCGGAGCGGTTATCAAACAGCTCCGGAGACAAACCTGGCTGAGATTCAGGGAATTAAGAACTTGGAGCCCAACTTAATTTGTATCTCACACGCTTACAGGAGCTCATTCGGGGAAAACGAGTATTTTTCCCCTCAAAATACACAACAGGAGTTAAAAAGCTATTTCTACAGCGCTCCATAAAGCGGCTGATTCAATCACCCATCCACTGTGCCAATACTTGCTATTAACGCTCCCGAAAAACTGACCACGAGCCCCCACGAGGGGAGAAGGGAAGGAGCGAAAGGGCCGGGAGAGCCCAGCCTGGAGCAGAACACGGGGAACTGGTACCTGTTGCGAGTTTTTCTTCGTCTACACAAAGAGATTTCTCCTCTATGTTATTTACGGGCTTTTCTGCATCTTCAAGCGCTGCTATTTCCTCAAATCCTCGGGATTTTACCTAAAGAGTTTTTGTGAGAACAGGAGGAAAAAGAGATTACACCGTGGGGTGCGTGTGTTTTAACCTCGTAATAAACACAATCCTTATCCCTGTTATTAATACTGTAACTAAATCACCTCTGCCTTGAATTCCCACGTTACTTTGACAGGTAGAGATTACGTTTTGAAGTGCTATTTCAATCGGCCAAAAAAAACCCCATTATTCCTCACGCTGGGTGTTAGGAGTTCGTTAGGCTAATAGTGACCTTTGGGGTATTAAAATTCAATTTTACCTGTTGCTCGTGATATCCTTTCAGAGCTTTTTTAACATTGGAAACTTTGGGAGAGCGGATGGGAAGCGTTTTGATCTCTGATGCCGACAGAGTGCTCAGGTCACCCACCGTCTTGATGTTCTTGGCCCGAATGAGCTGCCCCAAACCTCTGGCGCTGCCGCAGGGGAGGAAAAAAATGGGTTTATTTTGCTAGAATTCCTGTCCTTTCTGCCCTGCACGGTGTAGCAGACACAAATCCTACACGAATGCCGAGTCACAAGCACGTAAGCGAAGGAAAAGCCTAAATGCAAGTGATGTTGTATCCACAGAAGCACTTCTGGCAGTTTGTCCTACAGCCAGCAGCGACAGGTGTTCTGTCACCCGCTCCTGGGTGACACCAGTGGAAGGAAAAGGAGTCGCCAATGCGGGGAAAGGCAGCACCGAGCAGCTCCCATTGCCCTGATAAATTACCAAAAATTCAGATCAGAAAAACCAGCCAAGCACCCGGCCTTTCTACATCTGGAACGTAGATTATTTTCAAACCCAAACCCCCTTCCCTCCTTTCCGGCATAAAAGTGTCTCTAAATCACGATATTTTGCATGAGAATATTTGGTTCTGCAGGCTCGGTTTCTATTAAAACCTCATTTTCAAGAGCAACAACCCACTCACCAGATGTTCGACGTGATATGAGGTAAAATCACGTCAACGGTCGCTTTGCAGCCAGCTAAGGCGGGATACACGCATTCCGTAGGGCAAAGCAGCGATTCCTTCGCCATTTCCGTGATCTTGAATAATACAGAATAATTATTAAATTAACCATCAGGCAACTGAATACAGGGGAAAAAAAAAAAATTTTAGAAGAGATACATGAACCAAAGCGCTTCTTACTAAACACTTCTTTGAGCTCTTAAATTTAGGGTTACGAGATCCCAGGGACAGAAATCCTTTGGTTGGAGTGGTAATAAGCTGGATAGAAAAAAAGAGGGGAAAAAAAAGAAAAAAAAAAAGGTGTCTCAGGAACACAGGAATTTGGTAAATCAGCAGATTCTCGCTCCCTACATCTCCGAGAGTAACAGAATGAGCCAGGCTCAACCCGCCACAACCCTTTCTTACACCGAGTGGGTCTTACGGCTGTGTGCGAGGGACGGAACACGGACTAACACGTTACCTACGATAAAGGAGGACCACGAGTATGTGGGACACACGGAAGATAACGTAACGGAACCTACCTTAGCCTGGATATTGGATAAAATTTTAAGGCTTCGGGAAGACGGCGAAGAAGAATGGGATCTAACGACTGGGCTTCTCCTGTCGATGTCGTCGGCCAGTCCTTCTTGGTAGATGGGGTCTGCGAAAGAGACTCGGCGAATCTGGGTTTGGAGAGAAATAATTTTTACGGTACGAGCTCAAACCACCACTGACTGAAAAATACAGTAATTCAACATATTTGGAACTCATTACTCTACAGACTCTGTTAAACACCCCCGTTATGAACTGAATTAACTGTATCACATAATCACGTCACGGTACCTTATTCGCAGGTGACAGGGAGTCATCATCTTGATTTCTTTTAACACCTCTCTTTAAAATGCTCGTGGAGGGAGAGGCGGAAGGAGACCACATGCAGCGCGCCTGCATCCCGTTGGGGCTTTCATTCGCTAACGCAAACGAATTGTCATCTTCCAGCTTTTGAGGGGAACCCACGCCGTTATTTTCGATGGCATCTTCTGTGTCCGAGGCCGCGTTTTCAGGCACTGTGATTTCAGTTTCCACTAATTCCTCCTTCACCTCTTTATCTGGAATAGTGCAAATTTCTCCTACACTATTCTCAGCCGCTTCTTCATTGCCCCAGTTGCTTTCTGGCTCATCCATCTGGTTTTTCTCAGTTTTGCTAACAACAATCGGCGCCTCGGGTATCTCCTCTAGTTGTCCATTCTGCCTCATTTCTTCCTTTCCCGTAGCCGCCGGTTCTTCGCTGTCATTCCCTGCCACCACGGAGCTGTCACCAGGCTCTTCTGCACCACCCTCAGACAGATGCTGCTCAGTTCCGTCGCTCTCATCAGCGGGTTCTTCCATGTCCACCACCGAGTCGGTAATTTCTCCTGCTCTACACTCTGCATCCTCCAGACCCTCCTCTTCTACAATGCTTCCTTGTAGATCATCTTCAGACCTTCCCTCTCCTCCCAAGTCAAAGGCACTGGGCTCCTTCGGGGGGTGCACTGGAGTGCTCATGGCACAAGGTGCCAGGGACAAGCTCTCATCCAAATTGGAATTACCGGACACCTCTGATGGATTTAGGGGCATCTGAACTGGGCTGGTTTGGGAGTTGTTCAGCTCAGGAGCACTCTCAGTTTTTGATCCAGTGACTGACAGAATGTGCTGCTTTGGCTTTATGCTACAGCAATCACAGCTCCTTACTCTTTTCACCCTTCTGCTTCTCTTGTGCTGACACTCGGGTACTGGCGAAGAGGGGAAGTCACCACCTGAAGCACTTCCTCCTGGTACAGGTTCAGGCAGAACAGTTGGACAACACTCTTCCACGGCTGTTTGCTTCTCAATGTGTTTATCGTCCTCTGGTGCTTTCAAATCCTGATCAGACACACAGGGGTTGGAGAATGATTCCGCTGACATATTGCTCTTTTGGTCCACATTGACATTCTGTGCATCAGGCGAATCCTCGGAGCCGGCAGATGCCACCGCTTTGCTAATGCCTGCAGGCACTTCTTGATGCTTTGGGTCACACGCTTCAGATGTCACCGCAGCGTCTGTGCCCACTTCAGGTCTTAGTTTACCTTGACTTGCTTCCAAGAGATTCTTCATTTCGTTTCCATGGGAAGACACCTCATGGCTCTGGCTTCCCGGCTGTAGATCTTTCGATTTACCTTCAAGAGAATCACTTCTGTTCTTCACTTTGGCCGATCTTTTCTTCCTGGTGCTTTCTTCCTTGGTCTCATAGCCATCAGCCTCTGAGTTTTCTATGCTGGAAAGCAATCCCTGCGAGGCTCTTCTTGTGTGGTACCGCGGGCGTTCCACCTTCTTCTGACCTACCGCACTCAAACTACTGTCTTGACCCTCTGTGTCACTCTTCAAGTTATCTTCTGGCCTCCTCCCACTTCTGTTTGCTTCCTCATCAAGGCCCCTTGAAGGAGGAGACTCCTTTGCGCTCACCTCCTCCGCAGCAGTTCTCTCCACCAGGTTGCTTTCTTTTTTATTTGTATTTTCTGTCGCTTTCCCAGAAATTGCTTTCTGCTTTAGGGACGCGTCATCTCTAGTCTGAGGCACCTTCTTTGGCCCAGATTTTTCGTCTTCTTTACGTCTGTCTCTCTTTTGGTGACCGTCTTCCTTATCCTGACTCCCCGCTGCACTTTCTACGGTTTCTGACCGCCGTCTCGAAGAACGTCTTGGTATTTTCTGACTGGGGGACAGGTGTGGAACCTGACTGTCGTCCCCCATCACCTGGTCAGGTGATACGGTGGCCTCTGGGGGTGTATTTTCTTTAGAATCCATATCTAACGCCCGGACCTTTTCTATCTCTGCTATCGTATCTTCAACTTTCTTAATGTCTTCTTCTGTAGAATGGAGAACTTGGGACTGAGTAAGGAGAACATGTTCCACATCTTCTACTGCAGAAGACAGTTCAGGACTGTTTTCCATGCTGCTGGAGGCAAAAGACTCTTGTTCTAACCCAAAGAACAACTTGGACTGCTTGTTTCCTTGGTGCTCCAACTTGCTCTGCCTGCGTGTCAGCCTTCGTATGGCAGTGACTATTTGCTCAGACTCCAATTTTGAAGGCTTTTTATTTTCTTCTCCAGATTTTTCTGGTTTAGCACCAGTCTTGCACACGCTTGTATTTTCCTGTTTCCCGGCCACAGAAGCGCTTCCAGGCATCTCAGCGATACTATTTAACACCGAAAGGCTGAAGGGTCTGTTCTCTGAACTACCAAATTTCTCCAGAGTAATAAAAGACTGCCGGCGGCTCGCAGGCTGCGGCGTTCCCGAAATGATGTCACTTGAACTGCTGCTGACGTTGGAAGTGGTTTCGTTCCCTACGGAGGGCTCCTTCGAAGCCGTTTCCATAGCACTTGTTTCTAACCCCTCTCCAACTGACGGCTCCTCTGGAATGGCGTCAGCTGCGTCCCTCTGTGACCCCCTCTTGCTGGTGGAGGTCGAGCTCTCCTCCATGTGAGTCACGGGTGGCTCTTCCCCACAGGCGGCGTTCTCCGGAGGATGGTCTGGTTTGCAGCCCCCTGCGATCTCATCCGATTCGCCCGTGCGCCCTTCGCTCTTTGCATTTTCTTCCTGTCCCAAAGATATCAACAGCAAAGGACTGTAGCTTTGATATGAATAGAACATAAAAAACCAGCTCTGGTGGAATAGAAAACACCGCACCCACACGGTTTTTCAAACCACCCTTCCTTCAAATTATTTTTATAACTACTGAGGGAAAGATAATAAAGGCAAAGATTATTAATTTTTTTTAAAAGCCATTTAATCTCAAAACACAAAGAACTGCAAAAACATTTTACGTGAGTTTTGCAGCATACTCAAAAATCTGTTACTAAAACAGTTTTTATGAAGAATCTGCTGTATTTTACCTACTGCCTGTTCAGCACTGCAGCTGGTCAAGCAAGCTGTGCAGCCAACTCCTCTCCAAAACTGAACAGATCTATGTTTAGGACTTAGAAATTTCCACACACACCCCCCAAAAATCTACTATTTAATGCCCCACAAGCCCTTATAGCTTCATCCAGAAGCAGTTCAGAATGTGGAAACTTCTAAGCTTCTGAAAAAAAGATTATTCTCAAGAGTCTTACAGCTTAAGCAGTACAGGGAAAATAAACTATTCCTGTGAGCTGTTACATTTGAGGTACTTTTTTTTGCTTGAAGAGTTTCCAAATCAAGCTTAAAACCGTATCATATACAGTAATTTGCTGTTAATTACCAGAGCTCCTAATATGAAGAAAACATGGTTATAATTCTGATATCTTAATTACCATTAGACAAGGAGAAATTACCTGAGGCTTGGTTTTAGTATCTTCTTTTGCATTTTCTATTAAAGATGGTTTTCCCCTAAAACAGAAGTTACTTAGATTAGAAGCATAGCAGAAAAGGGGGACAACCTCTACTGTATATAGTGGCAGCCTTTACTTACAAAGAATCTTCCTGGCTTTGTGTGTACTGAGAAAATAAGGTAGTATCTTGCGATGCGTCCAAATTGTTGTACATCGCAGGAATATCAGCTCTGAAACAAACCCAGAAATGGCAAGGCAGACTCTTTAAATTAAAAAGTAGTGAGATACAGGAACTGAAGTTATGTCAATCCAACACACTCAATGTAATGACATTTCATGCTAAGCTTAAAACAATAAATTACAGACCTCTTCGACCTAAGCACTTCTTTTTGATGCTCTGTCAATATTCTTTCTTTTGTTTCTGGAGGAATAAACACAAAATCAACAGATTTCTCCTCTTCCAAGAGCATCTCACTCTTAGTCTTCGAAGATGAAAATTCTAGTTTCAACTACAGAAAGGAGAAAGAAAACCCCACTGGATTACAAACGAGACAGAGGAATTGGAAGTGTCTTCATAGTTCAGTACAGCCATCCTAAGTGGAACAGTTCCCAAACAACCAGTTTTCTCAACATATTAATCAGCCCAAAACTCTCAGTACGTGTTGATTTTCTTTGTGAGTGATTTCCCCCCGCAACCAACAATCTCCTAGAAGATTCTGCAACCCCCACTCCCTGCCCTCCATCACCCCTCCTTAAAGCTCAATCTGTAAATTTAGCAGAGAAATGAAAGCATGCTATATAGCCTATGTTTGAAAGAAAAATATTCCACTGTCACAAAGTATGTTATTTTTTACCGAGAATTTACAGAGCATTCTAGATGTTCTGCAGGACAAAAGGGATTTGATTCCATCACACCTATCTGTAATCTTACCTTGGCAGACGTTACTTGCACGTTACCGGGCTTGTCTTTTCCTTCGCTTTTCAGTTCACTCGTCTGTGCCAATATAGAGTCTCGTTTTTGACCCAACTTTACCTCCATTCCGCTTATCTTTGCGTCCAGCTGTGAATTTTCCATCTAGTCAAATAAAAACACACTGAATGCTTGGAGTATGAAGAAACTCCAAGCTCACAAACTCATCCTGAGAGGTATTAATTCCTACAACTGACCTGTCCCCCACTCCCATTTTCCTCTAAATTACATAGAGGGCAACTTAATACATTAATTATTTCAAACAAGAAAGCAGAACCCACAAATTTAAAATGCCCATAACGTTTAAGAACCAGCTCAGTCTTTTGATGGCGCTTTCCCAGCACAGCTTATCACTCCAAACATGAAGCAGGTGGAAGCCAATGACAGCAAAAATACAAAATCGACCTTGCCACTCCCTGCTGAACAATTCCCATGAAGTTCTACGCAACGAAGCACCCCTTGCGGATCAATAAAATCCTTACCGCATCAGAGAAGGGGCCGCTGTACTCTTCGGCCATCGCCATGCTTTCAAAACCAGGCAGCAAGAGTGGAATATTCTTTTTGGCTTGGCTTAACACAGATCTGCTCAACAAAAAAGGGAATTAAATGTATGGAGGAGGGGGGAAGAGGTACACAAAAAGACCAGCAGCTACCCCAGCTTGCACAAAAAGCAGAATATAAACGGTGACCAGAACACCACCAGTTCATTTGCACACAACCCATGATCTCTTCCTTTAAAAATATATAAATATATATAAAAAAAAAAATGTATCTTACTTTAACTCTTCAGGGTATGTTAACGACGTAGCCTTGGCAAACGTTGTGTTCCAGAAGTGGGCGCACTGGTGGCGGATCTGTTTGCTCTTGTGCTGGAATATCACGCAGAGCAAGGGAGAAAGCTGCGCCAGCAAATCGCTGTCGTAAGAGCCAGTGCAGTGAGACTGCACGCACTGGATGATCTCGGCCAGGAGCTTTTCAAGCTGAGGGAGAGAAGAAACACCAGGGTTTTTTTATTCAATTCAAATATTACACATATTCACTATTTAAAAGTTTAAAACATCATTTAAAACATTATTATCCCAGTGAATAGTATGACCTGAATAAACAAGTTTAAACACCACACAGAAGGTCTAATAGCTAACCTCAACTACCTTTTCAGTAAAAAATAAATAGTTTAAAAATAAATCTCTACCTTCAATACTTTTTTAAATATTTTTTTAGAATACAGGATGAACAGCAAAACTCATGTCACACATTTTCCCAAACCCCAGCAAATTTACCTTGTTATTGAGATCACTGTATACTTTAGGTGCATCAGCAAGCCTGCCAAAACAAACCAAAAAAGTTGTATTTTGCTGTATCATTTATCTCAAGCGTGAGAATTAAACACGTAATGCACTCAAGCACTACACACTGGTTTTAGTATGCAACTTGATGAAATTATGTTGACACAAGCCTTCCATGGGATGATCAAAAAATTTCCTGATGTAAATACTTTCAAGTCAGTCTATTTTAAGATTAACTAACAGAAAGATCATTACTAATTAGTACAAACTTAAAATTCAAGGTTTTCTTAGGAAGTAACTTCTAATTGTCTTTTTTGTGTTGCTCTTAACCCTTTCCCCAAACAAATTTCCCAAGCTCCATAAATATCCACATTAAAAAGCTGAAGCACTACCTAAACTAAGTAATTTCATGTCTATAAATCCTAGGTATACACATCATCCCCCCCAAATGTGAGAAAGCTGCGACCTCCAACCTGAAGAGGTTCCCAAACTTGCATTTGCTTGCACATGCCTTCCTTTAAAAATATACATCCAACACTCACTTCTCCCTTTTAATGAGTAATTCTGAGAAAGACAATGCTCAAAGGCAGGTGAGATGGGAGACGGAGAGAGGGGGCTTCAACTCAACCTTAGACCGTAACAAGGGGATTCTTGCCTTTGAGACGGGGAATCCCAACGAATTTTACATTAGTGGTAGCCGCCCTGCTTTGAGTTTCGGTAAAAGCTTCAAGAAAACAGTTACAGGCTGACTGGCAGCATCCCATCCCATCCTCTCCTCTCCTCCCAAAGCCATACTCAATTTCTTTTCCTTTTCCTGAGCCCAGGGTAAGTCTCCTGCACCACCAACAAACCAGACACAAGCCTCTGCCAGCCCCCTCCCACCAAGCCCCTAATAATTCCATCGTGTCCTGGGAGGAGAAGGTTACAACAATTTAAAAATAAAAAAGCAAAGCCGTATAAAAGCAACGCATAGCAACAAGTAAGTATTTCTCAGTACTTCCCTCTGCTTAAAATCTTATAGGGTTTTAGTGTACTTCAAATAATTATAATCTCTCTTTTTCCTACAAAAATTTATGCAGTTCCCGCCCACCAGAAAACAAATTACTGTTAATAACTTCACTGCAGTGAAAATAAACAGCACAACACTTCAGTCTTTTGGAGATGACAATACCTTCAGTCTAAAGAGACACCAATTTTAAAAACCAAGCTTTCAGAAGTCCTACAGGTTTCCTTTCCTGTATGACTAGGTTGGTTTGGGTTTATTTCTATTTTTCCCCCCAGCTTTTTATGCAGGAATTGTAGAAAACAGCAAGTGTTCTCAGCAATGCTTTAGAGAGCCATTCCTTCTGCAGTGTTTGGGCACGCTACAAAACCAGTACCTACTAACTAGGCTGAATCTAGTAAAATACAAGCTGTTCTTAATGCAAGAATCATGGAATGATACGGGGTTGGAAGGGGCCTCTGGAGATCATTTGGTCCAACCCCGCTGCCAAAGCAGGTCCACCCAGAGCAGGTTCCACAGGAACGTCTCCAGGGGGGTTTGGAATGTCTCCAGAGATGGAGACTCCACCACTTCCCTGGGCAGCCTCTTCCAGGGCTCTGCCACCCTCACAGCAAAGAAGTTCCTCCTCATGGTTAGGTGGAACTTCTTTTGTTCAAGTTTGTGCCCGTTCCCTCTTGTCCTGTCCCTGGGCACCACTGAAAAAATGACTGGCCCCATCCTCCTGACACCCACCCTTGAAGTATTTATAGGCGTTGATCAGATCCCCCCTCAGTCTTCTCTTCTCCAGACTAAAAAACCCCAAGTCCCTCAGCCTTTCCTTGTTAAGAGAGATGCTCCAGGCCCCTCATGATCTTTGTAACCCTCTGCTGTACCCTCTCCAGCAGTTCCCTGTCCTTCTTGAGCTGGGGAGCCCAGAACTGGCCCCAGTGCTCCAGATGGGGCCTCCCCAGGGCAGAGCAGAGGGGGAGGATGACCTCCCTCCACCTGCTGGTCACCCTCTTCCTGAATGCACCCCAGGATGCCATTGGCCTTCTTGGCCACAAGGACAAGAAGCTTGAAGCAAGAAGAAGCAAGAAGCTTGGAAAGAGCTGAAAATTCTTAGTATACTAGTGCCAAAGCTCTGAAAACTCCTGAGCTGTATTCAAATACACCACTTGTTACAGAATTTCACCAATACATGGCAAATACAACGAATCCAGTTTTCCAACCGTTCTTCAAATACTCACTTTGCTTTTTCATAAAACACTGCCAGAGGTTTTGAAAAAATTGCAAACATAGTTCCGATGACTGAAGGCAATGAAACACGGCTGATGATGTTGTGGAGAACAGCAATAATTGAAGGACCAACAGAAAGCAATGTTTCTGAACAGGTTTCTTTGGAACTGAACACATGGAAAGAGTCTAGTAACATCACCAGGAGTTTAAATAGAGAGGAAAGCTTCCCAAGGGGTTCCTTTTTCTTCTTAGACCAATCTGTAGGTGTCTGTGGAGCTAACATTAAGAAAAAAAATAAGTTTTCTTCCTATCTAACCAACACACATTACAACAAAAGACCTATGAACTTTTTGTCTAAACGAGAAACAGAACTTCGATTCCCACACTGTATCTACACACAAATAGTTTAACAACTAACTGTCTTACTACTTGAACAAATTCACACAGGGCACAGAAACAGCTCAAGTTTTATATGGAATTACATTATTTTGTAAATTATTTCTTCAGATTTAGTAGTTATAAGTGGGTGGAGGAAACAAAAAGAACGTTTTACGTACAATGACCTTTTGTCTTCTGTTAAAACTATTCTCAACCATTTTATGCAAATTACCTTCAGAAGCAGTAGCCTTTCTATCGTTGCGTTCATAAGTTTACCATTGGTTTTAGGTAGGTATTTTATTATTAGACTGTGGATTATGATCAATCATTACTGCTTCAGATTGCGTTTGCTTTGTGCAGACGTAGATTTCACATGCAAAGTTTAAATCATAGGAAAAATATCACATACAACTTCAGAAACCAGCTGTGTTTTACAGTGAACTGAGTAGTAAAGCAGCCTTGAGGTTTATATCAATTTCAGATGTCTTTTGTCAGGCTGTGCAGTAGCTGCTAAACAAGTAGAAAAGACCCAGTACTCAAATATGTGTACTGGATGACACTTTCAGTTCCTTTTGATGATTATTTTGTCAATCCCTTCATTGCCTAGATGGTATGTGTTGCATATAGAGACCACTGACATCCTACAGTCATCACTTCTGCATCTACAAAAACTCTAATTTTCAGCCAGCTCTGGGAGAAAGAGACAGAAACCCCCAATATTCAAGTATTTTCTTACATCTATTTTTGGGCTGGTATTTAGTCCCATATGGTGCAAAGTTGATGCAGTCAACCATAACTGATATAATATGGGTGAGACCATCCATCATTGCAAACATCTGAGGAGGAAACACAAGTCATCAGCAAAGCCCAAAAGAGCAACAGTGACAGAAAAAAAACCCCACGTTGGCCATTCAGGACAAGAACGCAAACAGCTTTTAAACTTAAGAGTGGATGAAATTTGTCTACATTATCAGGTAAGATTCAGAAAAGTTTACATTTTAAAATACAGACATTTACAGAAGCTTAAGATTGAGTCTTCCATTCTGTACAAATAAGACATAAGCATCTATACTATCTAAAGAAACAAAACAGTAACAGGCAGCTGTAAGAAGGCGTTAGGTTTAAGAAGATGCACCAAAAGTATTAAGGTTTGAGGCACTACCTGTCTAGCAAAACATATGTTACCAAATGTCAGTGTGTGCCTAAGTTCAGTTACTGTACAAAGCCTGATTTTCAGAAAAGTCACTGTAGGCATAACAATAAGGTTGTCATTAACAGTCAGGAAGCACCATCCATTTCTAGGACACAGAAAAAGATGGGTCAAGGTTTTTCACACTTCCCCCCCCCCCAAATAAATCACAAATTCCTCTAAATAAAACAAAAACTTGCTTTTATAAGGAACATTGATATCATGGGCAATAAAAGTTTAGTTTCAATATGACTTACATGCTGAAGCTCTAAATTGTTTAAGTTTTGCTTGCTTAACTGTTATTAATTTTTGAAAATTTAAGTTTATTAGCAGGATACAGCAGCATCCAAACTAAGTTATAATGATGTAGTCCTCCAAACTATGTTTCTTTCTCATCTGTTTCTTATTTGTTCCTTTCAGTTTTGTTTTTGTTTTTTTGTTTTGTTTTTTTAAAAGACAGTCAACAAAGGATTTTATATTCCAAAACTGATGTTCACCAACACCTACAGATACTCCATCTGCCCATATGAAGTGGGCTTGCAAACAGGCAAGACAGATAATGTAAAGGCTTCCTCTTTCAAAGTCTTATTTCTAAAGCTTTCTAAGACAGAGAAGTCTTTAAATTTTAGTGTACAGGGTTGACAGTACCAGGAATGTAGCAAGTTACACTCTCTGAATGCTACAGTGCTACCCTATCCTCCTTCCTAATCAAAATGGATTTTTTTTTGCATTATTTGTTAATTCAACCTGAAGTAACTTTATATATAGACACACATTTCAACCAGACAGATCATATTTATCATGACGATGACACTCACTAAACCATTATTACTTAAATAGTTCGAAGACAAATCCAAAGATTGCTTAACTGCTATTTTAATATTTAAGCTTTATAATTCTTTTTACTCCCAATCCATTTCTAGATCAACTCCAACTCCTGTTAATAAAAAGAATTTTGTTACGGCTTTATCTAAGTCTCACCCAAAACACTTTAAGTTATAGAAAGCACTACATTAAACTTTACAATAGGTTCTTATATCTAATTTTAAAATATATCTTCTAAAGTACTTATATAGTTCAATATCACTGGTTTATACTCACTACTGGAGTTTCACCTTCTAGCCCAGATATTATTTTGGCACAAAGTTCTTCACAGCATAGGTTTTCTTCTGCTGTTGCAACTAAAGCAGCACAGCGAGCAAATGCTCTATACAGCTCTGACCAAGTGCGCAACAAGGATTTCATAGTTGGCTTTAACAACAGAAAGAAAAAGTTTATAAATATCAATGTCTGTGCATAAAGGATAAAAACTTGCTTTAAGTTTTCTTCTTCTGTCAAAAACCTACGTAACTCAAGAAATCCAACCCTGGAGCAGTGGGTCAATGTATAAAACATATCGATAATAAACTCTGCTCTTGAGATATCAGAGAGCACTTCATAGTTTGTTGTGTTTTTTTTTTTAAATAAACCCCACATTGTTTCTAATGAACGTTAATGCATTCACTGTTACCTGTGGAAATTCCTGAACGGGGAAGATATGTGATACTGGTAGCAGCAATGCACTATAAACAGCATTGAAGTTGTGTTCCAGGGCATCACCCTGATTTACTTCGTTAGTCTGCAACGAGAAAACAATTTTCTGAGTAACAAAGCTGCACAATTTAGATGACAAATAAGGTTGTTCTAAATACATATTGCCAGTGGCATTTTGAAATTAGCTATTCAGTTCTTTCAAGGGTTTGAGCTGACCCTACTATTTAAAGAGATAAAAGGCACTGTTTCTAAATTCCAAAATAGCTTAATTCCAAGAATAAAAACCATCAGTTAAAAAATGTCACGCATTTCTTACTTATTTCAGTCACAATAAGTGATGACAGTAACCTACCTAAAGCACCTACAACTTTCTTCATAAATTCTAAGGTTTTTAGGGCTAATGACTACATGAGAATTAGACACTACAGTCAATGTACTTCATTAGTGAAAAATACTGTTCTAATTACATTCTAAACATCACAACTTGGTATTTATTATATTATCAAATAAAGCAAACAAGTCTCTTGGTATTTAAAAGTTAACAGGTCCTGGAGGGCAGGTTTCCATCCTCTGTAGCAGCAAGACTATGTCAAGGATTCAAGGGCTTGAAGCACATCTAGAAACGTAACTATAACCTTAAAAAAAGGAGAAAAGCATTCCCGACACTGTATTTAAGAGTGATCACTCTTTACTGACTGGAATCACTTCAAACCACGGTCCAGATCACTCCTCCACTACTGCCCTTCATCCCACCTCACTGCAGATGTTCATACTCAACTTAGGGACTCTTTTAACAAAACGCCGCACACATTCCAGTTTCATGAATACGACCAAGGCTTGTTTAATTTTACTACCAATTCAAGACATGTAATTCTTAAAAATACATTAAGATCATTAAGATAAAAGATCAGCACAAAGTTTTCCTGTGTTTTTTTTGCACGAGGACAGGGAAAGAGAACAAAAAGCCACTCTACCCGATTAATCCATTCGGTTAGCGGGTTAACAACAATACTCCACATCCTCCAAAGATGCTCCTTGTTTTCCACTTGCTTTGCGCTCTGATTAAGAATTCCAATCACGGATTCACTGAAAGCCAGCGGAGACGTAGGCCCAGACAAAACAAAACCCACCAGCGTTGTTAGAATTACAAAGAATCTAGGGAAGAAAGGGAAATAGGTAAGATACTTTTTCCAGCTGAAGTCAGGAATATCTTCCACGAAGTCTTCTACGGGAAGCTCATTGTAAACAAACACCACCACATACCTCTCCTCTGTTACACAGGACTCCAAGAGGTTATTATGGAAAGGCAGCTGGATTAAGAACAACGCTGGTGTTCCCTTATAAGAGAAATTTAAGAGATCAAAACAACATATACACTGATCAAATGAAACAGCTGCCTCACCTACATGTGTATTTATCTGTATACTGTATTTAAGCCAGAAGTTTGCAACTATTAAAAGTTGTCTAAGACTGTCAATTCTAACACTTCAAAATAAAAATGAGAGGGAAAGCTGGAAACCTAAGCTTCTGCCGGATCCTGGTGCTTCAGCAGAATACCAATTACACTCTAGTTGAAGCAAAACACTTCTCTATTTAAAAGGCTGTGAATTTTACTGTACTTAGTCACTACTGCCTTAAATTCCATACAACACAATAAGGCAGGTGCAGGTAACTCAACCAGTGCATGGTGTGAGACCTGGAACAAAATGGGGCAACCTGAGATTTACTTATTTCTAGGTTTCAACAACACCTCTTTTGGATAATCTCTGTTAAAAATCTACCACAAGCATTTCAGGTTTGCTAGCGTTAAAGTATTTAACAAAACGCATTTAATACCTACCCATTAAAGCTTCAACCACCTTCATAAAGTTTTGATTCTTGTACTTAAGTCAGAAAAAGCCTCCAAATGTAAATAACACAATCAGAAGGGAAAAAAGGCCGGAAAGAATTTTGAGAGCTGAGCTCTTAAGCCAGCTCTGGTACACAAAGTTCTATACTACTCACTTGAGCTGAAGCATTCGCTTACCCTATTTCACTTAGGTCTCCTCTCACAGGTATTTACTTTTAAAAGCCTCCAAATGAATTCCATGCACTCCCTGGCTACCAACGTAAATGTTTAGCTACTTTCATAGGCTCTATCTTCACCTTCTTTCTAGTAGAAAGCTCTGTCTCCACTGGTGCAAAATAAATAAGTTCCCCTCTATATACTGGTGCATGTAGGAGAATTTTAAGTTCCTAAAAAACCTTTTAAACTTTTAATAAATCTAACTGCTAGTATACTCCTACTCAGTCTGCAACCTGTATTCCTAATCATGATGTGAACATGAGAAATCCTCTTTCATTAGTACAGTACTTTTTAGCTAGTTAAAAGTACTCATCAGAAGTGAGAGCTGGAAACAAAGTCTGCATTTTGGAACACAGAATAATACAGTTTCCTGAAAGGTCTGGATCTAACGACTTATGAAATCCTCTGTATGTTTGTGCAAATATGACATCCTAAGACATTTCAGCACAAAAACAAAGTTCTGGAAGCAAGTCAGACTTACATTTAAAAGATCCATATCAGCAACCTGATAAGCTGGTGATCCCAATACTTTTGAAGGCAATTCGTTAACAGTGATATCAATGAGAGACTAAGTAGGGGAAAAAAAGAAAACATAAATAAACATTTTTTTTCCTGAATGTCCTAATATTTTAAATAACACCACAAATAAAAGCAAAATTTAACAATTGCTTCCCTTTATTAAAAAAATCCATTGTGAAAGTAACTGTCCTTGGAAGCAGAAGGTTCTGGTAGGAGAACCATATACCCCATTATGAGAACATTGCTGATAAGTATGAAAAATATTTCAAGAAAGAAACCCTTAAGCAAGACTCTGCCATCTGATGAGAATTGTGTAACTTAGGTTACACCAAAGAAGTTGTCTCTTTAAAAAGAGGCGACTGTTCAGTTAGATGCAAAAGCCTGCTACCAATCAGAATCTAGACCATCAAAAAGCAATGAGTTTTAAAAAACAAGACAAACCCACCCAACTTACCAGTATTTTCTGCACAGGAAGAGAATTTGATCTAACAGTGTTTTTTAAGGCCTGGAGCAACATAGTCAGTATTTCTGACCCTTGCTTTTCTTTCTTATTTCCTAGAACAAAGAATATTTGCAGTTAGAGCAGAAGAAAGTTATGGTGACCGACCATCATTCAAAACTTCTGTGCCTTCCCCAATAAGCCTCAGTGGATCAGATCAATATGATTTTGTATTTGTCACACAAAGGTGCAGGCATCATGAAAAATATCAGTCATTGCCTCAAAAACAACTATTAATGATGCCTAAAACCAAATTTTATCAGCAATGAAGCAAATAACACTTAAGGTCTAGTCTTAGAAAAAAAACAACCAAACCTCTAACTGGTCAGCAATGACAAATTAAAAAAAAAAAAGTGCTTTTTACCTGATTCAATAGCAGTTTTTACATATCCATTTATGTCCTTCCATATAACATTCAGCATACAATCTACAAGACAGCAAAACATTTTTATTCAGTTTGCAATAAAAACGTTAAACAAAACTGCAGTTAAAATACAAACTGTTAAACAACAGACTTTGACATAAGCCAAAACTGACATAAGCTTTCAAACCAAGTCAGAGTAGCTCTATTTAATGCTAACACTGGAATATTATAGAAAGCGGTTATTTTTAATTAGGTTTCCCTCCCCCACTTTGTTTTCCAGAAAAGAAATCAAATTTCACCACTAAATTCTTACCTGGAACTTCTTTTCCAATTGCAATAAAGCCGTCCTGAATGGCATTTATGAACGTGCTGGCGTGCTTACAAAAAAAAGAAGGGCTACTGATCAGTGGGTACTGGAGAGGCTCTAGGAGAACAAAAAAAAACACGTTCTGTAAATCTGTTATTTTGCAGTCGACTGGTAAGATAAGCCTTAAAAAAAAAAAAATCAAGTGTATTTATGTGTACTCGCAGCACTTAAGATAAAAACAACTTCTGATATCAAAGATGACAACTAACAGTTTTAAATGTTTAAAGCATTTCATGCTAATAGACATCTTTAAATCCAACAACATTGGTAATTTCAAATTATGTGAAAGTACTTAAAAAAATAATGTAACTAACATACCTAAACTAAGTGCAAGTTTGTTTTGCTTAGCAAAATCTACAACTTCTGGTCCCATCAAGAAGTGAAGCAGCATTTCAATCCCCAAAAGCTGAATGGAGGGAATCACCACCATTCCTGCTGGACTAGAAGTCAAGTTCATCCTCGGCGTGACTGCATTTGCAAACGGGTAAGGACCTAAAGCCAGAGGAGAAAAATTTACAAATTGTCTCATATTGCACCTGCGATCGAGTGAAAGGGAAGAGCCAATAGACCAAAATCCCAAAGTCAACATGAGAAGGATGAATCATAGAATAGAGTTGGCTAAGAGGGACCTCGACCAGCCAGACAGGTATCTAGCACACACTCCTTTTAAGCAGGGTTCAACGTCACAGTCAAAAACACGTGTTTTGAAAGCATAAATATCTTCCAAAGATGGCAGTCTCAAGCGTCAAACTTCACTTTGGCAAAAAAAGTCTCCACAGAGGCTGTGGTTACAGAGCAAGTTACACAGTAGGCTATACACTAGTTATATAGTAACTACTGCTGTGAAAGAGTTTCCATTAGAAACTTCTACGCTCAACACAAGTTTAAGTCCGGTGCAAACCTCAGTTATGATCTCACAGAACTAAAATGAACTTCTTTTTTTCTAAAAAAAGGGAACAAAGGAAGATCTACACATCTAGGACACCTCCACAACGTACCCAAGGCTTCTATTATAGCAGTCTAGAATGACACAAGCTGTGAGTGCTGGGCTTTCCACACAGAGAAGAAAAAGAAGCCGTTCCTTATCTCAGGCACTTAGATGTTAAGCTCAAATAGGTGTGATTTCACATGTAGCTAAAGTATCAGAATTACTGACGTATCACAATCACTGGGTCACTGCTCAGGCAGAAATTAAAAATGCTACAGAAATGAGAATGGCATATATAAACGGTTTTTCATGTATGTGCTAAGTTTCCAACCAATGCTCCCTTGCAAAAGCGAACACAATTCACTAAAACCTGTCCTCACCACAATTTGACCAGAACAATTTTGGAAACTTGAAATACTGACTACAACAGCCTAATTTCATCCAATGTAAATCACCACCTCTGAGCTCTCCAATGAACATGCAGAAAAATTACTGTTTTCAATAATAATATACAGCAAAAGAAAAAGCATAAACACGTTAAATAGGCCGGATTACTTGCTGCATCCAGAATGGGCTTGTACTTCAGTACCTGATTTCGATGCAGGGGTTGCCAAGGCCAAGCTTTGGTTGGCTGGTGCCCGCGAGGGAGTTCCTTGCAACGGAGCGGAAGAATCTAAACTTAAAGTACTTTGGATTAACGGTACACAAACCTGCAAGGATACCAAACCGCAGGGAAAATAGGTATGAGATACAAGCCATAAGCCAAAGAACCACACGCTTCAAACATCATATAGACTGTACTGTTGTTCACAGCATCAATTTCAGTTGATGAAACTCGGTTTCAGAGTTTATGAGTACTTCATTTTAAAAATAACAATATTTTTAAGATGCTATTTAAAATATGCACACCAATACACGGATTAGAAATGGCTAGATCGAACAAAAACTCCTGTTAGAATGATCCAACTGCACCATATCTAAAACGCTAATTGGTTTTTTTTTTTTCAAGTTTAATTAAATGAAATTCCCAAGCCCAGTAGAAACATTATGTTCATTCCAGCTATAATGCGCGCAGTAATGAAACACCCGGATCATTTTTCTCTCTATGCATCTTTCTAAATATTCTGTGATCTTTTCAGCACGTTTTCCTATGGCAGCCTTTCCAAAGCATACACTCGCACAGCAAAAGGACAAAGCAGACCTTACACAACATGCTTGTGTCTACTATTGCTGTTCTCTCACTGGAGATTTTCTCACGTGACATGCAAACGTGCTCTCAAATCTTTAGGAACTTTAAAAAGTATATTCCCAAGCGCTCCTGCACACACACCCCCACGGCACACAAATACACAAGTCAGATTTGGTTCCTTAAGACTCTGATTTTAATAATAAACTACAGAAGGACAAAGCAGGTACAGAGTAAGTTACAGTAACGGAGAGGGGACTTGGCTTCACACACTCCACACAGGCTAATGATGCCATGGCTATTTTCGGTCGAGTTACCTGTTCAAAGTTTGCAGGCAGCTGAGGTCCCAGCCTCATGAGCAAATACCACCAGACCTCCAGTTTTGTCAGTGCCAAAGCCTCTGTTCTCACATGGATCGAGCTCAGTGGCTGCATTAGCAATTTCAGCCTTTTAGCACTGCACAATATATCTTGAAGACCAAGAAAAGTTTAATTTTTAATCAACACAAATCACAGAACAACAAAATAAGGAAAAAATTTAAACCATTAGGTTTTTTCCTAATATATTTTAGCTTAAAATTCAATTAACAATTTGCAACACTAAAATACATAGTAAATGCACCAACCTTTCAGTCTATTTTACTGCTCTAATTGTTGTCTAGAATGATCCTGGAAATAGTATTTCTTTCCAATACCAAGACTGAAATGAAATCTACTGAATATCAACACAAACAGAAGGGAATTCCTTCTTGCTTGCTATGTTAGGGAATCCTATCTGCCACAGTAAGAGAAAAACAAAACACTTGACACATATATATGCATTACCACTGCAAGAGAATAAATGATCTTAAACAGAGCCTTAAATTCTGAGGCCACAAACCATCATTTCCCACTGAAGCAGCAGTAGCTCAGCGTGTCTGGACACAAGTTTTCTTTCAACACTTGCATAGGCTTGAGCAAAGAACAACTTTTTGCCAGCTCAGCAGCACCAGAACCTGCCCACCTGCAATTCCTAAGAAAATGCTGACAGAGACTGCTCTCCCCACACTGCAACACGCACAACCAGCACCGATTGTGCCAGGGACTTTATTTTCTGATACAATCAAATTCTTTCTTAATCAATTTATGGGAATCAGATCAGAACAAATGACCAGATAGGAAACAAATTAAAATGATAATTTAAGTTAAATTCAGCTCAACTAAGAAATGTCCACATTTAGTTTTCTCTTTGGGACACACACTAAGGACAAGCACAATCAAAGTTAAAAAAATTCAAAGCCATGTGTTTTGACACAGGCTACACTTAAAAGACTTGCTCAGGTCTCAGTTATACCTTTAAAGCAACTTTTTAAACACCTCTAAAATCCTGAAACTTTACTTTTCTCCAATTAACCCACACAGTCCAAAATAAGAGCTACAGAATGTTTTATTCTCTACTTCATTGCTGTTTGGATCAACTGAAGGATTATAAAACAAAGGTTTGTTAATCTTATTCTATTAAGTTCTCCTAACAGAAAAAAAAAAAAATAAATATTGTTCAAACTGTCACTTTTCTTTAAAAAACCCACAGAACTTGAGTTTTACTCATATATATACACACTAGGTACGTATCACAGATATACTATGTCTATATCCAATGGTATGTACCATAGTATTGACCGCTATCAGACACACTAGTCTCTTCCACTTCTGTAAAGTGACAGTAGTCAAAACAATTCACGTTAACTTTTTTAAA
Organism: Numenius arquata; assembly: GCF_964106895.1. NCBI lineage: Eukaryota > Metazoa > Chordata > Aves > Charadriiformes > Scolopacidae > Numenius > Numenius arquata. Next base: position 2,309,893 of record NC_133578.1, read on the forward strand.
TCTACCTGGATTTAGAGCAAAATTATCTATTAGACTCTTCCATGCAATGAAGGCTATTTTCTTTACCACTGGTGAGCCACTACGAAATCCCAGTTCCTCCAGTTGCAGCAACGAGTTGATAAAACTGCCACTACGGTGCAGGGTCTGAGGATAAAGAAGATCCCAATTAAGATATTTATGTTGTTAAAAAATTCCTTCCCTAAAGATTCATGAGTGTAAAACTTACTGCTCTTCTGCTTACCTTTCCCAGTAATTTGACAAACAGCGGCCATAATTTTAACACGTAAGTCTCATTTTTTGTAGAAAACAATTTCTGAAGCTCTGAAATTAATTTCTGCAGACAGAAAGAAACATAATTTCTACAAGAAATACATTCAAAGTATCCTAAGTACTACATACTCATACCGATATCTGGAGACACAACCAACGTGGAACCAAGCTCTTTCTAGATTAGAAGGATTTAATTCTGTACCACACAGCATTTGCTGGCAAATCAGTTGAATGTTGCTACCATCTCACTACCTTCTTAGTTGAAGTTTACAGTTGGTTTCAATCATTGTGATAGTGCCAACCAAAAAATCAAAACCCATTTCCTTAAATACTTGTAGTCTCTCTAATTGTCAAGTCAAAACACACTGTGACCCTAAATAAACACCTTGTTTGGGGTTTTTTTGTAAACTTACTTCACTTCAGCAGTGAATAAGGCAAAATAATTTAGCCTACAGTTCTGGAAGTGAAAGGGAACATGAAAAGCTTCATCAAAAAGACCAAGGGGGCTGTTACTGAATAGGGTGAGGAATCTATTAACGGAGATAGAAAACGCTGAGGTCCTCAGTGCCTTTCTTGCCTCCACCTTTACCCTCAGGCCTCCAACGTCTGTCTCCCATTACCTTTGCTGGTGGCTACACAGGTACCACCCATGGTAGAGAAGAACTGAGTTGAGGACTACAAAAGACACAAATCCATCCAACTCTACATGGTGTATCCAAAAATGCTGAAGGAGAAGGCTCATGACACAACAAGGCCACACTACTATTTTTTAAGAGGTCACTGTAGAGACTCCCCAGCGTTCAAAACCCAACCAACCAACGGCAAAAAAAAACCCGCAAAAGAGAGGATCCAGAGAATTACAAGGTAGCCAATCTCAGTCCCTTGCCTGGAAAAATTATGGAGCAAATTCCCTCAGAAGCCATCTCTAGGCACATGGAAGAACAAGAAGGTCCTTACCAACAGCCAGCATAGTTTCACCATAGGCAAAACCTGCTTTTCCGACTTGACTGGCTTCTATGAGGAAACATCTGGTTTTACAGATGCAGGGAGGGCAGATGTTCTCCACCCCAACTTTAGCAACTTTAGACAATCTCTTCCATGTAGATCAGCTGGGGAGATCCAAACTAGTCAGATGACAAGGTGTGTGGCTGGACTAGCAGGCTCAAAGGCTAGTGTCAGCAGTTCAGAACCCAGTTTATGTGTGTGATTTATGAAGGGTCAACAAGGGCTGAGATGATTTAACACCATCAATGACTCAGGGGGACAGAGCTCATGACAGAAGAGCTAGGCTTGTTTATCTTAGGGTGGGAGGATTATAATTGCAGTCCTCCATTACTTATAGCTGGATTTAAGGAAGAAGCCAGATGCTTCAGAAAAGTACTGAAAGGACTGGAGGCAACAGACACAAGTTTCAACAAGGCAAATCCTATTTTTACCATGAGGGTGATTAAACACTGGACCAAGCTGCCCAGACAGGTTGTAGAGTCTCCATCCTTTAACATATTCAAATCTCAACTGGACACGGCCCTGAGCAACCTGGCCTTAACTTTGAAGCCAACCTTGTTCTGAATAGGAAGCTGAGCTAGATGATGCAGGTTACTGCCACACCAGGTTTTGCTGATTCTAATTCGGTAAACAAATTCTCTTAAGAGACAATAAAAGTTTAATGATATTTATGACAAGACAGGTATCTTGTTTTAAAAATTTAAAAACAACAAGCTATTTTCCTGATCAATGATCCTTGTCAGAAACATAATTTCTTTTTTATACACTTGTCCTACATTTACATTGCTGTTACAGTGATTTTTCTGCTGAAACTGCAGCCATCAAGAAGCTGCTGTCAATGCACAGTAGCTTTTTGCTGCCACTATCTACACTGTAAATAAAATTAAAGCCCCCCCGACCAACCAAGAACACTGATTACTACTCCTGTTGCCTCTACACAGCTTTTCCACTTACTGTGGTCATTAGGTGCTCAGTGATGGCCGCTACCTCCTGCTGTTTCTGGAGGAGCAGTGGCATGCCCATCTCCAGAGCGGTGGCACCTCGTAACTGCACCTTGTGAGCCGAATGGACGACCAGAGGAATGATCAGCTTTGCCCACCTCACAGCCTCCTCTCCCATCTGGGCTGGAGTTTGCTCCATTAAGCTAGATCCAAAAAAGAAATATAGGTATTACAAGTCTCCAACAGACATACTTCTCAGACACTCAAAGATAATCTTAGTATCAGCAATAAATGCTCTAATTCAACATATGATTTACAGGAAACCGTTCCAGACAATTTTATTTTTCTAAACAATTGTATTTTGACAGTTCACTTAAAAACACAATTCTGAAGCATTATTTCAGACAAACCTCTCCAAAAGCAGAATAGACTGACATTTAGTTGTCCTTTCCATTCTGTCACAACTTTCTGGGCAAATGAGCTGAACGGGGAGCCTGAAGGAAACACACCATCGCTCCCTTATCAAGGAGTGACCAAGTACAAAGTTGGCTTATTAACCATCCCTTGTGTGTTTTTAGTGGTCCAGACCAGCTCCAACAGGCCTCGTGCGCCGAAAACAATATACGCCTGCTTTTGAAAAACAACCCAAACCCTGAAACAGCACAGGTTTGCACAGACTCAGGGGACACTGGCCTAGTCGAGTGTTATCTTATCCCTCTGTTCCTGAGCTGTTACAGCACAGTATGACAAACAATTCCATTTCTTTACACCATCACACAGGAAAGCTAACGAGCTTAGAGAATGCTTAAAAAAGAGTAAAGCTAGAAGCTCAGCACATCTAATAATAAAGAAATTAAATTAATAATAAGTATTAAGACTAAGTAAAGATAAATGTGACTATTCAGCACTGCTGACGAAAACAACACATTCCTGGTATTGCTCCTAAAAGGTACCCTCAGCAGTGTTATAAGAAACATTAAAGTAAAATTTGTAAAACACCACATCGACATTTTTAAATAAAACCCCATACAATGGCTGAGAACTTCTCAACCAGGTAGGTTCTGAAAACAAAAGCTAGAATGTAAGAACATGACTTGTGAAGCCCAAATGACACTTTGGAAATGATTCCCAATAAGCCATTAAAAACGAAAGCAGTGAAAGTTTATCTGAATATTGATTACTTTCTGTGTCAAAATCAATTGTGGTATTATCATTAATGGAATATTTTGCAAATGAAGTGGTTCAGGAGAACCACAGGCAAAGAGACAGAGACAGAGATGGTAGTTCACACCACTCCACTCTGCTGTACTGACTGTAACACCACACACTGTGGGGAAAACAGTCTTGAACGTATTGAACCATTCAAAGAGTGTTGAAAAAATTTTCTTTAGAATTCTTAGTGCCACTAACACTTTGTTTCAATAGTCTCCCCCAAAAACTAAGCATCTATTTTAACAGAATTGCAGTGCACGTACCGTATAATAACATTTAGTGCCTCATATTCAACCACCATAGACTGTACATCTCCTTTAGTAAGTATCGTTTCCAGCGTAGAAATGATATTGGACACCTGAGGAAATAAGGACAACATTAGAGTGAGCACCCAAGTACAACTATTTCCATGAGGAGCCGGAATTATGAAATTTGGGTTCCCAGGACTGTGCCCTGTGTTTGGATTACGCTCGGTCTAGTTTTAAGGTTAGAGCAAACTGAGCAAGTGTGACCAAACTGGAGGATTAACAGCATTTCTCCCCTGTGCTGCTTCACTGGCATCTAATACAATTGCTCATGTTGCATCTTCCCCCTCAAGAGAAGCAACGATTCGTTGGCTCTTTTCCCTTTGTAGCTGCCATTAGAATTTTTCCTAATTTTTGGCATTAGCATTTCTAATTTTTGCCATTAGAGCTTAGGCCCTATACCTGGCTGTCAAATTCAATGGAAAACGATCTTCAGATTTAAAACCTACTAAGTGGAGAGTGACCAAAAGATTGCACAAGCCTCATCCCCCTAGGAAATCAGGCCACAGAAAAAAAAAAAGAAAAAGCAAAGAAACTTACCTCTTTTTTAACAATTTCAGAAGGAAACGCCTGCTTAGAGATCACCCAAAGTGCCCGAGTGCGAGTGTTTTTGTCTGAAGTTTTTACAGCAACACTGTTCACCGTTGAAAGCAAGTCTCGTACTTCAGTTGCTGAAAACAGAATGCATGGCACTTAAATTCTGTTCATGCAATTCTAATCAGTTTCTTAATCAGCAAGTTTTAGGTCATTTTGGGACCTACATACTCATCGTGAGACTTATATGCAATTAGGAAGACAGATGGAGAAGTCCTGTATTCATTTAAAATTCAAAACTAACGATGTCTGATTTCTTACAAATTTGGGCTTTGTAGGTAAATGATCTCACTAGCAGAGAAACGTAAACTCACATACGCTCCTTTCCTCGATCAAGAGTACACATGCTTTTTGTCCTCTCTCCCTAACTCTTCACTGTTTTCAGGACTTTATTTCTGAAAAGGACATTCTCTAACAAAACTGTCTGCAATTTATCACCTGGTTAAAAAAAAGTTGTGGGGGAAAGGAAACGGACCACACAGGCATTATTATAGATGCCTCATTCTCACAGGAAATCGGGCAAAATTTTGCATAACAGGAAAATAAGACACGCTGAAAATTGAGTAGAAGAACTGGAAGAATCTATTTCAATAAACAGAATGGCAGTCACATGAAAAAATGCTCTCTGCTCATCCACATGTATGATTTTGCTCTGTCTTGCCCGAGATTAAGTTCCTCTCTAATAAAGGTCATTCCACAACATTTGCTCAAGAGTATTTAACACTTCTCAGAAGAAAAAGAAAGAATAATTGACAGTATGCTGTTATTTGTTATTACCATTTGAAGAGTCACTATAGACTCCAGCAGGATCAAGGCACCACACAACAGCCAATCCACAATACATTTCCTTCTGTGCCCACGAAAGACAACCACACAACCCGTCTCACACACACAAACGCACAGAGTAGCAGCTTCTGGTTGTGTTACTTCCACTGGATATGCCTGACCCCTAAAACATGTAACAGGTACCTCTGAGGACTTGGACATTAGCTCTCCCCTATTAACAAAATCCAGTGTTTTTAACCTTCATACATAGCCTCAAGTTCTCAGCAGCAAAAACTTTTGTTAGAGGTATTTAGTGCTTTCTAGGAATGTAGGCCATATGATTTTGGATAACTTTAAATTATTTTAATAGGAAATATTTACCAGCACAATATTTGGGGCTGGACTAGATGACCTTTAAAGGTCCCTTCCAACGCAAACCATTTTATGATTTAATGTAACAACCAGGAATCACCAGGTAAAGACTGGAAAACACTGAACAGCACTACACTAACCGCACACAAATTCTACAAACAAAAAAAGTGTTCTTCAGTCTTTTTCCACCTGGACATATTTTTTGATTACTTGTTCCACAAAACTAATTACAGTACCTAACTGCTAAAAAAGCCTTTAGTGAAACTAGAAGTTAGTAAAACTGTAAAAAAAACCACTACAATTTTTTGTACAAGATGGAATTAATCAACTGATCACACTGCTTATACTAGAGACAAAACCACTGCACCGCTTGGGAACTGTAAACTTGGTCAAAATTAAAGTATATGCTAACAAAGACATAAAGATACATATATATACACACATACATATATATATACACCCACATACACTATGAGCATCCACACTGAAGTTTGTTTGCTTACCAGATAATGCAGATGTAACACTTGAATTAAAAACACAGAATCCTAACGCCTGTAAAGCTGCATTATTTAGCTCTGAGTTTTGACTAGAAATGTGTGCCTGAAAAAAAACATATACATAAAGTCTTAGTTTACAGAAGTAGCTGTGAGGTATTGTCTCAACACCAACATTTCTGCTCAATGAAGCGAGAGCTGTCAAAAGCAAACACTTGATGAAAAAATGCACACCTGTAGGAAACCCTTCCTGACTGTATACACTCCAAACCAATAAAACAGTTTGAGGTTCTGAAGACATTTTTGCTCTCTGTAATTTAGACATCTTTACTTTCCCAGGTTGCCCAAAGAAGTTGTGGATGCCCCATCCCTGGAAGTGTTTAAGGCCGGGTTGGATGGGGCTTTGAGCAACCTGCTCTAGTGGAGGTGTCCCTGCCCATGGCAGGGGGGTTGGAACTCGATGATCTTTAAGGTCCTTTCCACCTCTAACCATTCTATGATTCTACGAATTAAGTTCTCAACATCCAAAGTTCTTTACTTCTTCACTTGCCATGTACTACCACTTCACTCTCCAATTGTTTTTAAACATCCAAAACAGAGGGGAAAAAAGATGGCTAAGAACAGTCTTTACATTAATCTTCAAAAAAAAAAAAATGATATTTACCACATATTCCAATTTCCAGAAGCGTTTCTATAGGCAGAACATATCGTATCTCTTCTGGCTGGAAGATCAGGTTTGACTGCATAACACGGCCTGAACATATCCAAGACCTATTTTTCTGTAGTAATTTCTAATAATACGGAAAATATATTTTGCCAACAAACCCTACTGTATGTCATTAGCTTTAAGTCTTATTAAATGAACTCGAATTCAAGTCTTACAATGGCCACTGACCTTGAGCACTTAAACATAGCTTTGTTCACTGAAGAAAACTGAATGGAAAAGACATACCTTAAACACTTTGCACAGTTTAGGAAAGTGTTTTTTGACATCTGCAGTGAATTCTTTGCCTTCCTCACCCGTCAAGCGGCTTCAAGGAGCAGAAGGAAAAAAGCAATATTCACAGGTTAAACATGTTATAATTGACATAACTTTAAACTTCTACTCCACAATTCATTGTCTAGTAAAGAACTTGTTTCTTTCCTTACAAAGCTAAAACACAACACTGAAGAAGCGAAAGAGCAAAAATGCCAGTCACCACAGTTAGTTTGACGTATCAGTAAAAGTCTTAAAGTACACACGTCCTAATATATTGGAAAAAGTTAAGTGACTAATGATCCATTTCGTGTGTTTGTAAAAATCATTATGGGCTTTCACTTTTTATCAACTTTTATAAAAACATTAAGAGTTAATATGCAAACTCTAAATGACTGCTGAAAGAAAATTTGATAGACTTTCCACAGAAATACATCAGCTTAAACAGCACATTCCTCAAAAGCAGTTCTAGAGTGCAAGCTCCCCAACTCCAGGAAAATTCTGGTTTGACAACCAGCAGTGATGACTTTGCATATACCTGAAGAACATCCATAGAGAAAAGCTATATAAAACGTTAACTTATCAGTTTCATACAGCAAAAAACCAACCATACTAAGTGCAATCATCCAGAAGACAACTTGAGGAATCTATTGTTGCTTAATACTACCTTTAAGTTAGGCTGGGATTTTTTGTCAGTTGCTACTGGAAGCCTGTGAAACGTTCTAGAGAGATCACTATCACTGACATCTAAGCAGCTAGAGCTTTAAAAATTACTACAAAACCAAAAGGCAGGAACTCAAGGGAGATACTGATGGAAAGCTACATATATATGTACATATATATATGCCTTTGCATATATATGCTAACAAGTTCGAAAGAGCTAGGTAACTGCAGAACCTCATGGTTAAGAAGTACCTTCCAGAAAGAAATCAACTAAGACACGATCATTCCAAAACGCGAAAACACTACAGCAAACCTAACCTTTCCAATCATATAGGTGACATGCAAGCCTTCTTTCAGTAGGAAAAAAGTTATTATTTCCCACCACCTCCGCAGTTTCCCCAGGGAATGTAAGAGGAGGCTCTCGGATGAGCAGACGCCCTCCCCCTTCACCCCTCCATGCCGGCACATTTCCCGCTATCTCCAGCCAGCGGCCACGCAGCCCCGAGCCCTGCAGCTCCCCCCCCCCTCCCCTGCCCGTATTTCAGGCAGCGCAGAGGCTTCCCCCCATCTGCCCCGCCGTGGCACCAGCGCCTGCCCGGGGCTCCCTTTCCCCTACCGCGGCCCGGGCAACGCGGGCCGATCCCACCAGCCAAGGCCTGCAGACCATCACCCCACTCCGCGCTGGCGGAGGGCCACACAGGCCGAGGGCGGCCGCCCTCCCCTCAGGCGGTGCGAGCCTCCCCGCTCCCCTCACGCTGCCCTGAGGAGGCGGCGGCCCGCACTCACTTGGCGATAGTGAGGTGCGCGTCGGTGAGGTCCCCCAGCGGGGCGGCCGGGTCCTCCAGGGTCTCCAGCAGGGGCTGCAGGCCGGGGCGTGCGGCGGGAGCACTCATGGTGCGGCGGGCGGGGGCCGGACACCCCAGTGCCGCCAGCCCGCAGCCCAGCCGTCTCCCGGGGCAAGATGGCGGCGGGCGGGACTGGCGGCGCGCGGTCCCGGGCTGCGCCGGCCCAGCCAATGGGGAGCGCGGGGAGGCGGGGCCGGCGGCCGAGCCAGAGAACATCGAACGGGCGCCACGCGCGTTCCCCGCGCGCGGCGGAGCGCCGAGCGATGGATCGCTTCCCGCGCCTGGCGGGCACCGCCCCCCGGCGCACCGCCCCTCGCCGCTGATTGGTTGAGGGGCGCGCGAGGGGCTGTCTGTCTCGCACCTCAGGCGCTCGCCGGCTCCCGGCCCTGACAGGAGCCGCTTCGCTCTACAAATCATAGAGTCATAGAATGGTTCGGTTTGGAAGGGACCTTAAAGCCCATCCAGTGCCACCCCCTGCCCTGGGCAGGGACACCTCCCACCAGACCAGGTTGCTCCAAGCCCCCTCCAACCTGGCCTTGAACCCCTCCAGGGATGGGGCAGCCACAGCTTCTCGGGGCAACCTGGGCCAGGCTCTCACCACCCTCACAGCAAAGAAGTTCTTCCCCACATCTCAGCTCAATCTCCCCTCTTTCAGGGTCAAACCCTTCCCCCTCCTCCTAGGGCTCCCCTCCCTCATCAAGAGTCCCTCCCCAGCTTTCCTGGAGCCCCTTGAGGGACTGGAAGGGGCTCCAAGGTCTCCCCGGAGCCTTCTCTTCTCCAGGCTGAACCCCCCCAACTCTCTCAGCCTGTCCTCACAGCAGAGGGGCTCCAGCCCTCCCAGCATCTCCATGGCCTCCTCTGGTCCTGCTCCAACAGGTCCATGTCCTTCTGCTGTTGGTGGCCCCAGAGCTGGAGGCAGCACTGGGGGGGGGGGGTCTCCCCAGAGCGGAGCAGAGGGGCAGAATCCCCCCCCTCTCCCTGGTGGCCACGCTGCTGGGGATGCAGCCCAGGGTGCAGGGGGTTTCGGGGCTGCCAGCGCACACTGCTGGGGTGTGTTGAGCCTCTCATCTACCAACACCCCCAAGTCCTTCTCCTCAGGGCTGCTCTCCAGCCATTCTCCACCCAGAATCATATTTATCTTACCGGAACTTATTTACTGCTTTCAGTCAAGAAAAATGTTTCAAATCCTCAAAAGTTCTCAAGAAATAAAGATAATTCATTGGAAACAGGACACGATTAAAACAGAGGTAGCTTTAATGCTGCTTCAGACTGAGGAATTTAAACTGAAGTTAAAAATATACGGAGAATGATTCCTGTTCATCAACTCGAAAGTACAGTCTTCTTAAAACCTATGTAAACAACATACAGCATCTCCACAGGATCTTCCTACGGATTTGCTGGTACTTGGTTACCAACTGCTTCTGATGCTTCATCTCACCAGTTTTATTATCGTTACCAAGTCCTTCATTTGGTTCGTCACTAGCGAAACCAGAGAAGTAAAAGGAACTCGAACAGCTCTTCTCCGGCTGAGGAAACCCTGACAAAATTCATTGAGCGGTCTCTGATTCATCTCACAATAAAATTACGAAGATCGTGGAATTGATTCTATGCTTTTCGTGCTGCTTCCCAATCTTCTGTCTTCAGACAATTACATGGGTGGCTGCTGAGCCATCCACAAGATTAATTTATGTATCTTAAAAATAAGCTTACTCTAAAGGAAAATAAGCATAGAACAGCATCTCAAATTTAAAAATAACTGCAACGGTCGCACAAAAATTTTGTTCAAATGGTGCAAGAAATGAGGAGAAGGAGCAGTTTATATAGAAAAATATTTTTAAAATCTTTGGTAACAATGAATTCTTCAGATTTTTACAGTACTCGTAATGTAAAAATAGTCTTCTATTATTCATGTAAGTATATTTTATAATTTATTTCTTAGTATACTTTATTAACAAAACATATAAAAGCAGAAAATAAAAAGTCAGAAAGATATGGAGAAAATGTCTTATCTGAAGGTATCTGAATTGGGTTCTAAAACATGTTTCTTAATGAGCGTATCTCATTACTCTGCTCACATAATCCCAAATTTCCCAGATAAGAAGTTTGTTTTTCCTTGGGATGTCATGTTCTTTCCATCGCTTGACTTCGAAGGCATGTCCATGGTCATATATCTAATTTGAAAACCACCAGCCGTCACTGAGGCATCCGTCAAAAACTTCAAAGTCATAACATTGCCTGGGACAAGAAAAAATAAAACCAAGGTTAGGTTTTTGGGTGGTGTATTTCAGAGTTATTTTTTAAAGAGCTTTTTCTTACTTGCTTCTGAGATTTTTGGAGCAATCCACCTGGTCTGTCAGTAGAAGGAAGTATCCGAGCCTTGCCCAGGGAGGATTTTGGTTCCATTAGCCCCAGGCAGATTTTCATCAGTTTTCTTTCTTTGCAGAGCCCAGAAGTTGATAAAGTTTTGCCTTACCCAGTGCTTTCTGCAAAATGTTCTTTAAAATCCTGCTCTGCTTCACTCTGCCTGGGAAGTGTCACGCTCCAGGCGTGAGACCCATCTGGCACGGGTCCTCGTGGATCTCCAGGTGACACAGAGGGGGAGCTTGGTGCATCACTCCCCCACCAGTGTCATCTGCTCCTCTCCACCAGTTTACTGGGGAGACTTGGAGATCAGGGAGGGCACAATTCATCTTTTCTGTTCTCTTTCTGCTGATTCCAGCTGCGGCTGGAGGGCGGTAACGTGAGTTTCTGCACAGGCTGTCCCAGGGAACACGACTACTTTCCCGCACGGGCAGCTAGCCTCACATCTGGGCTACAGTGACTTTGCGACACTTGAGCAAAAAGAGGTAAAAGTGGCTTTGATTCACATGTCACCAGACCTCGACCTACTGTTTAACACAGAATAACGTCTATAACTGGCTTTGGAATTCTTCTTGCCATCCTTGTTCTGGAAATGGGGAAAATAGGAGCATGAAGATGGCGTGCACAGGTAGGGCTCGGTTACTGTGTGAAAAATCCTTACCCTGCGTAGATGTACTACCTCTGGAAGGCCACCAGGATGCACCCTGGTTATCCTCTAACTAGCCTTTTTTTCTTTTATGTTTACTTATTATTTCGCTTCCTCTCCGGGGAGACCTTATAGCAGCCTTCCAGTCCCTCAAGGGGCTCCAGGAAAGCTGGGAGGGACTCTTGATGAGGGAGGGGAGCCACAGGAGGAGGGGGAAGGGTTTGACCCTGAAAGAGGGGAGATTGAGCTGAGATGTGGGGAAGAACTTCTTTGCTGTGAGGGTGGTGAGAGCCTGGCCCAGGTTGCCCCGAGAAGCTGTGGCTGCCCCATCCCTGGAGGGGTTCAAGGCCAGGTTGGAGGAGGCTTGGAGCAACCTGGTCTGGTGGGAGGTGTCCCTGCCCAGGGCAGGGGGTGGCACTGGATGGGCTTTAAGGTCCCTTCCGACCCAAACCATTCTATGATTCTGTGGTTCTATGATTTAGAAGTAATTGCATTGATGAAAGGGCACGCTGGCAGTTCTGAATAGCAGTTTATGACATGAAGCAGAGTTTGTGTCTTTGGGCATCGTCCCTTCCAACGTAGACAATTCTATGATTCCATGATTGTATATATTATTAGAAAGTAGGGACAAAAGGTGATTTTGGCTGTTTTGTTTTTTTTAACCATAAAGAGTGCAAATATATTACCTGTGCTAATAATGTCGTCTGGCAACTCATCTCCGCAAAACCTGGGAAAAAATATAAACGGTCATGACTAAACGACCCCGCAAACAGATTATACAGGAACCTGCACTGAGCGGTGGCTCACGGGGCTAAATTGGTTATAGGTATTCAGTGTATGTGATTCTCTGCTATATGTTAAGCAACTGCCTAAGGAATTTTTGTCATTCTCTTACAGTAAGGTTTAGGGGAGGGAAAATTGCAGGAAACGTTTTTCGATATATGCAGGAAGCAAATGATGCAAAACAAGAAAAAGAGCAATTTAACGAGGCGCTGCGGAAAAAAAACAATGGCCCAAGGCTGAGAAAGGAAGAACATTGTCAAATTTATCTGTAAAGGCAAAACAAACAGCCTCTAGCCTTGCTCTGCTACACATGATTTGTAGAGAGGATGTGAAAAGTGGCAGGAATCGGGAAGTGGCTTTTATCACTTTTTTTGCTTTACTTTTTGCTCTGGAAAATTGAGCTTCTTCGTACCAAAATATGACTGCCAAAGGACAAGCAAAAGGAAGGCATCGAAGAAAAGAAAGTGAGAATTAAGCAAAGAGGGAAACTAAATGTAGTAAGAGAGAAGATACCACTAGAAGATAACACTAGTTCTGTTCTGATATTGTTAGAAAACTCTACTTCTGTAGCAAGTAGTCACTTAAATTAAATACATTTTTGCTTAACAGTTTAACATCCCGCCTCCCTCCTTTCAATTAAAGCCAATACTGTTTGAGATTGCAAAGAGTTCTTTTTGTAAAATGATAGAGAATTAGGATAAGCAGTGAACTAAAAAGCCTTGCAGCTTTTTTTCATGTAATTTAACAAAGCAGAAAAGGTCAAAGCACAATTCTCTGAAACACTTTGCAGGCTGGTGTTAATGACAGTAAATTGCCAGGTCCTATTCTTATGGGCATGTCAGAGGCAGTAATTGGATAAGGCAACACAGTGTTCTTCTGAAGTAATGTTAAAATAATTGAAATCATTTGATTTTTTGCATATTAAAGCCGAAATCGCTTTACCTGCCCACAAAGCCATTGATATCGTCGTAGCTATCATAGATTTCCAAGAAATCAGCCATACAAGCGATGTCGTCTTCAACGTCAAACTCTAGAAACTGTAGGTGAATACGTTGTCCGTACTTGACTCTAATATGCCAGTAGCAAATTTGCTCGTTTTCATACTCGTTTGGGTAGCCCGGTGACTTAAAAACATGTTTTGAATCTGTGAAGACTCCACCACATTCTTTTCCTAAGAGAAAAATAGTAAACATCAGAGTTTAAGTATTCGTTCTGGATATGGCCGTGGTTTAAATCTCTGTGCGCTTTGACCCAGCAGGTCCGTGGAAAATCACGAGGGAACACCCAGCCCGATAGCACTTTTCAGACATTTAAGCCCTCAGAACTCACAAGAAACGTAAGTCATTGCTAGCTTTTGGGAGCTGGTATTTTGGAAACAAGAGGCGTGATCCCAAACTCCTTGAATTCAGAGGAAAAGACTTCAGGGAACTTTGGGCCAGAGCAAAGTGTTTTATGTAAAAGGCATTTGGGGTTTCTGGCTGTGTCAAACTGTAAGCTTTACAGCTGTGCTTGCAAGTCACCCTGGCACTCTGTTTCATCCTTTCTTCTTCAAAAACCTCTTGAAAGTGGGTCTTCCACAAGAAAACGCATAAAGGCGACCGATCACACACGTTGCATTGTACTCACAGCTCTTCACTCCCTTTGGAATGTCTCCTTTGGGGCAAAAAACGTTCATCCCAGTTTGATTCAGTGGCCGTTTGAACTCTTCCAGCTCCCTGACAGTGGGACAAACCGATCTGGGGACCTCACACGGCCTGACTTTAGGATTTGTCGTGGTTGCCCACATTCAGAGCTGGGGGAGAGGGAGGTACTTCCTCAGGGGGATTCAGGGCACATGAGTGAGGACCCTTAAGCTGGATGGTGTGATTAACCCTCTTAGTTACGTTTTCCTGTACTTTTCAGCTCCAGATCTAGGTTGGATGTTGATTTCAAACATTTCCACAAGTTCCTCTTGACATCCCCCCAGCATCCCAGAGAAGAGAACAGGCTCAATTCAAGCGGAGATTTGTCTTTTCTCCCCCCGGCTACTTGTCTCCCACCTGCAAAGCAGACAAATCTCCCACGTTGTTGGGTTTTTTTAGCAGGCTGTCCATCAAGCATGAATCCGTACCATTCACGGGGGTGACTCAAGCCGCTGAGCGTTGGCAGTTCTGGTTTCCCTTTTGTCCTCTAGTGCATCTGGAAAGTAACTACCTCTCAGCCCAGAGGAGAGGGCTGACAAAGGAGGAAGCCGGGCTGACAGCTCACAGGCAGAAATAAGGAATGCAGTAGTTCTCCCTCGCAGTTCTCTTTGTGCTCTGAACATCTGTGAACGTCCCCCACCCCACAGAGCTATTTGATTAACAACTGCCCAGCTAAAATAAACAAGCTCAGGCCCTCAGAGCACAAACAAAATGTGCACAGCTGTACAGACGTCATGGACAACTCCAATTTTTGGCTCTGCCTGGCAGGGTAGGACACTCGGAGCAGAGGGAGAACCAAGCAGAGCACAAAGCTGAGCTGTGCTTTTCTTGATGCCTACTTTCTCAGTTTTCCCTGCTGTAAGAAGTGATATCAAGGTAAAGTGAAACAGCAGCCAGGTCAATATTTCAGTCATCTGCAGGGTAGTGAATGGAGGGGAATGGAGAGATGTCCCATATCTGGTGAGGCCCCACCTCGAGTGCTGTGTCCAGGCCCCTCACAACAAGAAAGACATCGAGGTGCTGGAGCATGTCCAGAGAAGGGCAACGGAGCTGGTGAAGGGTCTGGAGCACAAGTCTTGTGAGGAGCAGCTGAGGGAGCTGGGGGTGTTCAGCCTGGAGAAAAGGAGGCTGAGGGGAGACCTTCTCGCTCTCTCCAACTACCTGAAAGGAGGGGGTAGCCAGGGGGGGTCAGTCTCTTCTCCCAAGGAACAGGCGATGGGACAAGAGGAAATGGCCTCAGGGTGCCCCAGGGGAGGTTTAGGATGGATATTGGGAAAAATTTCTTCACCCAAAGGGTTGTCAAGCCTTGGCAGAGGCTGCCCAGGGCAGTGGTGGAGTCACCATCCATGGAGGGATTTAAAAACCGGGCAGACATGGTGCTGAGGGACATGGGTTAGTGATGGTTTTTGTCAGCGTTGGGTTGATGGTTGGACTCGATGATCTGAAAGGTCCCTTCCAACCTGGACAATTCTATGATTCTATGAACTGTGTCTCCAGATCTGCTCTGGAGATCCGCTTTTCTCCATCTAGTCTCACACACACACACACACAAAAGTGCTGGGAGCCGGATCTGGCAGGTGTTTCAGTCCCATATGACATGCATTTTCAAAAGTTATTCTACCTCAGACATAAGGAATAAGGGTTAGCGCTACATTTAGCCTGTTTACAGGCAAAATATCTTCGACCTGAAGAGCAACGGGTTGTTTTTAAACGCACCGTGAGGGTTGTAGCAGTAGGCGTCCCATCTCTCACTTCTGTTGAGGCGAATCCCATAATCGACGATACCCGTTTTCCCAAAGCCACAGTTGGCTCCGGCTTTTACTATGGGATAACCGACTCTGCCCTTTGCCATCCAGCCGGCAGCACACACATGGAAACCTGCAACAGGGGGAAAACACGACATGGATGTGGTAAATCAGTCCTAGGCAAGAAATTCTGGTTTTTATTCAAGTAAGTGAAGTCTCACTCAAGCTGATCAATGATTCGGGTGTAATTGGCCCAACAGAAAATGAACTACAGGAAAGAACAGTACTTTGAGGGGATACTTTTAAGCACAGAATATAAAATTGCATTGTGTTCTCCACAATATGATTATTGGTGCTTCATCTGAGAACAAAAATCAGATGCAGAGGGACTATATAGTTTCCCGGGTAGTGAGTTTTAAGTGCCGTACCAGCATCTGTAATCAAATCATATATTGGATGAGTTATATAAGTGTGTTCTTTATTTCCCTTTTGAAGTCATAGGAGTTTACTCATTCGTATCCCAAGAGTTTGCAGCATTATGCTCTGAGAGTGAATAAAATACTGCATACAAAAGACAGCTAAGAAAAGAAAGTTTTTACTAAAAATACTTTCAATTTAAATACCTGAAATACCTCAAGTATTTCTCACTAAACAAAAAGATCCTGTTAATGCGTTTTGTGGCTGAGAACTTAACAACAATGGCCAAGGAATGCAATGTTATTCGCTGTCTGATAGAGACCAATTCAGTGTTTTCACTGAGACGAACTGGAACATATCTGCGGCGCCCTTGGACTATGAGCTCCTCAGAAGAGACAAAAGTACCCTTTTTACATGTGTGCTGGTGCTGAGAGCCAGCTTCTGACTCAACGGCGCAGCCTGCCACTTGCGGAGGATATTTTCCATTGTTTTCCCAATGCTCCAAGTGAATTAGTGATTTCTTATTAGGAATCAGACAGAAATACAGTAGAGCCCTCACTCAGCTCCGCTTTTCGCTCCCAGCCCACTGCTCGCTCTCTCTCAGAGCAAATATGGCTGGAATTAACATTATGACAACATCTTGACTGACGATATGAAAAATAGCCATGCACATTTACTACAGGAGCTCCCCGGGGACAAATGCCTTCCCCTGCAGCCCCTAGGTGCTGTACCTGGGGGGGTACCATTGCTTCCCAGCTCAGCCAGACGGCTCCGCACTGCGTGTTACTGGTTCCGGGCTGCACCCAGAGCTCAGAGGGATGCCCAGCAGTGAGTGCAGATATTATCCCCGACAGCTCCGTAGGTAGCACGCTCACCCTCTGTTACCAAGGGGGAAAATTGCACGCAACTTGGACAAAAATCCAGGGAGTTTACAAGTCTCCCAGTCCCGGAGTTCAGGCCATTCATGAAAATACCAGCCCGGTAACATCATGAGCGAGTGAGGTGTAAAGCAAAGAGCCATGATTTTTTTTTCCCAACCTATTTTTCGTGCCGCCTCCAGCTGCTGGTATGTGGCCAGGTGTCCTCCTTCATATTCACAGACGGCTTTCGCTTCCGCGTAGGTGAGCTGGTACTTCCCGGAGCGCGACTCCCTGTGATAGACTCCGGCCGCTCGTTCTGTGGGACCAAAGCGATAAAGCATTTCAGTATTGTACCCCAGCCTGGCCCATTCCTGGGGTGCTCTCAGCCCTTTCCCCAAGACCTGCACTTTGGGCTACTCCTCCAGGTGAGATGAAAAACAAAATGTTCAGTTAGTGGTTGGGCCACTTGGAAATTGTCAAGAAAATACGTCCCTCCCAACCCAAAAACATGGTTTTGCAACCCAAAGGTATGTTTTTGTTTGGGAGAAGTTTTGAACAACGGAGCTAGTCAGAGCTTGGTGAGTTTCTGAACAACAGAAGAATCAACAAACGCGGGGAAGGAGTCCCCCAGGACGACTCAGAAGGCAGTAGTTATGGGAACCATCAGCTGGTGTCAGCATCACCGGTTCCGCGTATCCTGACTCAGGGGAAGCTCCTTCTGGATTGCAATCACAGCATTCTTTGGGATGTAACTTTAAGTGTCTTTGTAGGATGAATCAGAGCTTTATTTTGAATCTCCGGAGAGGTTAAATCAGAGCTACTTGGATAGAGGAGAGGCAGAAACTGAAGGGAATAAAAATGTGAAATAAAAATATCTGAGCTTGTGTCGCAAAGGGCAGGACCAGAACAATTCCTGGCTGACATTTTTGCTGCACAGAAAATTAATACACTTTCTTCATTATTTTTTTCCTTGCTGTTGCAAGTACAATATAAAGCAGCTTTCCAGGGAAACCTAGAAACTGTCAGTACTACCACAAGTTTTATAATCTTTTCGTGTTTCACTTGTCTGATGCCGTATGTATGGAAATCTGTCTCAGAACCAATCTGCATATCTAAACCGAATGGCATTTTTGTTTAGACGTTTCTCTTATTTTGTATAATCTGAGAGAAATGGCTGCCTGTAGCCATCACTAGGCAAAATGACTGAAAAAAAAAAAAAGACGCAAAACGGGAGGCATTTTTCACAGTAGTTATTTGCACCGTGGGAAAAAAAGAATGTCTTTTCTAGGGACATACTTAGAGCCAGTAGTTCTGGCTGGGTTAGGATATTTTTTTAAAAAACCATGGTCACCGCTGAATTGTGGTCAGCGATGGTGAGAACCCTGACTAGATAGAGAATGACGTTTGCCAATGTGGTTTTTGGACCCGCAGCCGCTGGCCCGGCGCCCGGGGAAGTAATTGATATTGCTGACAACAGGTCTCAGCAGACCGAGAGCTGCTTTCTGTAACATCGCTGGGAATGTCACCGGCACGGGCATGGGATGAGATACATTCCCTGGAAAAATCTCTCCCAAGAAGCCAGTTCTGTTGCAAAGAAGAATCACAGCAACCAACAGCCGTGGAATAATGGTATGCTATAGTAAAAAAAAAAAAAAATCTGTTTTAATTAAAAATGTGTAGGAAGTATTATTTTTCATTCCCTCAATAGTCTGTGATGTCTAACCTGATAAATCCACTCGCTGCTTCTTTACAGGATGATTGGATTGGATTCAGTATGGATGAATTAAAAATCTGGGTGCTACAGAAAACAGCTCACCATTTAGTGTCACTGCACACTCGGGGGACAACCTGGAACTCGCATTATCGATTGCTGCAGCCCACAGGGAAGTGAACCGAAAAGGGAATTAAAAAACAGAGACTGGAGTTGTTGGGATTAGCTGAGCTGCCCCACCTCCAGCGAGCCAAAGAGTGAGGGGCAGCTGAATTCTGAAGTTTCTCGCCTTTGCAAAGGTGACAAGTGACAGCCAAAGCAAGAGCAGTCTTAAAGCTTAGTGTCGGTGATGTCTGTTGGTAAAAGCCCCTGTCGCTCTGGCAGCCACCTTTGCAAGACCCACCCTGGAACAGCTGCTGGATGTACCGCCAGGGATTTGCCACGGCTCAGACTCATCACTCTTGGAGCTGACAGTAAAAACTTACCATTTTCAGTTGTTCTTCTGACTATTTCACCTTATCCCTCAAAAGGTATCTTCCTCCACTTACTGAAGTGTACTTCACCAAGCTTTGAGGTTTGATGCTGGCTCGGTGTTGGGGAATATAGTATTCCCTAAGGGTATATCCTAATTAACCGATCAGACCTTTCACAGGCATTTTTTCCCCCTCGCTCTGAATTACATTAGGGGCTGCGCAGGAAGATGAACTCCATCAGCAAAAACAGACCTAGGGCAAAGCGCTGCACTTATTTACTATTAATACGCATTTACATATTTATATGTATATACAGATATACACATATTCACAGTCATACATGAACACACACACACACACAAATTACTCTTAGTCATTATGGAGGCGATATTATGGCTATGTAGATAAACTTGCATGAAATTCTGTTTTTACAAGCGCTTGCCTACCACTCAATGCAGAATGTCCATATACCACGGGGCCAGCATTACAGAGTACAACGTGTCCCAGCCTCAGCTCAGCACCTTCTCCAATGAGGGACTCTGCTTGAAGGCTGATCTCATCATCCGACCTGCCTGAAATCGCCTCCTCCCGGACAACAGGGAGAACTTTCAGCAAAGTTCTACCTTTCTTTGCCTGAAAACCTGCATATTGGGACAGTTCTCTCAGGGATTTCTCCACCCACTTTTCTTCTTTGGTTCTGACTCAGAAGGTCGTGGGTTACCTGGCTGACAGGACATGTTGCCTCCAACTCACATTTCTTAAAATCTCTCCATGAAGTCCAGAGTCAGCAGGATCCTGCAAGGACAGTAGTGACCCTCTACTCACCCACAGCGGTGGGAGATGGTAAAATGCAGCCCATCTCTTCCACAAACACAGTAAGAATGAGATTTGGCCTGATGCAGTTCCCTGAATATGCATGACACAAATACCAAATGCTAAATAAAAGGAGATATTTAACTTTTAAGCAGAGGATGGCCACGTAGAGTCGCTGGCACGGGCCTCTGAATGAAAAATGGGGTGGGCACAGCCCCTAAACCCCACTGACACACGGTGTGCGAACGGGGATGCCATTCTGAACACAAAAAGCGCGGCCGCTCTCCTGGGAAACCTACTTTGTGGCACTGAGAACACACGAGCATCTTTGGGCAAGACTTCTCCCATCCTCCCATCAGTTTACAATAAACCTTTGGTTGTAATCTCACCCTCGTGTGAGAAATGAGCAAGAAATAAAGTTCCATTCACACGGGAAGGGCACGGACAGGAAAGGGATCGTCAGCTGCAGCAGGACTGGACGCTCACTGAGGAAACAAACCATGCTTTGTAACAAGAAAAGAAGTAAAAGACACGAGTATTTCTAGACTGACATTAATTGAAGGTTTTATATTTGTCCTAACGATTCGCTGAGGAAGAAAGGTAAAATGGAAAACTGCCCTTCGTTTTCAGTTTGGCCTTGAGAGTGCTTGATCAGAAGAAGAGGAGATGAGCAAAGCTCAGATGTCACTGGGCGTTCCCAGGCTTTATTCAGGGGAGAGGGTCTTGCTTTAATGCTCGTGCAGAGAGACTATGAGATTGGGGTTACTTGTTTTACTGTTCAATTGACACTTCTATTTTATTTTTTTTTAAATAAAAAGATGGATAAATTGCATGGCTGTGATTTTGCCAAATTTTTCTTCCTTTATAGATAATGTCGTTGAATCCCATTGGCATTTTGAGCTATTCCAATAATCTAATTGCTGTAGTTAGACTAGATGGTCCTTTCTAAAGGAGCTTCAGCAGAGCCCTGGAGGTAAGAAAGCAGAGCGGTTATTTCAAAATCGCACTCTGTGCTTCCAGATTTTGTTTGTTTATTTAGAGCAAGTCATCAGCTTTTACCCCAGGGTTTATTTTTATTTAATCTGGATATGACAATATTGGTAAATAAAACACCCAGGACCCATTCTCTGGCCATGGTGTGTGCCTGAGCTCTCTTCCCTGGCATCAGGGTGGGCTCATCCAGGGACAGTCCATGGTCCGGACCTCCCAAATGCTCCACTTGGAGTGGAACTTCTACTTTCTAGAAGAGAGCACTGTTCCAGGGAGTGTGAGACTGGTTAAACCACAGACAGGACCTGTGCACAGCCATGTACTCTTCACTTAGAATCATAGAATCAAAGAATTGTCTGGGTTGGAAGGGACCTTTCAGATACTCGAGTCCAACCATCAACCCAACGCTGACAAACCCACCACTAATCCATGTCCCTCAGCACCACGTCTGCCCGGCTTTTAAATACCTCCAGGGATGGGGACTCCACCACTGCCCTGGGCAGCCTCTGCCAAGGCTTGATAACCCTTTGGGTGAAGAAATTTTTCCCAATATCCATCCTAAACCTCACCTGGGGCACCCTGAGGCCATTTCCTCTTGTCCCATCTCCTGTTCCTTGGGAGAAGAGACCAACCCCCCCCCGGCTACACCCTCCTTTCAGGGAGTTGTAGAGAGCGAGAAGGTCTCCCCTCAGCCTCCTTTTCTCCAGGCTGAACACCCCAGCTCCCTCAGCTGCTCCTCACAAGACTTGTGCTCCAGACCCCTCACCAGCTCCGTTGCCCTTCTCTGGACACGCTCCAGCCCCTCAATGTCTTTTTTGTAGTGAAGGGCCCAAAAACTGGACACAACACTTGAGATGGGGCTTCACCAATGCCTGTGTCTCTTTCGTCTGATTCCAGCCAAAAACACAAGCTTCGCTTGTTTCTCACACAAACCTCTTCTCTGCCATAATTTTTTTGGAATAGTAGCCCCTTGAGGTGGCGGTGCATGAAGCTGCCAAGCTGTCCTCCCTCGGAGCTTTCCCCCACCTGAGCACCTTCACCCACTACGGGACGCAGCAGGCACATTCCAAGTTCAGAAGGAAAGAGAAGTCATTAAAAATGTGCAGTCAAATGGAAAACAATACAGATCACTTCTCCCTCTCATTTATGTTCCTGTTAGTTTACATGGTCCTCTGGGAAGGGACCGGAGCCACGTGGTTGCTGCAGCAGCTAATAGAGCATGGCCCCAATTCCTCGTGAAACATCGAAGCAGAACAGAAACGTGCACCGGCTACAGGAGGTCCTTAAAATCCTTAAAGAAATACACAACGTTCTAGCGAGGATAAAGGAGTTTGTAAATATTTGTCTATAAAAAAAAGCACTCAGTGCATGTTTTTGTTTTGGCATCATTTATGTGACTATATTCTGAATATGGTTTTTCTATTGCATTGGACAAGTATAAGGACCTATAAAAGAACTCTAAAAGCTATTTAAACCCACTTGAAGAATAAGAAACTATTCACACAGCATTTTCTATAGCCCTTTTGGAATATTCTCTCCACTGTTTAATGAAGTGAATAAACCAACGTCCAAAACATATACATTTCTGTACTTTCCTAGAAACCTAGGAAATATTATCGCTATTATTTCCAGATCATTTAGTTTCATATGTAGGACCCCAGGCATCTGAAGTATGCTCATGCAGAAAGTAATTCATTCCTTTGGCAAATGTTTCTTTTCATACTCATTTTCGTTCATTAGAAGCAACTACTATTTAATGCTGTTTTCACTTTACCTCATGCCGTAGGAAAATACATTCAGATGAAATATTCCATACCTACTTTGCCCTGCACTTCAGAGAAACAGCAGAAACCAGTAAGCTCATAAGGACAAAACTTGCAGTCACTACTCAGATAAAATGATAAAATAACACAAGGATTTTGCTAGTATTAATGCATGGATCAATTTTGTACTGCTAGGTGCTCATCTTTGTTCTGTCAGGCAAACACAGTGACTTTTGCAGCAAAACATTCCTAATTTAATTATTTCTTACCTAACCAAATAGAGTTATGCAGCACTCCGTCCTTGAATCCCCACGCTTGAGCCTTGTCCCACAGCAGGGCAGAAAAGAAAATGAGTGCGATCATCCCTTCCGAACTATTAGGCTGTAAATATTCCCTGTTAAAACACTCAGGGTAACCTCTGCTAGCTGCTGGCTAGATCCTATTGGAACATCTGGTAGCCAGATCTTAAATAGTGCTTTCAGCCGTGAGGTCAGCGAGGCTGCTCCAATTGTGCTCGCTGTAGTATTATTACACAATTAAATGTGATGTCTGCAGTCGTCCATGTGACTCACTTTTGGCTCCCTCGATTCCCAGTGTGTCCAAGAAACCATTCTACCCCTCACTACTGCAGCACACATGAACGCTTTTCAAGCCAAAGCCTCTTCATTCTTCAGCGCTCGCTGTCTTCAAATTCCATAAAACAATAAAACTAATAACCAGTCTATCTGCTTATAGTGTTTCTAGTCACACCATTTACAGGACCGAAGAGCATCGCGCATACTACCTCTCATTATCATTTAAACATTCTGTTCTTTCATATATAATTTGGATTTAATTTCACAGTGACCTGATCAATGAAAAAAAGTACGAAGAATATTTTGCAATGGGCTATTTGAGTTCAGTTTCCTGACACGGAATCTGTAATTGCAAGTCAAACTCCCAGATCAGCATAAAACTGCAAGTGTCAAAAACAGATGCTCTTTGTTCTGCAAGTGGGAAATAAAGCTAAAATCTTCCCCTCCAAACCACAGTTTAAAATCTGATTCATAGCGTGACAGCTGTCTGCCCGTCTTCCCTTCTGGCTGAAAGCGAATACTGCAGCAGCTCCTGGTGGATGAGTGGGTGAGCAGAAAGGGGGAAAGATGAGAGTATGGAAAATGGCCTGGTGCTCCCCACTCCTGGGCAGCTGTCGGAAGACTTGGCTCTCCAGTTCTGATAACATTCGTAACTTCTGAGTCAGGAGCTATAGAAAAAGCTGTGCTCATGACCACCAAGACAATCAAAGCGAAATAAATGAAAAGGAAAGGGTGGAGGACTCTGTGCCTACTCAAATTTTACACAGATGACTGTTGTACCAATGAGGAAGATATTCTTCACCACCCCAGTCTTAAGATAAAGTGATGAATGCCTCACTATGCTCTACACATGGACACACACACACATTCCTCCCACCCACAACTCGGGCAGATGCTGAAGGGGAGAGCTGTGGGGAAACGGAGTTGAGACCAAGCCTTTCCCCTGCAGCAGAGCAGCAAAGCACCTTCCACCAAAGTTCCCATGTCTTGATCTGTCACTCTTCAGCCCTCACTGATGAGAGAAAACCCCTTCTTCCAATGAAGCTCACCTATAGGACATTCCTTACCCATTCAGTGGGTGTGCAGCAGTAGGCGTACAATCTATACGTGTCTTCTGACCAGCCTGGGACATTGAGGGCTCAGTGGCTTATTGTCCTCTTGCCTGTGGTAGTGAGCTACCACAGAGCGGGGTGCTGGGACCAGGGATACTGCCCACCAGTTTGTTCACCAGTCTCTACCACAACGATGGTCCCACCACACTGATCGTCCCACCACATGTTACAGCTCCTCTGTCACCAAAACAAGAAAGCACTTCAGAGACTTAGAATCATAGAATTGTCCAGGTTTGAAGGGACCTTTCAGATCATCAAGTCCATCCATCAACCCAACACTGTCCAAACCACCACTAACCCATGTCCCTCAGCACCACATCCGCCTGGCTTTTAAATCCCTCCGTGGATGGTGACTCCACCACTGCCCTGGGCAGCCTCTGCCAAGGCTTGATAACCTTTTCCGTGTAAAAAATTTTTCCTAATATCTAATCTAAAGCTCCCCTGGTGCAACTTGAGGCCATTTCCTCCTGTCCCAATGATTTGTCTCATTGCATAGAGGTAGGAGCCCTACTCTGTTTCTTCTTTCTAGGCACAAGGATTGGTGCTTTATTTGTACTTGTTTTCTGCTTTAATGCCCAATAGATGAGTCCAAGCTTTTTGAATGCAACCTAATTCAACATTATTCTGTGAATGCCTATTGGTAGAAGTCTGTTGCTTTCTAAAGATGTGTATCTGAGGTTACCTGGGGTAGGAGTTGTGAAGATGCCAATATAAAATTTCAGGGTGGTGGTGAATGGAGGAGACAGAGCTGAAGGTGTTGGTCTGGAGCATTCATTTCTCATTAGCTGCAGGAGACTGGCACTTAGCCTTTGTTGGTTTGGTGTTCTGACATATTCATGGTATTTTCTGGGAACCTAGAAACAATAAAGAGGTGTGAGGGAAGGAATGGAAACCAAAGGAAAGTGAAAATCCAACAGCAATCTCATTCACTGGTAATCTAAAAAGACAAATTACTGGTTCAGATGAAGAGAATCCTCTTAGACTAATGCAAAGATTTCTGTTTCTTAAAGAAGTACAGTGTGGATGTCTTTGTCTGCACAGGCCACCTTTTCTCTCTGCTATTCCACGCAAATTCCTCTGGATGATATTGCAACGTGAGTTGATAACCATTTTCTATCAGAGCCAGATGTCTATGCCGCAGGGGATTGTCCTCTTCTGTGGTAGGAGGGTGCCAATCCCACAAGATCACAAAAATGTGTCTCTGTAGTGACTGACTCACAAAAGCAAGGAGTGGACACCAACTTGGAGCTGATTTGTAATATACCACCATAGTGAAATTCTTGAGAAAGACACTCATGCAATAATGAATGAAAAAATGCATTTTTACTGAAGTTAACTGCTAATGGTAAAAAGCCTCAGCTAGGTAAAGCAACTTAATAAATAAAGGACATAAAGTAGCAAACAGTTCTATTAATGCCACTATCTGACAGCATCTCCTGATTTATACAAGGTCTAATGTTTGAACGAATATATACCTCCCTGGAGGAACAAGACTATCTGTTAATAAACTCATGGAAATATTATGAATCCCAGAATCACAGAATAACTGAGGCTGTAAGGGATCATGAGAGGTCATCCAGTCTTGAAGTCAGGATTCAGATGTCTATTATAATATCCTCTGAATAATCCCTCAAATTAATGAACTTCATCTTTGTGGGATGGTAACAAAAGCTCTACAGGGTTCAGTACATGTTTTATAGTGAAAAGTAATGGGGTATGGTGAATATTTTGATACCTGAGGAAACACTGGGTTGCATTAACATTAGACATAAGCTCCAGGTTCAGTGTAGACATAAATCTGTGCAACTTGCCATGTCACTAAAGTAACACCCTCAGTCCCACACACAAGTGAGCCGGAAAAGGAAGTTTTCATCTGCAAATCCCAGCAGAACCTCTCCCCATCCAGAAGATAGAATCATAGAATTGTCCAGGTTGGAAGGGACCTTTAAGATCATCTAGTCCAACCATCAACCTAACTCTGATAAAACCCATCACTAAACCATGTCACTGAGCACTAAGATATTCCACAGCTGTTCACAGGCACTTCGAGACATTCATCTGACAGTATTTTCTTACGTTTTCTTCCAAGTTTTCCACATTTAAATATATCCCAGACAAATCTTATATAAATCATGGAGGGAGAGCGGAATGGCTTTCCTTAACTCTTTCCATACATACATATGTTAAGAAAAATTGTTTGAAAAGTTATTCCGTGGTTTTGACTAGTGCTCAAAGTGAACACCTGACTTGGTAGTTCTCAAATTGTGGTGAAGCCCACAGCGATATAAAACTAATTGCAATGATTGAGAGAAAAAACCAATCCAGTAGCTCAATGGATGAACTGCTGAGGATAAAGGAATTAAAAAAAAATAACAGTAATGTATGTGGGTCACGAATCTCTTTTGCATTCATTTAGATATTAAGTACTTAAACTTTTCACTTTTCTATTTTTAAATGAATGGAAATGGTGAAAATATTTCTAGCTTTTGGATTCTAAGATTCATATATTATTATCGGTGATACAGAATATATTACAGTTATCTTGTTTATAGCTGTGAGAATGACACCAAGAATGATGCATTTAAATGGAAAGGCACACAGTGAAGAGCCTTTCATTGGGAGGGTTTTTTCGCAAGAAACTGTAATCTCATTCAGAAAAAATTACTTGGTGGAAAGTGTAGGAAAAAGGGGTGCAGAGAAAAAGATAGTGAAACAAAGCTAAGTTGTTTCTTATGAGAAAAAAATAAAATAGCTGATGTGAAAGGGGGAATATGACTACACTGACTGAATTTACTGCATGGGAAACCAGAGAATGGACGAGCTATTTAACCTAAAGAAAGGAAAAAGTTAGTCCAATGACAATATCATCTCACCCACCCCATCCCATCCCATCCCATCCCATCCCATCCCATCCCATGTAGAGTTAAATATAGGCTAAAAAGCAGAAGTCCGTTTCAAACCACAAGGCCAGAGAAGTTTCAGAACAGCCAAACAAGCAGAACACCTAACTTATTTTGAGATGATGTTTGAGCATGAGTGTGGATGTGACGTTCTTTGAAAGAAGGCCACTCCCAGTGCTACCTTATTTTTATCTCAATTTAAATAAATTTTATCTTATTTTAAACTTCTTTTTTTTTTTTTTTCATGAACTGAAGCTGTCAAGATACAAGCTGAAGGATTGTCCCACACTCCAGAACCTCCACGGAGACCTTACAAACCATCAGATCCCAACCATCTGCCACATTGCAGAAATAATAACACCTGAATTATTCCTGGCAGATACTTGTGTAGCCCATTCTTACGGACCCACAGTGGTGGCAATTCCACAGCCTCCTGGTGCTTAACTCTTCCTAATTTTTTAAATACCATCTTTAACCAAAATATCTTGTATTAACTAAAATCTTTCCTGCTGAATTTTAGCCTATTTCTTCTTTTTGCTTCAGCAAACATAAAGTCACGGATTCTTTACCGCCTCTTCATAGCCGGAAAGTTGTATTACAACTGTTACTCTATCTTGCTTCAGGTCTCTCCTGAAAAATAAACAGGCTGTTCTTCCCATCTTTCCTGTAGGTCATATTTTCTAGACTTTTGGTCATTCTTGTTCCTCTTCCCTGTACTCCTTCCAGGTGGCCTCCATCCTTCTTGAAGTGTCAGGCCAAAACCAAACACGGTCTTCCAACAAAAGGCTCCGCTGTGTCAGATAGCGCAGAATTGCGTCATATATTTTCCAGATGACATTTCAGTTTATACAAAATCCCAGTTTGACATTTGCTGTTAGCGAAGTTTCCTTTCAAAATAACAAGTCGGGGTTTAAAATTACCTATTTTGTGAATAACGCCTTTGAAAAGAAGATGCTTTATGTACGAAAATGCACCCAAAATGAAAGGAACCAATGAGAATTGTTAGGCCTACCTGAATGTATTAATCTGCTTTTCCAGTCTCTCTTTTCTTGCATGCTTTCTGTTTAAGCGAAAGCTGAAAAGTGCTACAGAATCACAGAATCCAAGTTGGAAGGGACCTCTGGAGATCATCTGGTCCAACCCAGGCCAAAGCAGGTCCACCCAGAGCAGGTTCCACAGGAACGCGTCCAGGTGGGGTTTGAATGTCTCCAGAGAAGGAGACTCCACCACCTCCCTGGGCAGCCTCTTCCAGGGCTCTGCCACCCTCACAGCAAAGAGGTTCCTCCTCAGGTTTAGATGGAACTTCTTATGGTCAAGTTTGTGCCCGTTCCTTCTTGTCCTGTCCCTGGGCACCACTGAAAAAAGCCTGGCCCCATCCTCCTGACACCCACCCTTGAAGTATTTATAGTAGACGTTGATCAGATCCCCCCTCGGTCTTCTCTTCTCCAGACTAAAAAGACCCAAGTCCCTCAGCCTTTCCTCATCAGAGAGATGCTCCAGGCCCCTCATCACCTTTGTAGCCCTTTGCTGTGCCCTCTCCAGCAGTTCCCTGTCCTTGAACTGGAGAGCCCAGAACTGGACCCAGTGCTCCAGATGGGGCCTCCCCAGGGCAGAGCAGAGGGGGAGGATGACCTCCCTCCACCTGCTGGTCACACTCTTCCTGATGCACCCCAGGATGCCATCAACCTTCTTGGCCACGAGGGCACATTGCCGGCTCATGGTCATCCTGTTGTCCACCAGGACTCCCAGGTCTTTTCCCAGAAATGGTGTATTGTGGAAAAGAGTTGAGGAAACTCTTTCCATTTATGTTTTGGACTAGTGAGAAACTCACTTCCCAATGAATTTACACAACAGGTAAATTCTAAATTGTCAGACATTGGTTGTACTTAAAGATGGAAGGAATTTCTAATGAAATTTCCTTTTTCTGTCCCCTATATGCTTCAGATGAAGCCATTTTAGAAGAATTTTATAACATGAGAACTTATTTGGCCAATGATTTTACTATTTATTGTCACAGTGTTAAGTTAATCTTTCAGAGGGTATTTTGTCTTATAACTATTTTAAAACTTACTCCCCTTTGTCTTGTGGTCTAATTCTCATTGAAATCAATGCCAGTTTTTATCAGCACATCAATGAGATAAGAATCAACTGTGCTGTGTAATGGTGCTTTAGTAAAAAAAAGCAAATAAAAAACTTCATGTGAAAGTAGAACAAACCAAAAACATTTGGGATTATTAAAAGCAGATGTCAGGAGAGTATAATGGATTCACTTATAAAAAATCTGAACATTTGCCAAGTTAAAATATTTGTCAGTTGAAATCCTATAGTGACAGTAATTCTAAATAAAGCAGTCGAACCTATCAAAATTAAAAATATATACAGATAAAAAATTTGCAAGTGTCTCATGGACGTTCTTCTATGTTTACATTTTAAAACTACACAGATACATTAAAAAAACACAAAATATTGTAAACAGACTTTTTAGAACCTGATACTGAGGAATGGGTAATGTGGTAGGGGGACGCCAAGACAAACAGGCTCCAAAGATTGCCAAGACTCCTAAAACAAAAAATAACTTGCAACTCCAGCCATCGCAAAGCAAACTGCAGCAATTTTGGGGGTTGCATGTGTGTGTGTATGTGAAAATATTAATATTCATTTACAAAATTAATGTATGCAAAGAGTCAGATATGCAGAATTTAGTCCCTTAGGACCATAGTTAAGACACTTGAATTTTGTCCACTGAATACTGTATATAAAACAGCCAGTATAGTAAAAAACATGACCCAGGCCTTGTTCTTCCAGCGTTCTTAGAAGAACGCTTTTCTCCTCCTTTTGGATACAAGGAGGATTTAGTTTTCCAGCCAAAGTGGAGCAGCTTTAAAGGGAAAGGCTAAGAGAGAGTTACCACAAAATATCTACCGACTGGTGCCTGGCACATGCCCTTTGCGGCAAAGCTGTGTAAGTTCAAATATCCTCAAGCAGATGGAAACGTTGAACGTGTGTTTCGGAAGCTGTCATCCAGCGGTGCCACTACAGAAAATTCTTCCTCTCTGCTAGGAAACGGAACTTGCTCAGAGGAAAATCCTGGGGAGGGTTCATGGTACGAACCACAGGTACGGACAGAGATCTGCTGCTCCGTGTTCCTGCAGCTGATAACAGATAAAAAGACCTAATAATCAGAGGTTTAAAAGATTATGTGATTCTTTTTTTTTGTAAGCATGTCCATAAAAATATTATGTCTGGCAAACTTACATGAAACATGTAGTACTTACCTTACAAGGCTTTTTAAAAAGCATTGTATATTAACTATTTTTACGTTGGCGAAGGCAAGATGAGAGCCAAATCACTGCTGCTCATTCAACCACATGGAGACAATTTTTTGCAAGAAAGACTTTGTGTTCAAGCAGTTTGGGGAAATAAACATTCCTGTAAGCTTATTTGCTTTAAAAAACGTGTAATTCTAAGAAATCCTCCCATGTGTGAAATAATTATTTATGCCCACAAAGGGCAGTTAATAAGCTGCAGTGAAGAATTACTTCAGCAGAAAGGAAAAACTGTTTTTTTTCTCTCTAACGGTTTATGTATCCACACTAATTATGTGACTACTCACTTTTGTGGCACTGTGAGAATGATTCCTGTCCTGGCAACAGTTAAAATACACCAAGCAGACAGAATGAACTAATAACTAAATTAAAGAACACAGTAAAAATTCACATTACTCACATTACATTTTCAGTGAGATATTGCATAAGTTGTTGCAAAATGGAGAGAATTGCCTA
The DNA here is from genome assembly GCF_964106895.1 of Numenius arquata. Lineage (NCBI taxonomy): Eukaryota > Metazoa > Chordata > Aves > Charadriiformes > Scolopacidae > Numenius > Numenius arquata. Next base: position 2,340,948 of record NC_133578.1, read on the forward strand.
CAAAGAAAACACTTACTGTTTTAATTATTTTTTTCTTCATAATTAAAGTAAATAAGCATTCATAAGGGCTTGTTTTAATCTCCTATGTTTGCAATTATTTCATTGGCTTACAATATAGCACAGGTATTCACACAATCTAACTCTAAGCATCTAATTTAAGTGTGTGAATAGAGAGCCTTTCCATTAAGTGAGCCTCCGATGGGCCTTCAGAGCACGTACATCCTGAACATCTGACCACTGGTTTTCACCTGTTTTGCTTTAAACCCAATTTATTTGCCCATCTCATAACATCTTAGATCTTAAAACTTATTTTCATACCCTAAGATGTACATAGGCAGGTAGTGAATTTTCAGAAGCAAAATATTCCCATGAGTTTGTGCACAAATACTTGTGAAAATCTTGTCAGGTATCTAAATACTTTGGAAAAATTTGCTTTATAAGCGGTCATTAAAACGTCTCCCGCTCTGTGTTCTAAACGCATTGTTTCTCATCGATATTACTGGTAGATAGATTTAAACAAGAATTTATTAGACCCAGGGTGGAACTGAAGCCCAGCATTGCATCACTTCTCCCTAAAATCAGCACTTTGGAAACCTGGAGGCCACCGAACTCGCCATGTGTTTTATCCAGTGGCTACAGAACTACGGCGATGTAAAACACAGAAAGAGTCTGGGGCAGGGCCTAAAATCCAGGGCGATGGGAAAATCCCTAAATCATCAGGAGCTACCCGTTCAGGCTCTTTTTTCTGCTATTTCCTTCAGACTCCTTGAGTCTAACACCTTCTTGCTGCTCTGGGTTGCAGCATTACTGCATTGCCAGCAGCTCGTTGTACAAAAACCAGGCTGAGGTCTGCTTTCCTCTTTGGAAGCTCACATACCCGTGCCCAAGGTGTCCACCCACACTGTGCATCCCAGCTGGATGGAGGTCACCTGCTTCGAGCTGCAGACCCATGCCCTGGATCTGGAAAAGGGTGTTTACGGTTTAGGACAAACCTCTCCCAGGCTGGTTTCCCAGGAAGCCCATCACCAGGCCACCCCAGGCACTGGTTCTCTCTTCAGAGAGGCTCTGGAGTCAAACCCCGTCGCTCATCTGAACAGCTTCAGCCTTGTCAGCTCAAGGGCAGCACCTCTGGTCCTGTAAAAGCCAACCGTAGACATTAATCTGCTTTGCAGTATTACACTAAATTCCTTTCTGAAACCCAAATAGATGAATACGGTGATAGCAGGCTCTGTGGATTAGTCTCAGCAGTCATTGCTCAAGATGTCTCTTCATGTCTGCAACACTCATTTCCGACCCCACTACGCGTTCACTTTCTCTCCTCCCTCCTGCTGTCTGCTGCAGCTTCTGAGGAAATCAATTTTCTGTCTTCTCTTAACTCCATGGTGACTCAGTATTTTACCAGGCTTTTTTTGTGTTTTATTTTATTTCATTTCGTATGATGTATTAAATCTCTGTCACCCATTTTCTAGCTTTCTGTGGAGAGTTACACTACGGATTTGCTTATATGCGTGGGAACAGTTCACATCCTGTGAGCTCAAGAAAAGCAAGCTTGTGTCTCTGATCATTGCCTTACACATGTAATACCATGATTACAGTAGTCACTGTGGTGCTAACTAACATAATCCTGGAAATGCCCAGTTGCACAAGTTGGCTGGAAATGGTTTTATCATGGTATAGATTATTCCTACTGCTTCTGAAATGACAAGACTTGGAGTCATCATAGAATCATAGAATGGTTTGGGTTGGAAGGGACCTTAAAGCCCATCCAGTCCCACCCCCTGCCCTGGGCAGGGACACCTCCCACCAGACCACGTTGCTCCAAGCCCCCTCCAACCTGGCCTTGAACCCCTCCAGGGATGGGGCAGCCACAGCTTCTCGGGGCAACCTGGGCCAGGCTCTCACCACCCTCACAGCAAAGAATTTCTTCCCCACATCTAACCTCAATCTCCCCTCTTTCAGGGTCAAACCCTTCCCCCCCCCGCCATGGCTCCCCTCCCTCATCAAGAGTCCCTCCCCAGCTTTCCTGGAGCCCCCTAAGGGACTGGAAGGGGCTTCAAGGTCTCCCCAGAGCCTTCTCTTCTCCAGGCTGAACCCCCCCAACTGTCTCAGCCTGTCCTCCCAGCAGAGGGGCTCCAGCCCTTGGAGCATCTCTGTGGCCTCCTCTGGTCCTGCTCCAACAGGTCCATGTCCTTCTGCTGTTGGTGGCCCCAGAGCTGGAGGCATCACGGGTGGGTGGTGTCTCCCCAGAGTGGAGCAGAGGGGAAGAATCCCCCCCCTCACCCCTGCTGGTCTTTCTTTAGGTAGTCACTGACAATCACCATCAGCATCTCCACTAATGAATGACCTGCCAGTAGCCTACACCTATAAAAGAGGCAACCCCCAGCTTTTGCAGCCTGACGTACAATACTACTGAGGAAGTTATTTGCTGTGGAAAACATCAAACTTCCCTCTTCTAATCTTCCTGTGTTTTAAACATCTATTTATTTCCCGTGGCTGTGAGCCACTGTCTCCTTCCTAGATTGTTCTGGTGTGCATGTGGTTTTATAGAGTTGGTATTCTCTTTGCTTTACATCCCTTTTTAAGGTATATTTTCTTTTTCATCTTTCTCATTACGAAAGAAAATGGACTACCCTACCCCATAGTAACATCTCTCCATTAAGTCATTTTTCCATGATTGTGGTCTCAACCTCCTCCTCTGCTCATGTGTATGAAAGTGCCCTTTTGCTTTGTTCACGAACTTGGCAGATTGTGACTTATCAAATTTATTTTTACAGTATTTATTTGTCCTTGTTTTTCATGCTCTGACTGTGTTTCTGTTACTCTGCCAGCTCCCAGTTTTGGGCCATCTAGAATGCCCATTAGAATACACTCCTGAATAACAACTCAAATAGGCAAAGCAATCCCTTTCAGAGGAGATTAATTGAATTGTATAAATCCATCTATGAAAAACAGTTCTTTTAAACCAAAAGAATATACAATGTGTCAAAAATTGGATAAAAATAACCCACCTAATTGCTGTTAAACACTTTTAGTCATTCTGAGGCTTCAGCAGTGTTATAACTGCTGCTGCGTTTCCCTGTTAGTTACAATATAATTGATATTCATTTGATATTTATCTTGCTAAGAAAGAACCAACAGTAAATATTACTAAATACCACTCCAGGCACTGCATAAAAAATATCAAAACAGGAATATAAATGGAAAATTAGAATTTCTTGCCACTTGAAGTGGAAAGCTTAAAAGCATTTTCTTAAAGATACAATGAACAAATAAGTCAGAAAGATTACTTTTCTCGGTGTAAGGAGTCTTTAAATAGTACTACAGAGAGTGCCTTACTGGCAGATGAATTTCTGCACTTAAAGATGTATCTACACGAGTATACAATTTTAGAAAAGGTTTGCATTATCACAAACCTGGTGTAGCTGATTTAGGTGATTAAACTGTGACCTGCATCTGGGCCAAAAGCAAGAGGAATCTTCAGGCTATAATTCCATATCTTTAAATATACAAATTCAGCCTGTGGAGACAAAAAATATAATCAAAGGCTGTCCTCGATAGCATTGCCACAATGGATTACCGTAATTAAAACTAGGCCAATTTTTGTTTGCTTCTTTGTTATTCAAGCTTTCCTAATTATTTTTTTTTCATAGATGTGCTTCCATACAGGTGGAATATGTGTGGGTTTTGCTATTCAGTCATTTGCAAAACAGCTCCAGGTATCTTATAGGAATCCCAGCCCAACTTTATTTAGCACCATCTTTTAATAGCTATCAAGCTGGCAGTAGAAGGACTGCTGGCTGGCATTCCAGAAACTCTGCACTCTGTCCTCTCTGAATATTAACAGCTGCATCAAATTAAAAGAAATCAATATCCCAAATTCGGAGCGCTGTACCGAAGCTGTAGAGCTGAATGAATCATCTTTCCCCAAAAGCGAGGATGATACAAATCTTACCGAAACTTTACTGCATGTTGAATATCCTACGCTTTGATGCAAGACCTTTATTGCCTCCACACTCATACTGGGAAAGGTAATTACTGAGAAATATTTGTGCAGAGAGCCAAGTAAAGAAATAAAACCCATGGATTTTCTACTTGCTGGCCAAACACAAGGAAGAAAAGATAGAAAGGAATAAATTTGTCTGTTATTTCAAAATAGAACGTGGGGTTTTTAGTGAAACAGACTGGGTCTGGGTCAAGTTTTTTATTTTGTTTGATTTAAAGTACTTAATTTTCATTTCAGGCTTTAAAAATTTTTAATTAGGAAATATGGCTGTTTTCCAAAATGTCTGAAATGAAAAATCAAATGGTTTCATTTTGAAAGAGCTGAAACAAATATTTGAGCTCCTTCAATATATTTTCTTTCTTGCCACGACTGTTTTTTTACCCAAGTTTATTAACAGTTTTCTCCTCCCTAAAATTGTTAGTCAGTTCTCTGTGGTGAGATAACAAAATTACAAATTCATCCACTGCATTCTAAGGCTGCCTTCAGCCGGGAATAACATCACACTAGACATTTTTAAAGTTGGTTTAAGATGTAACCATGATGACTTGTCAGATCTAAAACAGAGTATCAGGCAATATGAGATGCTTATTTGAGAGTCGGACACCGCAAAATATCTTCAGCCAGAATCACTGGCATAAAACCCCCATGCTTTTTAAAAAAAACTGCAAAAACTAAACAGAGCTCTTAAGAGTTAGTAACACTTCATTTGGAAGTGAGCTGGGCTCACAGCTCTTGTGTTTTTATCTTCAAAAGAGTGCTTTATGGGCGCGAGCACAGGAAGAAATTGAAATACAAGTTCATCCAAAATAATTAAACCCTGGGTTATTTTGAAGGGAAAGGGAAAAGAGAAAGGGAAAGAGAAAGGGAAAGGGAAAAGGAAAGGGAAAGGGAAAGGGAAAGGGAAAAGGAAAGGGAAAGAGAAAGGGGAAAAAGGAAAAGGAAAAGGAAAAGGAAAAGAAAAAGAAAAAGAAAAAGAAAAAGAAAAAGAAAAAGAAAAAGAAAAAGAAAAAGAAAAAGGAAAAGGAAAAGGAAAAGGAAAAGGAAAAGGAAAAGAAAAAGGAAAAGAAAAAGGAAAAGAAAAAGGAAAAAGAAAAAGAAGAAGAAGAAAAAGAAGAAGAAAAAGAAAAAGAAAAAGAAAAAGAAAAAGAAAAAGAAAAAGAAAAAGAAAAAGAAAAAGAAAAAGAAAAAGAAAAAGAAAAAGAAAAAGAAAAAGAAAAAGAAAAAGAAAAAGAAAAAGAGGAACCTGTCGGGCCTGTCTGTGGAGACATCTCCGTGGAGAAGGAAGTGGGATTTCTGCAGAAGAGTAAGAGCGAGCCTTTAGTCAATCCTTGGCTTCACATCGGGCCTTTCAATAGAAAAAGGGTAAAAGAAAATGAAGTGCGTGCAATATCTGCAGGCAGCCTGTTCAGCATTCTGCAACTTGGGCTCTGACACAAGGACGGAGGCAGAAGTTGGAAAGAGAAGCCGCATTCTCTAAAAATGTGAGCTTTTCTTTTTTGCTTCGCTAACAATTTTCCCAGTTTGGTTAGGTTTGTTAAAGCTTCCAGAAGATAAGACTTGGAATATCAGTAGATAATTTATTAAATCCTAGGGTTTGTCTGTATTGGGGATTGAGATGAACTGACCGAAACAGTGGTGTTAATAAACAAAGCCTAATACATTCAATTCTCATTAACAGTTTTTCAGGCTGTCATGGATTAATCCCGGCCAGCTGGGGGGATCCCCTCCTTCACCATTTAGAGTTCTGAGTTTCTCCAGTAACATGCCAAGGCCAAAGCTATGTAATACTGGGATTACTTTGCTTCCCAGAAATATCCTCTACATGAGCAACTCTCATGTTTTAACTTACACGTTTACTTTTTAATTTGTCTCAGCTGTACCGTGGCTTTCTATTTAAGATAGGGCCCTCTATGCTTTACACTTAGTAAGTGTTTAATGAAGAATGGCATGTAATTAAATGATTTTTGGAAATTAAAATATGGGCAAATCTCACAATCTCTTTGGAAAAGCATTTCCAGAGACTAAGGCACTCATTTAAATGTTCCCCAAAAGATTTTCTTGATAGAGTATTCATTCAGAAATCCTGCTGACTACAAAGTCTGGCAAGAAACAGAAAAGACCTTTTTTCCATATGGACAATTTCCAAGGAAGCAAGGACCAAGGAAGCATTTTGCTCTCTGTCACAGTCTATGCTGTGGCCAGTGGTTACTCTGGGACACACCTGGGATTTTCAGAGACAACCGGTTTTCTTCCTATGGAATATAAACAATCAATTTGTATTCATTCATCACATAAAATAAAAGCATAAACTAAAACTACTGACAGGCACATCTCCTCTACCCGCTCTCCTACTCTCCCTTCCCTCTCATTTCCGTCTTCTCCGATGGCCCGTGCGCTAGCATTTATTCTGCCTGTATAAACCAATAACCCTCGCTGAAACACTAAGAATGTTATTTGGAAGAAGTATTTCATTAACACGCAGTGATTTACAGCTGAAGAAACTGGAATGTGATTCAAGCCTAACAACGTGCATCTTACATGATTCCTGCTTCGTTGTTTGCTTTCTGGCGGTCGTGCTGGGACTATTTACTGAACCACAGCGTTGCCTCATAGTGCTGTGTTCTGGGACACGCGTCGTAGGGAGGCTGAAACATTCCCAAGCCTTGCTGGACACATTTCAGAATCCTTCCTGTAAAAAAATTGTAGATTGGTACAGAGTATTTACTTCATAATTCTGCTTGTGCCTGAAATAGACTTGTACACTTACGAGAGGCAGATATTTGACATCTAAAGGTGCTGGATGTTCATTGTCAGGTATATTTTTCTCTCCTTGCTTGAAGGATGAGCCTTTTTTCTGCCTTGCTAGAAGAAAGGACTATGTTTTGTGATGCCTAAAATGCAGGTCCCTTGAAACAAAACCTGGAACCTCCTCTATGGCACTGAGGCACCCTCTGCCACACCGGGCAATAAGAATGTAATTTGACCAGTGATTTAAGCCACGTTATGCTGGCACCGTCCCTGAAATAAGTCGTTATTCGCCCCCGCTGAGCCCACTGACCCTGCTGCACGTCACCCCCTCCTGGGATGGCACACTGCTTTTTGACCAGGAGATGAACTAGACTGGAGAAATAAGGCAGCTGAAAACAACTTTGCTCACAGTTAGATTTTAAGCTGGCTCATTTCCCATGTGGCTGCAGGAGCACTCGGGATACGGGGGAAACAGGCGAATGACAGGTAGATAGGACAGCTTCTGTAGAGACACCACCAGCCATGTTGTCCTGGTGAGGCCCCACCTGGAGTAATGGGTCCAGTTCTGGGCTCCCCAGTTCAAGAAGGACAGGGAACTGCTGGAGAGGGTGCAGCAGAGGGCTACAAAGATGATGAGGGGCCTGGACCACCTCTCAACATCTCAACATGAGGAGGAATTTCTTTCCTGTGAGGGTGTCAGAGCCCTGGAAGAGGCTGCCCAGAGAGGTGGTGGAGTCTCCTTCTCTGGAGACATTCAAAACCCACCTGGACGCGTTCCTGTCCAACTGCTCTGGGTGACCCTGCTTTGGCAGGGGGTTGGACTGGATGATCTCCAGAGGTCCCTTCTAACCCCATTCTGTGATTCTTGGGGTCTCTTTGATGACAAGGTCTGATGAACCAGACTTTGGCACCTCAGCAGCAAGATCCAGAACTATCATCATGGTGATTTTCGAGGCTGCTCAGAAGCTTGCACGCTGAATAAGATATCAGCTACGGTTACTAATGATACAATAAATGCCAGATTCAGATCCACTCCTTTCCAAGGCCTGGCATTGCACCAGGGACAGAAAGAAGACATTTCTGTTTGTAGGTGGGTTGGTTTTTTTCCAATAACCAAGTAGAGATCACTAAGGATGGGAGGTGGTACAGCAATCGTCGCTCCCTTTGGGCAGGCCAGCTGCTGGACAAAGCGCAAAGGATTAGGACATCCAAGAGGGATCAAACACACTTCTCCCACTGCTCTGACCACACGATACTGGTTGCTCTGGAACACAGGGTCTCTGTTCTCCCATAATGCATGAAAACTTCTCAAAGAACACAGGAAGAAAAGCATTGATAAACAGAAATCATGATTGTATCCTTCTTATTAAGGGATGTATTTGTGTGATAATGTGTGGAAAGAATACATCAGCAGGTCCTTAAAGAATAACCTGACATTTTATTTCCAGGCACTAATAACCTACAAAAGCATGCACCACAGAGACATCACTAGCCTCTGTTGGCCAGGTTTTGAAAGAACGCACAAAATAAAGTGGGCAGCCATGGAACATGATTCTGTCACAGTATGAAAGTACCGTACATGCCATCAGAACACCTCAATGGTTGAATGTGTCTTCTAAGAATTTTCAAACTAAAGCATTCAGAACTGCCAACACTCAGATGCGACTAGACCTGTGGAGAACAAGGCCCCTTGGCAACTGGGTTCCTTCAGGATCAGATGGGCACTGAGCAGGGTTTTCATCATGACAGTCATGCTCTAAGCAACCTAAATTCCATTTACTTCCTTCTTTGGATCTGTTCTAACTTTAAAAGAATACTCTCCCTCTGAAGGCAATGCCATGAGGTTCTTAACAATTACTTTCCAGAAGCTGAGTACTGGTCAAACTGTTTTGGTACCAATAAAAGGTAACCTTATGGCTGTAAACCTTCTTCCAGCTTAATCAGATTATTTCCTGCTGTAGACGAGTCCTCATCCTACACTGCCACAAGGGTCATGGTTTCCTTCTGAAGTTTCCTGTTCAGACTTCTAGGCTTATCAAGAGTTTATCAGACTCCTGAAGAACAAGTTTGGTATCAATGCAGAGAACTCCTGAGAGTTTTAAAGCTTCTTGTACTCTTACGCTCTATTTTACTCCTTGATTTTCCTCTTTAGCTATTCTCTTCTAGAGTTATGAAATCAATGCTTTTCCCTTTACTCTGTGGTTAATGTCCTTATATGTGTTTAACACTATAAATTCACAACACTTAGAAATCAATGATCAACTCCAAGTCAACGCCATTTCAGCTAAGAAACTTGGCTCAATTCAGTATCTCCGATAAATTTTCTTCACCAAACAAGCACAAACACACTGTTCTGCTCAAATCCCAAAGCAGGCCATGTAAACACACTGGCGTTGCTGCATTCCCTGGAGTTTAGAGAAACAAGGCACTTTCAGATCAGCAGCGACTTCCCAACATGACCATGGTTACTGGAGATCAGCCTGCCACTCTGACATTTAAATCTGAAATCTGATGTACTTAGGTCATAACATAATCACCTCCTCCTCCCTGGCTACTCCAGCTAAACCTCTCCCTTTTACTCATCTCATTAGTAACCAACTTTGTGTTTATAAAGCAATAGTAAACATAGTTATCCATTGTCAAGGCAGAAAAATAATTAAAAAAATATCTCCAATACAGGATCATAGTTTCATCCACTTATCTCAAAAACCAGATAAACGACATTTGACACTGCCATAATAATTACCTCGTGGGTAAAACTCCCACTGAGTTCAGTGGCACAAGGTGATTGCTGTCCAAGCAGGGTGCAATCCAAGATGCCCTTTGTAGAGCCAACGAAAGCAAGTGTTCTGAAAACCTTGATCTGGCTGCTGTTGTGCAGGCCTCCTTGAGCGCGGAGCCCAACCAACTTCACTGCAACACTTCGCTACCGTACAGCTCCTCCTGCTTTTCCCTGGAAGTAGAAGTCCACATCTGCTCAGTGGCAAAGGCAGCTTCTACTCCTTCTCCGACTATCTAGCATATTTTGAATTTTTGAGGATTAATTGCTTTAACAGCCAGGGCTGATGGACTGCTAACTGAGTACAAGTCTGTTTGCAATTTTCAGGGTAACATTTAAAAGATCAGTTAGTTTTAATGGAAACCTGAAAGCAATTCTATGAATATGCTTTCTTCTCTTCTTGGTCTAGGACACAGACATTGCCCAAATTTCGTTCATGACTGAAATGCATCTATTCTAAGTATCTAAATAGATAGTAAGTCATGAATTCAATCAGCTGTGTCTGGAGGTTGAGACCACAATCATGGAAAAATGACTTAATGGAGAGTTGTTAGTATGGGGTAGTATAGTCCATTTTCTTTCATAATGAAAAAGATGATGAAGAAAATATACCTTAAAAAGAGAAGTAAAACAAAGAGAATACCAATTCCACAAAAACACATGCACATCCAAATGCTTTGGGGTGACCCCCCCAGTGCTGCCTCCAGCTCTGGGGCCACCAACAGCAGAAGGACATGGACCTGTTGGAGCGGGACCAGAGGAGGCCACAGAGATGCTCCAAGGGCTGGAGCCCCTCTGCTGGGAGGACAGGCTGAGAGAGTTGGGGGGGTTCAGCCTGGAGAAGAGAAGGCTCCAGGGAGACCTTCGAGCCCCTTCCAGTCCCTTAGGGGGCTCCAGGAAAGCTGGGGAGGGACTCTGGATGAGGGAGGGGAGCCCTAGGAGGAGGGGGAAGGGTTTGACACTGAAAGAGGGGAGATTGAGGTTAGATGTGGGGAAGAACTTCTTTGCTGTGAGGGTGGTGAGAGCCTGGCCCAGGTTGCCCCGAGAAGCTGTGGCTGCCCCATCCCTGGAGGGGTTCAAGGCCAGGTTGGAGGGGGCTTGGAGCAACCTGGTCTGGTGGGAGGTGTCCCTGCCCAGGGCAGGCGGTTGGAATGAGATGATCTTTAAGGTCCCTTCCCAACCCAAACCATTCTATGATTCTGTAAGTCCAGCCTGTCCTAGCAACATAATCTGCACCACAAAGTGACTCATACCAGCATTCTCAGGATCCATAAGAGACTCTTTCCTTTAGTTATCCACACGAATGAAGAAGGATCATTCAGTTCACAAAGCCTTTTACCCTCCCCTTCAAGGAGGAGCCAGTGCTTTCTCTTCCACAAACTGCTCATCATGGAAATCTAAGCTTGTCTTTCCCAGAAGCTCTTCCCCGAAATCTCTTTAGCAAATGGGTGCCCGCTGGCTAACACAGCGGATGTTTGCAGCCATAAATCACCTCACACCAGTCCACATTTCATGCCTTCTCTGAGCTGACTGGCATGTGTGCTGAAGCTCTCCCCACTTCTTTCCCTGTGCTGGCGTTAGAAGTTGTCATCACAGATCTGGGAACTGATCTGACCAAAGATGGGGCATTTTTGTGAAGGGGAAACTGGAGGTAGCTCTCAGATCAGTGCTCCAATCCAACTCACCAAGCACACACTATGGCCAGCCAAAGGACTTGAAAAAAACTCTTTTTTTCAAGACCTTAAGCACTTACCACAGAATGAAGTTGGCATTGCCTATAGACTGCCCATCAATGACTTTGCTGCCCAATTCTAGGTGTGTCTGCCATGGATGTTTTTTATGAATCTATATACTGAAGGGTTTATAAATAAAAAATGTGCCTTTCAGACAGAGGATGAAGCTCTCTGCTTGATGAGAGGCGGCCACCACCCCCTGCCCTGGGGCCTCACCTCATCCCCCTGACCCAAGATGATGGATTCCCTCAGAGGTGGGAGGCTGCCTCCAGGATGAGGGGCTCCTTCAGAGGTGGAGGGCTCCCTTCAAGATGGGGGCTCTCTCTGAGATGGGGGGCTCCCTCAGAGATGGCAGGCTCCCTCCAGGATGGCAGGCTCCCTCAGAGATGGAGGTTCCCTCCAAGATGGGGGGCTCTCTCTGAGATGGTGGGCTCCCTATGAGATGGGGGGGCTCCCTCCGAGATGGGGGGCTCTCTCTGAGATGGTGGGCTCCCTATGAGATGGGGGGGCTCCCTCTGAGATGGGGGGCTCCCTCTGAGATGGTGATCTCCTTCAGAGGTGGAGGGCTCCCTCCAAGATGAGGGGCTCTGTCCAAGATGAGGGGCCCCCTCCAAGATGGCGGGCTCCCTACAAGATGTGGGGCTCCCTCAGAGATGGCGGGCTGCTGCCATCCCAGGGAACGGGCAGTGTGGCCACCGCCTGACACTTGGTTTTCCAGAGTTTTTTCTATAAATGTTTATTTTGAATGCGGCATCTCCATCAGCAGAGGCTCTTCCTGTCACTGTATGTTTTATCTTTCACCTGGCAAGGAAGGAAGACCTATTCCTTATAATACAAACACGTATTCCCAGAGAGTGTGGTTGAAAACAAACAAGCAAATAAATAAACGCGCTTCAGCAGAATTAGCTTGAGGAGGCCAAGTCTTAGTCACTTCACAGAAAAATCCAGAGGCCAAACGAGAAGCTTCCAGCCAAGTTAAGAGATGGGTGAAAAAGGGGTAAAAGCGAAGGGAGGCAATGGCCGCCCGGATGCCTTCGTGCCCTCCCTGAACCTTCCCCAGCCCACCTGCTTCCCACCTTTCCTGGGATTTCCCCATTTTCCGCAGGACACTACACGTGGGGCCGTTCACCGGGCGTGCCCCAGGGCTCCGCAGCCAGCCCAGGCCCCGTTACCGGGATGGGGGCGGCGGGATGCCCCTCACGGCCGCCCCGGGGGCGAATGGCGGGCGGGAGGCCGCGGGGTGGAGGGGTCCGGCCGGGTTGCCCTCCCCTGGCGGCGGCCGGCGCCACCTTCCTCCACGTCACTTCGAGGAAGAGGAGCCGGCGTCGCCCGCGGGCAACCGGGGCCGGGGCGGGGGTTGTTCTTCAGCCGCTCCTCCGCCAGGGGGAAAGCGAAAGCGAAATCCCCGGTGCCGGCCGGGAGGTGTCTCGGCGGGGGCCGGGGGAGGCTGTAGGGAGTCCGGCTGCCGGCGCTGCGCAGGACCGTGCCGGGGAAGCGCTTGTGGCAGGGCGGCCGCCTGCCTCCGCGGGGACCCACCGCCGCTGTAAGTTGTGTGAGGCCCGGCTCGCCCCCTCAGCCCAGGGTGCCGGGCCTGGTGCGGCCTTCCCCGTGGCGGGAGCGGCCTCCGGGGCTGGGACAGGCCCCCTGGGCTCGCCCAGGCAGGCGGGGGGTTGGCAGCGGCGGTTGGGCTGCGGGAGAGCCGGGGCTTGTGTCCACCAGAGTAGGGGACCCCAGGAGAGGGCTGAGGTGGGCCTCGGCTGGCGGCTGGGGAGAAGCCAAGCAAAGGTGTTTTCCGGCTACAAACTTTCCCAAGTCAGAAGTGGGTACATAAGTGAGTAAATTTTAGTTACTTAACGGAAAGTAAAAGGGATTCCTGCGTTGTTGGCCAAAGAGGGCCTCAACACCGAACCACGTTGTCGGATGCAGTGGGGATGGTGGCGTTGGGTAAGAACTGAGGTCGGGATTTTCCAGGTGGGAGCGTGTGAGGTGTCCGGATGGGTCGGGAGGCTGATGGTCCAGGTCCTGGCAGTTGTCACAGGCACTTAGAGACTCTCGCCCGCCATGCCAAGCCCTTGCCCTTGTCCTTGTCCTTGTCCTGGCATCCACAGTCTTAGGAACCTGCACCCCTCAGCATATGTCCGCGGATGAGTGGCCCACCAGCTTCTCTAAATTCCTGTTTAACTGCCTCCGCTAAGTGTTGTGACAACAGATGCCAGAGTTCACACTATCTGCTGTGCAAAGGAAGTGGTTTTCGTTTGTGTTAAGCGGGTTTAAGGGTTGTATCTGTTAAGCGCAGAGCACAATACACACAATGTTCTAATTTCTTTTCTTGTTCCCTCAGGTTTCAATGGATTTCACAAGTCTCCCGTTACCTTTAAAAGATAATGGTTTTGTAAGTATTTCCTGATGTGCTGCCTGGAAAAAAAAAAAAATCGGTATTTGACAGTAGTGCCTCTGAGTGAAGGTTTGTGCTGGGACAGTGCTGCTGAAACTTCTTGTCTCCCCTTCTTCCATCCTTTCATACTTGGGACATTCCCCATTCCCACCTCCTTCTTCCACTGGGAGAGTCCCATTCCAAAGTGTCTGCATTACAGATCCTGTTGGAATTTTCCTGTCCTACCTCGTCTGTCTCTCCTGAGGTTTCTTGGGGGAATTCCCTTTTTCCTGGTGTCTCCCTGGATCAGTCCTTGCAGTGTGGCAAGTAGTTTGGATGGGACTTTCCCTGGAATTTCTTGTGTTTTCCTTCTTATTTTTTTCTTTCTTTCAGGTTGAAAACTATTGTATTAGATATTTTTTCAGTAAAAAGCAGGCAATCTTTCTTACCAGCTTCCAGCTGCGGCACGTGCATCCTTCTGCTTTCCTGCTCTCAATCCCTTGAGAGGAGGGATTTTATTCCGGTTTTAAGTTATACACAGCTGGGGATTTCCCTGTTGCTCAATAGGTAGTTGAAACTGGACAAAGGAGTGGAAAAAATTATTTTAAATTTTATTGTTTTTAGGAAATACCCAGTATTACCAAGAGAATTGACAAGATTATCTAATTTAGACCTTTGCCATGCCTGAATTTCATGGTTCACGTTCAAGTTTTATGTAATCTTCAGTAAAAGGGAGGGATTGTTGCAGCAGGTCTCTTTGGATATTTTTTTTTCTTTTCTGCAGAATATTGCAGCCATAGAAACCAAACAGAACAGAGAAAATTTTCTCTCTGCTTGGGCTTTACGCAGTTGTAGTTCTCCCGTGCTTGTCTGCCCTGAAGAACTTCAATTCTGAAATGCTTCTTGTATCGCCTTCCTCCTGCCTGGTGTTGCCTTTTCTTGTCCAATCTCCCTGAGTTTGGAAGTATCCTATTTTGAATTTTTTTTCTCACTAGGCCTGTATATTCTTTATACGTTCTCCAAGAGGAACTGCTGAGAAAGCACATAGATAAACATTTGTGGGTTTGAGGGGCTCAGTTCCCTGCGGAAGAACATAGAGACAATTTGCTTTTATTATTTATCAAAATATTAGCCTGTGAATATTTTCAGTTGGGTAGTTAGCAAATAGTGATTACTCACGAGGAGCCATTTTTCTTAGATTTTTGTCCTATCCAGCCATTAAAATAGTTCAGTGGTTTGGCCTAAGTACCTGAATGCATTTTTTAAAAATTATGTGGTATATGCTATCATCTGGCATGCAGATTCTAGGAAGATTTAATTACAAAATACAATCGGTCTCTTGCAATGTTTGACTCACCATGTATTTTGCCTAAATAACTGGAGAAAAACAGCAAATGGGCACAAAGGCAAAATACATTGGACTTTCATTAATGGTCATACATTGAAACTTACACTGGCAAAATGCTTCATCCAGCTGCAGAGGGTTTCTTCCTTTTTTTATTTTGAAGCCCCATTTGAAGTGTTTGGTGGTCTCAGTTTTTGCCTAATGGAGGGGAAAACCTGTGTGTGTCTCCTCTTTTCTCTCCAGAAAATGATAAGCCCTGAGCCTTTTAGCTCATCAGAAGATGAGATGGAAGGACTGAAAGAAGAGCTGAAGAAATGGAAGGCAAGTTCTATAAAGCACATAGAATCGTGGAAACTAGCTGAATTATGCTTGGAGACCTTTAGTCCATCCCTCTGAAATCAATTCAACTCTCCTTCAATTATAACGTGTTTGTCTAACTTGTTCTTTATTCTTCAATGTTGATCTCAGAGGTAACTATACTTGTAAGTCTAAGAAAAATATTGACCCAAAGTGTTAAAAATAAATAAATATAAAGGGCTTACTGAAGGTTTTGTTTGTTCCTGTGGAAGAAAAAAAAAATTAAAAATCTTTTTTTTCTTCTTACTGTCCAGGAAAGAGTTGAAAAAGCTGAAAAAGTAAAAGCTGACCTTCTTCAGTGTAAATCAAGTGCTGATGAAGAGTGCGTTAAAGCAGAGGAGGAGCTGATAAAGCTCAAGGACTTTAAAGAGAAACAGCAAAAGGACATTATTATGTCTAGGGACACCTGTCAGGTATGGAGAAGATTTTCTCATAGCTGTTAGTATTTGGAGAGTTGTAAAGGAGGTGTTGATCAGAGAAAATAAAGAATAATACTTTCAGTTATAATGGCTTTACCGGTTTGCAGACTGAATGAGTAGAATGTTCTACACAGAGTTTTTTAGTGGCAGATTAAGAACCAGTGCAATAATATCTTCTGGCAATGCTGGAAGAGTGAAGGCAAAACTGCAACCTGTTTTGTATAGGAGATGAAGACTGACAAAACCAGTCTTCCTCTGCCAAGAGTCTCCACTAACAGATGAGTCTCAGTTTTGTGTGATGCAGGTAAAACCGAATGGGTTGATTCCACTGCTTTGCCAACTGCCAGCCCATCTTACAAGACATTACAACACCCAAGGGATTTCTTAAGTGACACTGAGCTGGGCAAGAGCCAGAAGGCGGCTATTCTTTCTAGAAATACTTGATTCTAGAAATAATTGGTTAATTACCTCAGTGTGCCATGTGCCGCCGTTGGTACAGGAATAGAGGTTTCCGTAGGCTGTCAAGGAGGTGGTTTCGGTCAAGTTTGGCTTGGCCTGTAAATCACTGTTGAGAAATTATGGCTTCGATATTGCAAGCTGTTAAAATATATTTAATAGGTTAAGTACATTCAGGTTGGCATGAGATTTTCTGAAGGTTGGTTTTGGTTCTTCAATCATAAATGTTTGGATTTTGTAGCCAGAAGAGGTCCTTAACATCATCTGGCTTTTGTTTTATGTTATCTTCAACTGATGGGAACTGGTTTAAATGTCTCGAGTGGTGCAATTTATGCCCTGTGCAATTTCTGGTACACTGGATGTACCTGGAAACACAAATGCCTTGTATCAAAAACCCTCCGACTGTCATTAACTGAAGCTGCTCCTCGGGGGGTGAATTTACCTTGTGGCTAGTTAAAGCTATGCAAAAAAATGGATTGTGCATCGGTGTCACGTAGAATAATTCACAGTTAAAACCATTTCTCATGTCTACAGATTTTGCTGAAATCTATTTTTGTCTTCTGTGTGTTTAATTTTACATTTAATACTTTTTGGGCTGTAGAGAGAACTCCATCTACTAAACCAAGAAAACGCTGAGCTGAAGAGAGAGATTGAAAAGCTCAAAGAAGACTTTGCAGAATGTAGTTCAGCGCTTTCACGGGATGGGCAGGTAGAATTGGAAATACTTTGCAATTTGTCTTTTGGGAGTGCACATTTATATTTTGTCATTTCTAGACCATTGGGGTCAGTTATTCAGCATCTGAACAGAATCACAGAATCACAGAATCTTAGTGGTTGGAAGGGACCTTTGAGATCATCGAGTCCAACCACATTAAAAAAACAAACAAACAAAAAAAACACAACACACAAAAACAAACAAACAAGCAAACAAAAACAAACAAACAAACAAAAAGCACCCACCAACTAAACCCCACACCCACAACCTCACACACAACACCCCACCACAAACCAACAATCCCGGGCACTAGAGCATGCCCTGAAGAGCCACGTCTACACGTTTCTTAAATAACTCCAGGGATGGTGACTCCACCACCTCCCTGGGCAGGCTGTTCCAGTGCTTGACCACTCTTTCAGTAAAGTAATTCTTCCTAATATCTAATCTAAACCTCCCTTGCCGCAGCTTCATACCATTTCCTCTGGTCCTGTTGTTATTCCCTTGGGAGAAGAGGCCACCTCCTGAAATCAGGAACCTCTACTGATTTCAATATAAAATATAGCTTGAAGTTTTAATTTCTTATTTTACCTGGCAAGATAACGTCAAGCGGGCTAAGGATATGGAAACAACTATGTGGGATACTGAAAACATGAGAGGAATGAAGAAAAGCAGAAAATTATTACATGGAAGACACTGGAATAAAAAATACACTATGCGTTAGTAATTTTCAAGCACTCTCATACTTCTTGGGCAAGAAGAAAGGGAATACGTCCATTAAACGGCAATGGTAGCATTTATTTTAGCCTGTATTGAGCTTGACTTGATTATAGTTTTCCTCATGTTACTCCAAATCAGAAGTAACTCAATTTGCAGCCAGATAAGTATTAGTGATACTCAATAGATTTAAACTCCGCGTCCAAAGTGTCTTCTGGTGACACTGTCGCATATTTGGATGTGGTCAGAAATTGGAACTACCCTTGGGGAAATTTCAGCTTTTAAAAACACGTTTTCTTTCTGAATTGGAACAAACCCAAATATTTGGGCGAATTTACAGTAAAATGAAAACAACTGTGATCATTTTTGGTTTATATAGAGATTGAAACTCTATCCAAGTGTCACCTTGTTTAATGTTAACAATATCACAATATTAGCTTTAGCTTTCTAAATTCCATTTCTAAGTTTAGGAGATGTCTCTTACGCGTTTATTGGACTGGGTTATTTATCTAGACTCCTCCAGAAGGAGATTCAGCATGAATTCAGATACCCAGTCTCTGAATTACCATTCGGAAAAATGTCTTTCTTTCCCTTGGCAGGAGAGGGACTGGAAAGAAGGCAGGCTCACAGATAAGCTGGTAGTTTTGAAGATAGGTAGCAGGAATGCTTTCATTACTCTGGTTAGTTTATCTTGACCAAACAGTATTTTTCTTCTACAAAGGGTTTTATTTTGAAATAGTTATGTAAAGGGGGAAAAAGAATTATCTGAAACTCCCTCAAGTTTATCAAAGCAGCCTTTCCTAACCAACATTTTCATGAAGAGTTTTAATCTAACCTAGTTATAAAATAACTATATATATATCACTAGTTATAAAATAACTATATGTATGTATAGAAAGATATTATCTATTTTTACTAAGATGGCAACATACAAGGCTGTTTATTAGCAGACTTCCCATTGCTGTAGAGCAGTGATGCAATTAGGCAAAAATAAATGGCAACACAAATGACTTCTATACTTGCATTTTGCAAATTTTACATGCCCAAAGTATTCTACTTCTGCAGGTGGAACAGTGGACTTCAGTTGAATTTTTGCTGTATAAGGTTAAGTTTGAAGATAATCAAAGAGAAAAAAAAAACCCCACTCACTGACAAAAATCCCAGGAATAGACAAGTAAAACTATTCAGTTTAGTTAGAAGAGTTATACCTGTTTTACCCTCCATGACTTCAATCTGCTTGACTGTTAAACTTTAAAAATACAAGTTATATGTAGTACTTCAAGGAAAGACTACTGTTCATTTTTCTGTTCTGCAACAAATTACAGAAATGTTTCCCCTTCCCTCCCACTCTCCCCCCGCCTCCATCTTGATTCTAAACCATTAGATTAAAAAAAAGGTGGCGGAAACAAAAATGAAGTTCACTCACCTGGAATACGTGAGGGATGATTATCCAGATACGGATACTCACTGCGTTTTTGGTGCAACTACAAAAATCCCATTTGGACTGAAGCAAAACCATGCACTGCTTACTTTCGAAGATGAAGAAGGTATGATGCATATTTGAAGTATAAAATTAATGTCTCTGATGTATTTCATTGCCAAAGGGAAAAGATTTACATAAACATTTGGGGGAAAAAAATCCAACAACAGCCAAAGAAAAAATACCCAGAGAACCTTTCACTATTATCATACCAATCAGTAGAAAAAAAGTTCTTGCAAGCCCTCTGCATGTCTTTGTTGGGTTACCAGATATTTGATATAATGAGAGCATCTTCTGACAGCATAAAGATTCTACTATTCTATACTATTCTAAAGATAATACAGTATTTTACCTGTTACCTATAACTAGTGAGACTTCATGGAAACAGACATGCCTGAAGGCGTGGATAGTGGGATCTGGTTGCCTGACTGTTAGTTATTTCTCCTTTGCTGATGCAAGAGGAAGTTTTGCTTAAGGGACCGGGGAATAGTTTGGGTTTTGTAATGATTAAACAAAGCTTTTCATATCTGAAAACTTGTGATTTTCCTTAGTTGCCCAGAGACTGATAAAAATGGGTAAGCATGCTGTGAACCTGGACAGCAAAATAGCAGATGTGAGTGTGAAGCCTTTTACGCTTGAAATGGGAATCAAATTTGAGGTAATCAACAAACATGAAACTATAAAGATACGAACTTGCAGTACTTAAAAAGCTTTTAAGTTCAAGGGGTTTTGGGTGTTTTCAGTCACAAAGTGCACAAAATTGGTTTTTTTTTTAGCTCCATGTCACTATTTCTGGAACAAAGATCAATGTTTTGGAAGTACCCGAACTATCCATTCCCGAGGACTGGATGAGAGACAAATTAGAGCTGAACTTCTACAAATCCGAGCAGGGCGGCGGCGGCGAAGTAGAAGATGTGAGCTACAACAAACACTCTAGAACAGCCATTATTACATTCCTCAGACCTGGAGGTACAGTATTTAATATTTTGTTAGCTGGATGTACAGGCCATAGTGTCCATTCTGCGTTACATTCCATTCCATAGCACGTTCTGTCTTAACCACTAAATGTAGCAAATTCTTCCCACGGAGAGTGAAGTAGATCAGGAAAAGATGTGGGTTCACCCACACATCTGTAAATAAAGCAGTATTTACTGCTTTTTGATCAATACTCCTTTTTGATCAAACATGACCTGATACATAGCTTGTGAGCTTGATTGCTTTCTTAACTTTGTCAGAAAACCTATTTTTTCTTTGCATTGCAAAAAGAAAATTAGGAAAATGTGTTTGATTTTAGCTCTTGTTTCCTGACAATGAAGTTAGGCATTCAGATTGCCCAACTGTACGAAATTCTGTGAAGATCAGCGGAGCCACATCCATTTAGAGCAGCTGCTTTAGATTTATTTCAGAAGCTTTTGTGGGTATTTAATGATTTTGCTTTTTTTGGGGAATGCCAGATCAACTTTTTTCAAAAGGCTTATGAAGAATCTACAAGTGTGTTACCATATTTTAGTTTCTAAGTACATGTAAGAAAGATGAGTCTGCTCTTTGATATGCTTACAAAATGCGTTTTAGATTATATTACTCTTACTCCTCTTTCTCTTGTTCCCCATTGCAGCAGCCAATGGCTTTGTGAGCTGTACTAAATACCCTTTCTTTGTACATGGAAGGTGCTATAGGCTTCCTGTGTTCCCGAACACCGACGTACACTTGGAAAAGTTTCAGGTAAAAGAATCTAGTCCAGGCTAACTCCTGAATAGAACAGATACATGGGAAATAGGAGATACAGGCAGAATTTTCAGTTTGCACTTTGTGAAACTTAATAGCAAGTGTGAGTTTGCAATATGCTGCTCTGCTGATAATGTATGTTTTGCAGTGTGAAAGCTGTAATTTATTTTTAAAGGGTGCGCACGGCTTTCCTTGATCAAATTATATCCTTACTTGCCATAACGTCTGTGCTAGACAGGAGGCAGATACTGAATTGTTTGTGAAGTAGGTTAGTAGCAGACACAACAATGTTTTTCGCAGTCACAAAGCACTGTCATGTTCGTCCCTAACGAGAGGCCTTGTTGATAGTCTCAGCAGAGCCCCTTCTTCTTCTATGAAACATTTGCTCATTCATTTTTTTCAATTCATTCATTCAACCCAAATAATGACTTCTTTTCCTGTAGCGCGAGGCTGCTTGCTCATCATATTTGTACTGAAGTTGTCTTTTACTTTGTATGAATAGCTTGTAATCAAGTCAGTATTGTGTATATAATCAGGCCTTTATAATTAAAGCATTGACTAGAGTGTGTGTGCGTTTATGAGATAGAACAGCATTCTTTGCAGGTGCGTATCATGTCTTGGCATGGGGTTTTATGGAGTGATGCTGTCTGGAGTCATAAATCCCCAAATCCGGGGTGTGGGTGCATTCAGGAGCACAGGACACACCAGTTCAGGTGTCTTAAAATGTCATCAAAGATTTTAGCCATGATCAAGGATATTTTTATTTCCTTTAGCTGTACATACAACAGCCGATGTGTAACACAAGTTCGTTTTTCTTTTCTCTGTAGCTCTATTGCGGGGTTTCTAAGAAGACCATCCTGTTGAAAGGAATTCAAGAGACAGAAGATGATGAGGAAAGTGTACAGGACATGATTGAAATTCATTTTCAAAAGCCTAGTAATCACGGCGGGGAAATAGAGAATATCAAATATGTGTCGAAAGGAGTAACATGGGTTTGTTTTGAGGAGGATATTTAGCGTGCCAAAGAGGAAACTGTTAGGTTGAACTCATGAAGTTCCAAGTTTGAATGCTGCATCAGAGCCGTGGAAAGTTATGTACATTGTACTTTAATATTCTGAAATTTATACTTGAAAAAGAGGAGCCACCTGTCTTTCTAACAGCACAGATTTTGCATAGAAATTCAGTAAAACTCACTGCTCGGTGTGCCAGAGGTTCCGGATTAAAGTCACAGAAAAAAGCCTTTACCTCCACTTGAAACTTAACCTAAGATTCCTTTCTGTAAATTTGCAGATTTTCTATCTTGCTGATTTTAGATAGGTCACATACTCCCAAATGGGATAAATCTATTCTTTCTTACATTTTGGTTACAAAAGCCATATGTGAGCCGATAAATTAATAGCCTGGTTTATTGTTTGGTTTTCATATTTGTTTCTACAGTTACATTTTTTCATTGTTTTTGTTCATGATTTTGCTTACTTTAAAATATTAAAATATTAAAGTTAAGAATGGAGATGATTCTTTACCTAAAACTGATTGTTTTGGAACAATGCTAGAGAAGCAGTCTGATGGGGTTTGCTGCGTGTGACCTGCCGGGCTGCTGGCTCTGGGAAGGTATGGAGAGAGGGGTTAGTTGGAAAAAAGCCATATAGAGTTTAGGAGAAACTAATTTTTCAGCGTGTAAAGTCCCCCTTTTATTTCCAGTTCATCCTTGCAGTTGTCATTCTAAAAGATCTTTGAAATAAAATGGAAGTGCAAAGTCGGAGGTGGATTATTTTCCAAGGAGGAATGTTTTTCCTTTTCTGCTGTTGTCCTTTTTATTTGCAACCCTTGGGGGCTGAAATGGTTTGACAACAATGGTCTTAACTTCAAAGCAACACGGGTCTAACACTGAAAATAACTTATTTTCGTAGTATTTGACATCTTAATATGCAGGAAACAGACAATGCACCAAGCTAGTGGACAAAAAGCACTATGGATATACTTCAGGTATATCTATTATTCTTCTAGTAGTTATTATTATTCTAGAGAAGCTGTTAGTAGGCAATAGATAGGGTAGAATATGTGGAAGGAAAAGGCTGCCAGCACCACAGCTGATGGTGAATTTACTGCTGGGTGCAATACGCGTGACCGCAGCACCTCTTACTGTTTAAAGCATGCAAAGGCAGGGATTGATTACCTGACAATTATGAAATAATTAAAAAAACAGTAGTACGACTGCAGTATTTATGGAGATTGCGTATTTTTGCATGTGACAGTCTGAAAATGTTGATGAGATCAGATGCCTTAAAAATAAAAGGGGGAGCTGATGAAGCTAAAAAATGCCGTGAATTTTAACTGTACCGGTTTTAATGATGAGAAACGAGGATACAGATTTTAGGTGATGTTTCTATAAATGGCAATATCCCTTCTTCTACCTGCTGGAGTGAAGTTAGTTTGACTGGAAGTTTGAAGGAGGTGTATGAACTTTTTCCCGGCCCGCACTGCCTTCAAGTACTTCACGTCTCCATCGATGCCGCTCCCACCCTGAGCCAAACCTCCACGCCGACTCGGTCCCACAGCTCGTCTGCATTTTCACTAATTGTGAAAATCGGGATTATTCTGGAGCTTCCTCACGGCGGGGCCGACGGGAGGCGAACGAGGGAAGGCCGCCCCCCTCCCGCCGCCAGGCTCCCGCAGGGCCCGGGCCGCCATTTCCTTTCGCTTTCCCCGCCGGGCCGGGGCCGAGCCAGCCCTCCAGCTCCTCCCCGCGGGGGGAGGTGACCGCCCGTCGCCCCGGACGCCGGCGGAAGCCTCACCGGAGCGGATCGGCGGCCATGGCAAGTGCTTTGCGGCCTCTGGGGCCGGGGCCGGGGCCGGGGCCGGGGAGCGGCGGGGCCGTGAGGGGAGGGCGGCGGCGGGAGGCGGCGGCCGCTCTGAGGGGAAGGGCCGGTTCCCACCGGGAGGTTTCGGGGTGCTGAGGGCGGGGGAGAGCCCGGTGCTTCCCGCCGGCCTTCTCCCGCCTCCGGAGCCTCCTCACAGCGGGGTGGAAGGAACGACCTTCTCCGGCACCGGTGGTGAAAAGGCTCGGGGGGTTAAAAGTAGCGGCGCCATGAAGGAAAGGAGCGAGTGGAGTCCGCCCCTCGCCTGAAGAAACACAGGGTGCTCGGCCATGGCCTGCTGCCCTGGGCCTCCTGTCAGGGGTAGCAACGGCTCCGATTTCCCTCTCACTAGCGTTAATACTTCATTTTTTTTAATATCAGTGAGAACCGATGAGATCTGTGGGTAAGTCTTCACATCTGGGCTCTTGGCGGCCTCGATCCATGTGGCAGATTTGCCAAGAAAGGGCAAATGGTTGCCAGGGCACGGCGTCCCGGTGCTCCTCTCCCCGACCGTGTCCCCGCAGCGCCACATTCCACTCTGTCAGCCAACACAGACGTGTCTCAGAAGTGATTCACCACAAACGAACTGTATCTTCATAGGGTTTTTTTTTTTTTTTTTTTTTTCCCTAACCCCAATAGCAGGCATGAGCGTTGTTCCAAAATGCCAGCTGGCAAGGTGCGAGATGCTGTCTGGCAGCAGAGTGCTCCCGCTCCCGCAGGGGCTGCGCCGAGCCTGAGAAAATCCTCCATAAAGCGCCCTCAGCCTTGGGAGCACCCTGTTTATATTCTCTTCGTGTTGTCTCATTAGTGCGGAAACTTGCTTTCGCATGAACGTTACCACCAACATAATTGCCTAATATAGTTAAAGCTCCCGGCTCTTTAAATTCCATGGGTAATAAAAAAAAAAAAAAAAAGGGCTCATGCCTTTACGAATTAAAAGCTTGCGTGGTTGCGCAGTCGAATTGAATGTCTCCTCGTTCCCTGCAGAAACACTGCAGTCAAGGCTTTGGACACACGTTGACTTCTGCAGGCTTTGTAACTGCTCTGCTGGCTCTAATGTTTTATGCAGCCCAGGTCCAGAAGAAACTTTGTAAGAGAAGTCTGAAGAATGTAGATGGAATGACTGACCTCGAGTACAGCCGCTGTGAAGTTACTGACAGTTTGTTCCCGTGAACGCTGCCACGCAGACATTCTAAATTATTTTCTTTCCTCCAAAAAGTCAATGAACTGTTACAAAATTTACTCAGTGTTCCACCATTTACAGTCATTTTGCTGTGATATTCCCAGTGAAATGTTACTGTTTATGTCTGTGTAATAAGAATGGAAAGAAAATATGCTTTTCTTAACAAGACATGGATGCAAAGCCTATTTAGGATGGATTTCATGTTTGCAGCGTTGGGAGGTTTGGCTCTGATGAAAATCATGTGTGTAGTTAGTTGTTACACGCACTGCGAGTCTCAAATGACTGGGATTATGTTCTTCCAATTTAACAAGGTTATCCATTCAGTAAGTGGAGAGAGATGAGTCAGAGCACAACCCCAGATCCCGGCTCTCATCGATTTAACAAGTAAGGACAGTCTGAATCCGACCCTTCCACTCTGAAAAGATGTTCCTTACTGAACAGTACATGCAATTACAATTTTTCATTCCCTTCAAATTTTGAATATTAAAAGTGGAGGAAGCAACCTTATTGGGGTGACACTGGACCTTTCATTTGAGAAGCTGTTAAGTTTAGATGTAATTTTTACTGCTTTAAGAAAAGATACGGAGAGGCTGTAAATTACACTGAGGAGCCAGGCCATTTTTTACTGCAGGGTAATGGAAAGGTGCCTGAGGGAGCCTGGCATTTGCGGAAATCTGATTCAGCAGCTTCTTAATTACCTACTCAAATGTGCGTATTGTCTGTGCAAAGGGAAGGGGAGTCACTTCAGCGATCGGGGTGAATCAGGGTAACTCTACGGGAGCTCCCCGGTACTCCCTGCGTTTACAGTGTGCTGTGTCTCTCTGTGCAGGCTACAGGACAAGCTGCTAAAGCAGCAAGGACAGTTGTCATCGCCGGTGTTCCAGATGGCCTTCTGCATGATGATGTCATGATTGACATACTGATGATTCACTTCCAAATGTCGAAGAATAACGGGGGAGATGTGGAAGAAGTAATATATCCGACGATGCAAAAAGGAGTTGCATATGTAACTTTTGAAGATCAAGAAGGTATGAAATGTAGTCTTCCCCCGGAGTATTAGCCCTAGAATGTTAACCCTAAACCAATTATTTTAAATTGCTTACTGATAATAGGATTCTATAGAACTGGGAGACTAACACCTCTCTTTTAGTCAGTCAAAGTTTAGGTTTTTATTTCTGTTCAGTGAAGACATAACTCTGAACAGGCTTTGTGCAAAGCATTTGTTATGTTTGTTTTTAGGAATAAATTTAGATCGTGCATAACAGATATGATTTTTGTAGCCAGGCCTTTGAGAATAAATCTCTGCCAATTAATGTTCTAAGAAGAGACAGGCTTCTGTCTCTCTCTCAACAATTTTGACTAATACATAAAGTATTAGGCAAGAGTATTGAACTGCCTGCTTGTACGTATGGGAAATTGTTAGGGAAAACATCAAGAGAAAACCACCGGTGAAGTGTTCTGCTGTCAGACTGGCAATGGCGCATTGTCTTACTGTGCAACAAGTGAATCTGGCTTTCTCTTTAGTTATAGACCGAGTTCTAAAGAAGGATGAACATCGACTAGAAGACAAGAGGTTTTCCAGATACTATCCGCTGACAGTAACCCCTTACTGTGAACACGTAAGCACGTTCATAATTTATCTGGTTGTACTTCCATTGCTATGTTAACCATTACTTAACTTCTCTAATTCCAAATTCTAGGTCTTCAGCTCTGTCACATCTGTCCTCAACATGTCTGTTTTCAAAGATCAGTTTGTTTTAGAAGATCTGATAGAAGAACTTAAGAAGAAGAGCGCAGCTTTGAGCTTTGGTCCTTTGCAATCCAACGGCCATGTTTCTGTTCAAGGGTCATTTCCAGCAATCAAATTGCTAAGAGACTTTCTCTTACTAAAAGCAAAATCCCTTTCAGAGAAGGACAAAGGAGAAGAAAGTAAGTCCCATCAGAGACCAAGGAGGAGGTTGCAGCAACACAGACTTCCCACGGAGACGAGTCATTTTGTACGTGGTGCAGAAGGGGAAAAACAAGTGGTTGTTCTTGACACAGATATATATCACTACATGAAGTACTTTTATCCCAGGACATTCCTAGGGAGTGGTGATGTGGTGATTTCGGACATTACCGATGGTGGTATAACTACGGTATATATTGAGAGTGCTGGAAGTAGGTCTAACGCCGAACGGGTGTTAAGAGTCAAAGAGAAAATTGAAAATCGGTCTTTAAAACTCCATAATGCTTTACGTAAAGAAAGGATCTACTTTGAGGGGCAAACTGCAGATAAAAAGCGGAGGTATAAACGGGTGTGTGAAAGTCTAAAACCCCACCACCCTCATGTTTTGGTGATTCCTTACAACACTCACATTGATGTTATAGGAAATTCTTCTGAGATTTTTGAATTTATAAAGGCACTGAGCAATAAGCTTCAGAGCCCGCTTCAGACCAGGTAGGAAGTTAGTCTTCATGCTTTTTGCACGTTGTGCTTCTCATACAGATGGTTTTGGTGCAACCTGTGCACCTCCGTGTCCCTGCAGATCTGTCACGTTCCTCCTGCTCGTGGGCTAGGAGGTCTGCACGTGAGGGTGAACAAACTCATTCCCCCAAAGTTCCAAATTAAGTTCAGAACAGGAAACAAATTATTTGTGTATCTCTCGTAAGCTTAGAGACCAAAGGTGTTAGGCCTCCTCTGGCCAGATATAGCCACCTTTTTGCTTTTGTTAGCTGCGTTCTGGGCACACACACGCTCATTCCGTCTTGCTGTCAGGGAGCATATGATGAGAAAAGAGGAATTTTTTTTTAAGAAGTCAGACTGACAAAGCTGGGTGAGCCAACCTGATAAAAAATACTGCGTTGAAGTTGAGTTGTGTTTCTTTGTGCCAGGACATGACCGCTGAAAACAGGACTGGTGGCCTTTTTCTGTTGCCTTTATGTACAGAAGGAAGTTCTTGTCATTTGGATGCACGAAGAAGGTAGAGATTTGACACTTGAGGGGGGGCAGAACGCTTTATTACATTTACAGGTTTGTCGTGTCCTGAGAAGGACCTTAGAAGATGGCATTGGAAGTTGTTGCCAGTAGAAAACAAATTTGTATTCACAGGAGCAATAACGGGGGTTTTCCCAGATGTAAGGGCATTTGCAGCATCCTTTGACAGCACGTTATTTAGACATGAAAGTGTATCCAAAGTTTTGAGGGGAAAATCTTGGGTCGTTTAGACTTTTGAATCAGATCCTGTTTATGTAAATCTGTTTATAGATCCATTACAAGGGTCCAAATGGCCATTCTAACTTAGGCTTTTTTTAAAAGCAATTTAGAAAATAACCTATTTTATGATATGGCGTGTTCAGAATATTTTGTCAAAACATACACAGCAGCGGCTCTTTTGTCTTACGTGTGGGAAAAGTTTTATTTTTTTTTTATGCCATTAAAGAAATTAGTTCTACAGAATATTGTGTCCGTGTTCTTTTGGTTGGAAGCCCAAACTTAAAGCCTGAGGAAATGCTTTAGGCGTTTTCCCTTCATGACTGATTATCCGTTGCAATTACGCCAGTGAAAGATAAAGTTGTTAAACTAGTGCCAGTGCTCTGTATTAAAATACACTGTCAAAGTGGGAAGATGATGGGCTTAAGGGGAGTAGTATCTAAAGACTTAATCTTTTCCAAGTCCCTCTGCAGCCCGTAGGTTCACGGAGGGGGTCGGAGATGGGGCTGGAGATGGGTACCCCGACTCGGGCCCTGGAAGAGCCCTTCTCCTGCTCCCCTCCAGCGCTGGGCACTTTTGGGTCCTCCCCGTGGGGCTTAAGCAAAGACGGGAAGTCTTTCAACTTTGTAAAAGAGAAAATCCTCTACAAAGGATAGTCCTTTAATTAAATTAGTGCTCTTCACTAGTGTCCGGATTGGTCTTCCCTTCTCTTCCCTGATGAGCAGTTTTTTTCTGATTCGGACCATTAGTATTTCCTATTCAATCAATGTTTAGGGCTAGGCTGGTAAACTGGTGGCACTGGTGTCAGTTTGAATCCTTACTGGTTGAGCATCGCTTTGCCATCTGCTGTCTCCGGTCTTGTGCTAAGAATGTCATTTCTTTAGAGAAAAAAAAAAAAAAAAAGAGCTTTGCCTTGGTTGTTCTGTATTTATGGAACGCCTGGTAAATAGGGATCTGGATCCAGGATAGATGAGTAAATAGTAGCTATTGTTAAAGCTCCAGGCTTTCTAGGGGTGGTTTTTCACGTCGGATTTGCAGCAGCCTTGGCCAGGAACAGGCCACCTCTGTCCCCTCTGATGGTTCCTTGTGGCTGTGCAAGGGCAGGGTCTTTCCTAGTGACAGCAGAGAGGCTGTGGCATCTACGGCCTGTGACTGACTTAGGATTTAACCCCACGGAGGAACCTGCAGCAGGAAAAAAAAAAGCCCTGATCCACCAGGGTAAACCGGTATTTGCTGTAAAACATAAACAGCATTTTAGGGGGATAACATCACAAGCGAAACAAGTATTTTTTCCTTCCTTCCTTCACGAGGCAGATACGGTGGAAAACAATAGATGTTTAGCAGAAATAGACAGTCCGATTTTGTCATTACCATGAATACTTAAACAAATCGCTCTTCGGTCTGGTAAGAGACTTGCCAGCTCTCGTTCTCACAGTTATTTTTATGGCAGGCAAAGCACTGCTGTGTCTATTAAACTCCACTTGACAAAGGCACTTAGTATTTGTGTATATTGGAAAATATCCGGGAAGCCGTATCGAGTTGTTATCCCGAAGATCTAAACCAGTTGCTGCTGACTCAGTACTCTCAGCGCCAGGTTTTGCACTTTCAATTTGGACGGAGAATTTGCTCGTGGGACCTCAACAAAATATTTGTCCTTATTGCTGTGCCGACGCTTGCTGCCCTTCGCCAGAAGGGAACGCAGAACAGGTCACATTGTGAAAATACAAAGCCGAGTTTTGACTTCAGGCACGACTTCTACTAACAAAACTAGTAGGAAAAAAAGTACTGTGTCCAGTTCTGGGCTCCCCAGTTCAAGAAGAACAGGGAACCGCTGGAGAGGGTACAGCAGAGGACTACAATGATGATGAGGGGCCTGGAGCATCTCTCTGCTGAGGAAAGGCTGAGGGACTTGGGGCTTTTTTGTCTGGAGAAGAGAAGGCTGAGGGGGGATCTGATCAACGCCTATAAATACTTCAAGGGTGGGTGTCAGGAGGATGGGGCCAGGCTTTTTTCAGTGGTGCCCAGGGACAGCACAAGAGGAAACGGGCACAAACTTGACCATAAGAAGTTCCATCTAAACATGAGGAAGAACTTCTTTCCTGTGAAGGTGGCAGAGCCCTGGAAGAGGCTGCCCAGAGAGGTGGTGGAGTTTCTGTCTCTGGAGACATTCCAAACCCACCTGTACACGTTCCTGTGCAACCTGCTCTGGGTGGACCTGCTTTGGCAGGGGGTTGGAGTAGATGATCTCCAGAGGTCCCTTCCAACCCCATAGCATCCTGTGATTCTGTCTAATTGTTGCCATCCAAACTGTCTCTGCCGCTTTCGAATTGCATTGAAACTTTCTCTGTTAAAGAAAAGGACCTGTCAGGCCTCCTGAAAGATTGCAAGAGTGACATTTTCTTCCTACTTTTGGAGCCGTGTCTCTTATTTGTTTAAAAGAAACCCAACAAAACGATGCATGGGAAAAATAAACAGCATTACTAGCAAATAACAAGTTCTTCACCACATTTTTTAGGCTTATGTCTTCATCCGGTCACACTGGAGACCAGGACCCACGGCGGAGAGGAGATGAATTTTGCAGTCTGTGTATCCGGAGGAGCCCGGGCTCTCACTTGGCTCCGCTTCGGCTCTCGGGAGGCTCCCGTAAACAAACACACGCACACACGTTCCTGTTTTGTTGCACATCTTGTGCAAGAGAAAAACAGCTGGAGAGCAGGGCCAAGGAAACGCTGGGGAAATTCCTCCTCCCTTGCAGGAGGTTTCTACGGTGGCTCCTTCCCTCGAGTTCAGCGCGGCTGGTGGGTGTCTATGGGATACCTGGCTCCTCTCCAGTTATTTAATTCCAAATAACTCACTTTTTGTGCCTTGGGCCTCTACCCTTCGATCTGCTGCAGTTACCAATGTCAGGACCTTTTCCATCCCTCTCTTTTAAAATAAGAGCACGGTGAAATCACATGTAGATACTTTGCCGTTCTTACCTAGCGTTAGAAGGTGGGAGTCTTCCTTGATTCGTGCAGCAGGCTGCCTCGAGGTAACCAGCCAACTTGGCTAAGAGAAAAAGAATAATTCATGATTCATTTTAATTTTTTTTTATTTTTTTTTTTTTAAAATAAAAACCCCAACAGAACAAAACAGAAGACCTGAGTCAAAACTGCACAATTCAGAATTGACAGAACTTGGTCTGGTTGTACTTACTTTTTCCTTAGCTGTAAAGCTGCAGAACATCTGCTGGAAAACAGGTGCCTTTTTCTCCTTGGCCAAACGCAGCTTTCCTTCCTTTGTCCCCCCACGCCCCTTAAGGACCTTTGAAGAAATTTCCTAAAAGTTACTCAGTTAAGAAGAAATACTACCTTTAACTGCAGCATTGCACTAAAGCCATTTTTCAGGTGGGTTTCCCGCCTCGTTACTGCTATCACCTTTGTGAGAGGAGCAATATAGATCAGGACCCCCTACACGGAGTGCTTTACCCCCCCCCCCCAAAAAAACCCAAAACTGTATAAAATATGGGAAAATCAAAGTTCTGTTATCTTTTTGCAGGTGAAATCGTGACATACTCCTGAAATCCCCGAGTCGGCGGAGGAGGGAACACATGGCACGCTGAGCGCGGTGCGTGCAGATGGCAGCGCTGTCGCTTGGACCCAATCGCGCAGAAGACGGGTGGATTTTCTCCAAGGTGGAAGCCATGGCTGACAGTCACAACTCATCCCCCGTCAAGCTACAAGCAGCAGGCGGCGCGTAGTGCATATGGAGCTGTGCTCCAGGAACAGCTTGATATTTCCTGGCAAGCTCAAGGGTTCCAGAACATGGAGATGGTCCATATCGGGTCAGGTCTTGACTAACGGCTACTGATGTCCAGCCTGAGAAGTAGATCACATGAGAAGATGAGCAGGGGCCACCTTCCCCAGAGGGTTCCACCAGCTGGGCCTTGTCCCATCTGACTTAGAGCTACGAAGATGATCACGGAACTGGAGCATCTCTCTGCTGAGGAAAGGCTGAGAGCCCTGGGGCTGTTCAGCTGGAGAAGAGCAGACTGAGAGGGGATCTCATCGATGCTGAGCAAGAGCTAAAGGGCGGGGGGCAAGAGGATGGGGCCAGACTCTTCTCAGTGGTGCCCGGGGACAGGACAAGGGGCAACGGGCACAAACTGGAACATGGGAAATTCTGTCTGAACACGAGGAAAAACTTTCCTGTGAGGGTGGCAGAGCCCTGGAACAGGCTACCCAGAGAGGTGGTGGGGTCTCCTCTGGAGACATTCCAAACCCACCTGGACACGTTCCTGTCCAACTTCTCTGGGTGGACCTGCTTTGGCAGGGGTTTGAACTAGATGATCTCCAGAGGTCCCTTCCAACCCCTGCAATTCTGTGATTCTGTGACTTCTCCTGCCATAAACACGGGCAGCACAAGAGGGAGCCAGATGCTTTGGAGCTGAAATCCCAAAGTCTCCGCTGGGGACCTGCCCAACGGCACCCACAGAAGGAGGAGATGCCAGAAGCAGGTCCTGCTCTGTCCGTGAGCTGCTGGAAGCGGAGCTCAGGTCACGTTTGCCTGGAGCAGATGTTGGGAGCAGTCCCTTCCAGTCTTTCACCGCTCAGGAGGTGCTCTTACATCACCTCCTCTCAAGGTTATATAAAAAAGGTTAAGGAAATCGAGCACTTCACTGATTTCACACTGAAATTGTAGATCAATTCGATGACCAGAAGCTCAAGCGCTGCTGTGGTTAATCCCTTGTTGAACATCGTTACCTCAGCCCACGGAGCCCTGAACCAGGCGAGCACAACATGATACCATGAAGGGCAAGGACACCTTGGTGAGCACGTGAGCTGTAGGGGGTCACCACCCCGTTACCGCTCCACTGAGGCAGAAGGGAGTGACCAGAAGGGAGAACAGGCGAAAACCAGTAGTTCTGTTCCCTGGGGGTGATGTTCCCCACTGACCCCCATCCCTTGGAGGTGAGGACCTGCTGTGGAAAGCCGTGCTTGGATCCCAGTTTATCTGCACTGCTCCAGGGCTCCTGGTCTCCTCCAGATCCTACCAAGTACAAGGGCTCTGGGAGGAGAGACACCACCAGCTCCAGGCCACCGCTGCATTGAGGAATTTAACCCTTCCTGCACGTGAGAATCACCCATCCCATCTCCTCTTGGCGTGGCTGGTGCTGAAGTCAGTGGGCAGTGCTGGTACGTATCCATGGGTTTGACTTTCAGTCCAGACATGCTTTAAAAAAAAAGAAAACACCACCAAAAAAACCCCTCAAAACGTCATTTTGGCATGGATTCTGACAAGTCTCTCCTAGTATTATAATAAAAGCAACATCTCTCCTTGGTGTTGCAAGTAGACGCGTCCTGCCTGGCCTGCGCACGGAGACTTAGAATCATAGAATCATCCAGGTTGGAAGAGACCCTTGGAATCATCAAGTCCAACCATCTACCCTACACTACAAAGTTCTTCCCTATATCATATCCCCCAACACCACATCTAAACGTCTCTTAAACACATCCAGGGATGGTGAATCAACCCCCTCCCTGGGCAGCCTGTTCCAATGCCCGACCACTCTTCCTGTGAAAAATTCTTTCCTAATGTTCAGTCTAAACCTACCCTGCTGGAGCTTGAAGCCATTCCCTCTCGTTCTGTCATTAATTACCTGTGCGAAGAGACCAGCACCAACCTCTCTACAGTGTCCTTTCAAGTAGTTGTAGAGAGTGATGAGGTCTCTCCTCAGCCTCCTCTTCCTCATACTAAACAGTCCCAGCTCCTTCAACCGCTCTTCATAGGATTTGTTTTCCAGGCCCTTCACCAGCTTCGTTGCCCTCCTCTGCACTCGCTCCAGCACCTTGATATCTCTCTTGGATTGACGTGCCCAAAACTGGACACAATACTCCAGGTGTGGCCTCACCAGTGCCGAGTACAGGGGCACAATCACCTCCCTACTTCTGCTGGTCACGCTATTTCTAATACAAGCCAGGATGCCGTTGGCTTTCTTGGCCACCTGGGCACACTGCTGGCTCATATTCAGCCGCTTGGCAATTAGAACCCCCAGGTCTCTTTCTTCCAGGCAGCTTTCCAGCCACACTTCCCCAAGCCTGTAGCGCTGCTTGGGGTTGTTGTGGCCCAAGTGCAGAACCTGGCACTTGCCCTCGTTGAAACTCATGCCATTGATGTTGGCCCAATGATCCAATCTATCTAGGTCTCTCTGTAGAGCTTCCCTATCCTCCTGGGAATCAACACTCCTGCTTAGCTTGGTGTCATCTGCGAACTTGCTGATGATACACCCTATGTCCTTGAGACTTAATTCCCAGAAACTCACCGTTTTTTACCATCATCTAAGTGCTTCTGTTTATTAGCAGATACAGCCAGTTCTTAACAACTGGAAAACATTAATGCACACAGTAAACACCACCGAGAGTGCTTTTCGCCCCCCCCCCCCCCCCAAGTTACACGAACGCTTCCCCCCCACCGTGAGTTAAGGGATTTGGTGTTTCTCTCAGGCATACTTGACGTTTTCCAAACTTTCTGAATAACACATTGAGAGACTTCAAGCATCTGCGCTGCCAAACCAAACGAGGGAAGAAACGGTTCTGCAGGCTCATTAATGCCTCTGCACTGACAGGCCTGGAGGGGCTGCGATTTTATTTACATAGGGTAGAGACAGGCCTTGGGGGTAGCGCGGTGTGGTTTCCATAAAGGAAAGATGTTCCTTCAGGGGTGGGGTCTCATTTAGATGCAAA
Source organism: Numenius arquata (assembly GCF_964106895.1). Classification (NCBI taxonomy): domain Eukaryota; kingdom Metazoa; phylum Chordata; class Aves; order Charadriiformes; family Scolopacidae; genus Numenius; species Numenius arquata. The sequence goes on from NC_133578.1 coordinate 2,375,752, forward strand.
AGGGAGAGGAAATGGGGGCGCAGTCTTACAGAGGCATGGGCTTAACCTGGGCTTTCAAAAACACACTTAAAAACGCGGTCCTAAACGCTGTTCTTGGTGGCAGCTGGAGTGTTTTTCCCACACGTGGAGCTGTTAAGAGTTCAGCTGCATCAGCTGTCCCACCGCTCGCAGAGTCCCCCCCCCCCCCCGAGAGCAAACAAGGGCAAATTAGCTACAGAGGAAAGGAACAGAGAACTTGAAGATGGAATGACTAAGAAAATCCACAAAATAACAGTATTTACGAAACTACATTTACCAACCCTCTCCCCAAACTCTCCTGAAGTCAAACCCAAAATAACTGTATTTATCTAGTTGTTGGCTCGATGCTATTTGCAGAACTGTCCCTCTGCCCCCCACCATCGCTGCTCCTCAATGCGCCCAACCAACGTGCTCCGAGGTTGTCCCCCAACCCATCACAGCCTGCCCACGCCACCCACCTCCCCCTGGTCCCTCTCCACAGCCAATGAGGTCCGGTCTTCACCACTCCAGAGTCATCCTCCCCAGCCTGCGAGAGAGCTGATGATTAATTGGAACCAGCTGCTTGGCTCCCTCACCGCCTTCCCACACCACTTTGAGTTCCCGTTAAAAGACACACGCTGCCCCAGAGCTCTCCTTGGCTTTCTGGAGCCGCACAACAGCCATGGTGCAGAAACAAGGCCAGTTTTCACACCACCCCCTCCTCCGTGGGGGCTGTAGATGTTTGGGTACCAGACACTCACAGCGGTGAACTCAGTGTGCAATGTCATCAGCCGCAGAAGGCATTTAAAGTCTTGCTGATTTGGGGCTTGTGTTACATTTTTAGCTTTTTGTGTTATGTTCTCAGGTTTTTTAATGTGGGTAACCTTGAAGAGCCTCCAGACTTGCAGTACTGCCATAGGAATCACATATTGAATATCTGATCAAATAAGAGATCCTCAAGAATCATAGAATGGTTTGGGTTGGAAGGGACCTTAAAGACCATCCAGTCCCATCCCCTGCCCTGGGCAGGGACACCTCCCACCAGACCAGGTTGCTCCAAGCCCCCTCCAACCTGGCCTTGAACCCCTCCAGGGATGGGGCAGCCACAGCTTCTCTGGGCAACCTGGGCCAGGCTCTCACCCCCCTCACAGCAAAGAAGTTCTTCTCCACATCTCATCTCAATCTCCCCTCTTTCAGGGTCAAACCCTTCCCCCTCCTCCTAGGGCTCCCCTCCCTCATCCAGAGTCCCTCCCCAGCTTTCCTGGAGCCCCTTGAGGGACTGGAAGGGGCTCCAAGGTCTCCCTGGAGCCTTCTCTTCTCCAGGCTGAACCCCCCCAACTCTCTCAGCCTGTCCTCCCAGCAGAGGGGCTCCAGCCCTCCCAGCATCTCCGTGGCCTCCTCTGGCCCCGCTCCAACAGGTCCATGTCCTTCTGCTGTTGGTGGCCCCAGAGCTGGAGGCAGCACTGGGCAGGGTCTCCCCAGAGCAGAGCAGAGGGGCACGATCCCCCCCCTCTCCCTGGTGGCCACGCTGCTGGGGATGCAGCCCAGGGTGCGGGGGGTTTCTGGGCTGCCAGTGCACGTTGCTGGGATGTGTTGAGGTTCTCATCCACAAACACCCCCAAGTCCTTCTCCTCAGGGCTGCTCTCAGTCTATTCTCCACCCAGAATCATATTTATCTTACCAGAACTTAGAAGCCCAGCAGGAAATCAGTTGCCTGAAGTATCTAGATGAAGAGCAGAGATGACAAATCTTAGATAGTTCTGGTTTCTTGCCACTTATTTTTAGCTAGATCTTTTGCCTCTACTTACCTGCCTGCTTTGCTGTCCAGTTGGGAACGCAGAGGATGGCACCAAAGGGCTGGTGGTGCCTCTCCTGCCGGAGCCCTCACTTGTGACATGCATCCAGTGTCACCGAGGTTAGTGTGCAACACCATCCTTGTGTTTCCAGGCTCCATACACTGTGTTTGCTGGGATCACAGACTGGTTAACATGTGTGCTTGTCCAGGTTTTCTAGTACTTGGACATAAAGTGAAACCTTTGCATGTTGAGCAGATCTCCTCCAGCTCTTGGACGAATATCCCTGATGCACAACCCTAGGTGAGACGTGATTTCGTTTCCTGAGTATTCCAGGTGCCTGGAGCCCACAACTGCCCTGGGAAATGATACAAACCTTCCCAATCAGGTGTTGGTGCTCCCGACCCGTTGCGCTCAGTGACAAATACCGCGTGCTGAGAGTGCCACGGAGCTAAAGCGTTAAAAACGAGCACGCCAGACACTTGCAGCTGAGCTGTGCTTGGTTTGCTTGGCACCTCAGCCTCAGCTCATCAGATCTTGAGCTCTTATCTTCATGTCAACTGACAATTCTGCTGCTTCTGTGTCAGCCAGTCCCAAGGCATATCCATCACCGCTCCCGGGCCTCGCGCAAATACCAACAGGAGTAAATAAATACATGGGTCACAGCACTAAGGAGTTAAGAGAGCTCCGTGCTCTTCCCCAGGGGAGAGAGCCTTTTGCAACTTGTAAACACTTGCTGTCTATTTCCAGGTGGTAATTAAAGCAGCTTCCCCCCACCAAGCCGGTATTGCATCAAGAGGCTGACAATTTCCTGGAGAAAACAGCTGTGTTTCCACTAACGAGCCTCAAGATCAGCACAACGCGAGGCTGCGGCTCTGGCACGTGAGACCCAAAGCCCCTTTTGATAATTCTTGCTGGTATTTCTTAGAGGCTTTTATTTCTCCTCCTGTTATTATGCCAACTTGTAAAAGTCTGCTCATCTCCCTGTGAGGTTTTTCCTTTTAAATATTTACCGTGGGCTGTGGCTAATTCCATCAGGTAACGGTGACACATGGCATGGGAAAATCAGGGTGAATTAACCGGAGCAGGGAAGGGAAAAGCCCAGGGAAGTGTGTTTCTGAGCTTCTGGAGGAAACTCGTTTTTATATCATGCAGACCAATGAAACATATTTTTTTTTTCACAGGATGAATTAATTTTTGGAGGTCTGGAGCGGGCCTTGGAGTTTGAGAAATGGTTTCATTCCCTTCACGTGGCACATTCACATTTTCCCAAATTACTTTGCAAATAACTGGCGTTCTTTAATAGGGAAGCTGGGCAAAATAAAGCAGAGTTGTCAAATATTGCTGCTAAGTGGCCTCTGCGGCTTCTTCCCAACCGTACAAGGCTGGCAACAGCTAAAAGCGAAGAGATGAAATTGTGATGTTCGCTCATCTTAATGGTTGCATCGGTGAGTAGATATCAGTAGTCCTGCGGTTGTGAACCTGGAAACACGTTGAATTGAGTTTTGCACTGAATTTATACTTGAATTGGTGCTGTGGTATGAATGGGCAATAAATATAGGCACGGCTGGAACACGGGGACAGCAGCAGATCAGGAGCAGGAGTCCTTCCGTCCTGACTCTAGGTGTCTGCTGAGGTCAACCCGAGTTTCCCGTCACCTCGAGAGGAGCTGGGACTTCATCCCCTGTCCTGGGATGCGTGGGTTTCAGAGGGCACCCACGCAGGGCTGTATAAAACACAGGGAAAACTGGTAGATGGATCTGAAAAAAGGTCTCCCTGTCTCGTGGGCCAGCGGCTTGTGCCAGTCCAGGCTTCCCAAAAGCAAGGTCTTCTTATGTGAATCCTCAGGGCTTAGAGATATGGTTTAGTGGTGGGTTTTGTCAGCGTTAGGTTGATGGTTGGACTCGATAATCTGAAAGATCCCTTCCAACCTAGGCAATTCAATGATTCTAAGTTTGGGCAAGCAGGAAGACTCTCATGCCTTCATTCTTCTCTGGCATGGGTTGACTTGGAACCTCCAGCAGTACCTCCCTCACTCCCCTGGAAGACTTATCTCAAAATCGTCTTTGTCTCCTCTGTTTCTTGGTCCATTTACCAGTAATTTCCCACTGTTCTGCTTTCCTGCTGCCTTCACGCTGGAGGAACCAAACCCCCTCGGCTCAAGCAAATCTGGGAGGACTCTTCTTCTGGGCAAGGTTCAACCACAGCTGAATAGCTCAGACCCGCTTCTGGCCCCTTTGGGAAAGCGTGGCAGGGAAGCTTGCGCTCGTTGTGTTAAAAATGAGTATTTTCACTATCTAGACAGGAGCCTTCAATCTCCAGGGCCATCAGTCTGTACCCCTGACAAAGACGGAATGAAAGGCAAAACATAATTACTTACATATTACTCCAGCTGACATCTTAAATATTAAGACATCTATCTAGTCTAAAATCATTCATATAAATGTGTTTGTGGCACCTTAGGCTCAGGAAATTTTGAAGAGCTGAAGCGATAATGTTCTCCAGTTCATTTGGGCTCCTGGTATAAGGCGATTTGGTTTTCCTCAGGTGCAGGGGGTTGGCTCCAGCCTCACGCTGTGAAGTTTTGGTCCCACCTGCCATGACGTGAACTTTATACTATTTCTTTTTGCCTCTGGAGATATTTTCCACAAAAGTCCACTGCATTAACGTGAAATTTGAGGCGACGCATCCATTTTTTGAAAAGTAAGCGTTATGTAAAATGAGTACAAATGCCATGTGTTTCCATAATTATCAAAGTATTGTAATTTCTCTGTTATTTTATAGATTGAAAAATTGAGGCAAAGAGGGCAAATGCTTGCCGGAAGCTACGCATTCAATAGCAGAATAAAAATTGACAATAGCGCACTAAGGTCAGGCCAAAGAAATATTAACGCTTTGTCAGCCTCAAGCATTGAGGAAGCAGGGGACGAGAGGCCCCACACCAGGGTTTTATCCCTAAAACCCCTTCGTGTCCAGCTCTCTGCCTTTTGAAGGTGAGTATTTCCAGCCCTTTAACTGAAAAGCGGATTTAAAAGCCTGAAAATGAAAGTAATTGAAAAATATGAAGGTAACGACTGCTGAGAATCTCCTGTGTTTGCAGGAATCGAGGCTGATGCCGTAAGACACAGAGTGGAGGAATATTGTGGCTCACGGTGATGTTGTGAGAGGCAGAAAACTGCATTAACGCTGGTGCTGGGGGTGGCTGGGGGCGAGCAGGGGACGCCAGGGGACAAATCCGCCAGGTGCTGAACTTTCACGTTCACCTTCAGGCTTTTCCCTGATCCTCCGTCCGTAGTCAGCTCTGTGCTTTGGGCGGGTCACGGAGCTGGAAAACACTCTGAAAATTGTATAAATTGTAAAGAAATGAAGAATTTTGATAACTTCTCCCTAGCCAAAGAAGTAAAACTGACTTAGCAAACACGACTTCTTTTTGTTTAGGGGAAGAAACTGCTGTGGCTGAGATGGTCCCTTGTGGAAATGTGGTTTTTGCAGTATGCCATTCCCCAAACCTGCATATTTCGTAGCCAAATCGCAGAGCGTGTCGGTTTATTTGGTGTAACAAACGGTGTTTGCTCTCTTCTTGGCCTGAAAAAAGAATTAACTCCAAAAAAAAAAAAAGAAAACAGGGGAATTGAATATAAAAAAAAAAAAAAAAAGGAGGTGCAAAAACTTAGGGACGGGGGAATAATTAGAAGTATTTTACTACCCGCTGGTGCTTAATGTGAACTACACTTCAAACGTACACCATTTAAATTACCTCTGTAGCTGTCAGCAGTTTCCCAGTGCCTCGCGCCGGTGGAAGAGCTCGTCACGTCACCCTCTTGTACCATGGAATCCGGGGGATTTGTTCATTTTCTAGACAGTGCAGAAAAGGGCTAATGAGACCCCCCGGCATTTCGGGGTGAGCGGCTGGAGCCCCGGGGTCCCTGAGCATCATGGCTTTGGTACGGGGCCTTTTTTTAAGTCTGGATTTCAGCCTTTGTTTGCCTTGGGAATGGGACATGGAGGTTGTGAGGTTATAGAGGGGACCTGGAGGGGTGGAGGGTTGTACATCTGTCCGGGTATTTCGGTTTGAACTGCATGGTAGGGTCTGCAGCGATAGTGGGGAAATGGGGGATGGCCCATCGCAGCTCTATAATGTCATTTTTACAACTCTGATTTTGATTAACTAGATGACAGCTAATGACGTAACCAGTAGGCTCTCCCTCTTGGCCCCTTCTCTGCTGGGGATGGTGGTGCTACAGCACTTTGCAGGTGGCAGGATGGATGGATACCCCTAGGACACCACGTCCTCTGGGTATCATTTCTGATGCCCTTCCTGACACGATCTGCCAAGGCTTTGGGACCCCTATATACATCCTTACAGAGCCTGCAGAGAGTGAGCTCATGGTTTTTTTAACAAGAGGTGCTAGAAAACAACATTAATAGCACTTCCCAGGTTTGTTAGCTGCTGCGCTCCTTTCTTTCATCTTTGGCAATAAGCAGCTCATTAAACAAATCAAAGCCAGTTTTATGAGGCTGCCTTCACCCAGATGTGCCTGGCGTGTCCCCACCAAGGTACTGTGGGTGCCCTGCAGACAGCACGGCTGGCACAGGGTACAGGGTTGCAGCCTTTGTGCCTGCGAATCCCAGAATCCCAGAATGGTATGGGTTGGAAGGGACCTCTGGAGATCATCTGGTCTAACGACCTGCCAGATCAGGGTCACCCAGAGCAGGTTGCACAGGAACGTGTCCAGGTGGGTTTGGAATGTCTCCAGAGAAGGAGACTCCACCACCTCTCTGGGCAGCCTCTTCCAGGGCTCTGCCACCCTCAAAGTCAAGAAGTTCCTCCTCATGTTGAGATGGAATTTCCCGTGTTCCACTTTGTGCCCATTGCCCCTTGTCCTGTCCCCGGGCACCACTAAGAAGAGTCTGGCCCCATCCTCTTGCCACCTGCCCTTTAGCTCTTGCTCAGCATCGATGAGATCCCCTCTCAGTCTGCTCTTCTCCAGCTGAACAGCCCCAGGGCTCTCAGCTTTTCCTCAGCAGAGAGATGCTCCAGTCCTTTGATCATCCCCAGAGCCTCCACTGTACCCTCTCCAGCAGTTCCCTGTCCTTCTTGAACTGTGGGGCCCAGAACTGGACTCAGTGCTCCAGATGTGGCCTCCCCAGGGTAGAGCAGAGGGGGAGGACGACCTCAGCAGGTCCCGCGGTTATGCTCAGGTACACATCTCTTTTGTGCGCAGGTATCCCTCTCTTTGTCAGGATATATCTATTTTGATTTCCCCGCACTGCTAACGAGAGCGGTTAGAAGGGGACCCTGGTAGCAGCAGTAAAGGAAACCACGTCTCGATATTCCCCATCTCCAGTTACCATTAAATCCTACAGGAAGCACTGGTCCGTGGGTGATCTTATACCCCATATGTTCTGCGGTATGTGCTCCAGCAGAGAGGCACAAAAGGGCGTGTTTATATTGTAGCCGGTTTGTTTTTATTGTTCTTCAAGGTTTATTTTGAGAGGTTTTGGGTTTGGTTTGTTTTTTTTTTTTTTTTTTAATAACACATTTATATTTTCCTCCGCAGTGCTTACCTTTAGAGCCGAAGCTGTTAAACCGCAGCCAGCTATTTGGCAGCAACGCATCGTTTTATACTCGCGTAAAGGCCATTAATGTTCACTCGGCGGTCATTACCACATTAATGAGTTGCAGGACGTCTGTGCTCGGGTAAGCACAGCTGTAAGGTGGGAACCAAGATTTTTCCAAAGAGCTCTACAAGCCACCGGTGCTGCTTGCTAATGCCAGAGCATGGCTGATCCCAGAGGATGTGGTGAGTGGAGGCATCTACGGGGGGTTTATCTTGTGGCACCTACACCTCTAACAGCATGTGGTCACCCGGCAGGTTCTTGTGGAGGAGTGGGTGCCGTGGGAGTTTCCCAGATAGTTGATGCTGCCTGTGCATGGAAAAATGCCCAGGTGTGCCATGGGGAGCACTGGGCTGAGCCATGGGGCGAGGTGCCAGCCCCACCGTCTTATGCCCATCACCTTCTATGGGGCTGGGATTCCCAGACCCCCAGGGAAGAATCCCAGAGTATAGATGGCATAGCATCCTGCTGGTGCACGAAACCATGGCAACACTCTTTCCAGCATTTCCAGGCTGTTTAATTTGGCCTAAACACTTTACAGGCATTTGTCCTTCGGCTATTTTTATATTTTTATTTTTATGTGGATTTTAATAGACTAGTCTAAGTGAGATTTTTTGCCCCTCCCTGCAATTTGCCCCTTAAAGGCAGCCTTATGATGTACTGTTAGATGTTTCTTGCTTAAAAAGCCTTGGGTAGAAAATATCTTGGCTTGCCAGAGCATCAGACCGCTTGCGTGGCATATTTATTTTTTTTCAAACCTTTGAAATCGGGCTAAAAATGCTCAAAGACAGGGGCTCTGGCTGGTGCCAGTGGCAAGGGCTTGATGCCTTATTTTTGTGGGAGCCTGCAGATTCCCTCCCTTAATTACAACAAATCCGGTGTGATACTCAAGTCAACTAATTGTTGCTACGAAAGGAAGAACAAGAAAGCTCAGACAGTTAATATGGGAGATGTTTTTTGACTTCTGCACAGGCACTTTTTTTTTTCTCTCTTAAGATTACCTTCAAGAACCAGGAGAGCCCATTTAATTTCAAATTTAATGACTTTCCACCATACCTAATTCTACCATTTCCAAGTACATTAGCTGCCTGATCTCCAGATTGCTAGAAAGATGTCGTAAGGTACCAGACGGAATGTCAGACATAAAAGCTTAATAAGTGACATGCTTTACATTTTTGGTGCAATCGAATATAAAAGCTTCCACTCAGTTAAAATTACCAGAGGTAATTTCAACACAGCTGTCAAGCCTTTTTTTTTTTTTTTTTCCTAGAAATGGAACTTTTTCCTAATGTGCTTTTACTGAGATTGAGGGAAGTCATTTCTGATGTAATTTCTTTGCATGCAGGTACTATCGGAGGAGGGTGAAGCTTGACATTTTGCTGAGAAAGTATTTCTGGGGCTGTCCTTACTGGGTTCTCCAGCTGCTGGAGATGGTCCCCCTGGTTCAGAGTGGGGTAGATTTAACACCCCACTACATCCAGGTCTGAACATGTGGGGCTGAGAGCTGAGGCCACCTGGGGCACAGTGATAAACTCTTTTAAATGCCAGAAGATCTCTTTTTTTTTTTTTTTTTTTTTTTCTCTTTTCCCCTCTGCAGAGGTGTGACAGCAAGGAGCAGAAATCCCTGCCTGAAATGGTCCCAGAGGGGTGGCATGGAGTGGTCCCAAAGTCTGCCTTTTGAAGGCAAGTAAGTTCCCAGTGGGACCTGTGCTGTAGTCCCTCAAAACCACTCGGGTTTGCCCTGGGGTGATGTGGAGGAAGGGCTGAACCCCTTTGCGTCTGCAGAAGGGGAAAAAAAAAAAAAAAAAAAAAAGAAAATAAAAATTTCAGTGCTTTCCGCTCTTTGTTTTTATGGCTGGTGGGAAGAAGTTATCCGAGCTCAGTTTAGGATAACAGAAAAATGTCATTTCCATGTTAACAGGCTGCAGTTGAGCCTGAGATGCTCACTCAGCCCTGACAAAACGGGTGCTTAACCCCAAGTGCTTCGCTTAAGTACTTTGCAGGATCGGGGCCTTATCAGGATTGACTTTTAAAACAGATGACGAGCCAGCCCCAGCGCCACTCAGCTGCCATCGTGGCCTTCAAAAGGGCCTTTCTTTTCAACGTGTGTGTCTTTTTGAGAAGCTGATGGCCTTTTAAAGTCCACTATTGAACCTCAGGGGCTGTGCAAGGGTCCCTCTGAGCCCCAAATTTCATTTCAAACATGATAATAGATGCTTCACCATCTCCGAACGTTTGTCTCGCTGTTTTAAGGAAGGGATGGGGTGAAACGTTTTGGTTTTTTTTTTGGAGTAGTTTTGGGCTGCCCTGTCCCAAAGGCTTGGAGGGGACAGGGAGAGCTGGCACATGCCTGGGGATGGGGAAGCTGGAGAGTCTGGAACAGCTCTGGAACCCCAAAGCCTTGCAGAGGTTTGGGACAAGGCTCCCACCTCTCCTCGCCACCAGCTCAGCAGCACAAGCCAAGCCAGGAACGGAGAAGGTGGAAAGGGGTGAAGGATGGGCCAGGGGGTCCCCGCATTTGTACTTTGGGTGATGCATGTTCCCCAAGCCCCCTTCCCAGGGTGTCAGTGTCTTTGCATGCTGTGAGAAACCACCCCGTGGTGGGACATGGGGTCTCCGGAGGCTGTGGATCTAATGCATATGTTGGCCATGGTAACTAATGCACGTTGGCCGTGAGGGAGCCTTAGGGAGAAGGGACAGCCATTCCTTCGAGGGCTGGAACCTCAGCAGGCACATTTAGGACAGTGTGAGGCCCATGGGAGGTCAGGACACAGCATCTTTGCAGACCACTTCATGCTCTGCAGCTTTCCAGAGGCGGCTGATCCCTCTGCTTGGCTGTCGTTGAAGGTTTCTGCAGCGATGTTGTCCCAAGAACTTGTATTCTGGCTCAGTTGTGACATAGATGTATTGCTCTAAATGGGCAAAGTATCCACATAAGATTTAATAATACATTCATCCATACATCTTCTCATTCCTTCCAAAGCACTGATGCTGGCATTCATCTTTCTTTTCTTCTTCTTTTTTTTTTTTTTTTCCTCCGTACAGCAGTCAGGCCATGTGGTTTTCCCAATTAGTCAGGGAACTCAGCAATCTCTGTAATCACATCTTTCATCCGATTATATCTCATTTTCCCTCCCCTGCCCCTTCCCCTTGCAGGAGGACTGGCAGCGATGGGAATTGTCCTTTCTCAGCCACGCAGAAGAGCACTCGGGGGCTGTTCCTCTGCTCAGTCCCAGATTTCACCCACGGTTTCTAGACCCTTAACCTGAGTCAGGGTCTGGAGGAGGTGCTCTCCTCTCCCCCTTCTCCAAAAGCTTCTGCATCATGGTCCTTTTCTCTTCCAGGGCTGCCTTAACCTTCTCCTCCACTCCTGCAGCAGCTCGGCTCAACCCACGTGCATCGCAGGGACCTTTTTTACTGCCTGGCTGAGCCCATCACTGATAGCCAGGATGAAATCATTCTGCTTTTTATTTCATCATTACGAGCCCATAACCAGCTCTTAGGGCAAATGGAGTGTTTTTCTCTAAATAGTTGTAAACATTAGTGGAATGCACTTTAAAAGCAAGAGAGAAGAGTGAAAAAAGCACAAACCCAGTCCCTGTTGAAGGAAAGGTCCTATCCCAACGCTGCACCTTGTTCCCTTGTTCCCTGCCCATAAAGGTTAAAGCAGAAAACTCTTTTGTGCACGGTTGAGGCTTCACTAATACTTTTCCCCACCCCAAAAAATCATTATGTAAGAAGACTAGCAAGATACAAACAACATAATTTTAAAATTTTGAGGAAAAGAAGTATACCAGCAAGAAAAAAGAGGGAAGGAAAAGGATGGGAAGGAAAATGTCTCTAGGATCATGCTTTATTACTCCTTGTATCTAATCTCTCCACAACAAGTGATGGAGCCAGGGGTGGAAAAGCCACTCAGAAAGGTCCAACCTCGAGGGAGGAGACTCCATGAAGGGACCAAGGCTCCTGCTCCTGCCCGCATCAAAAGCAAGGGCAGTGGGAAAAGGAATTACAAGGATTTCAATTTTGATCTCACCAGCAATCCTTTGAACTGAATGCAATAAGAGAACCGGGTGCCGGTGTCTTTGTGACAGAAGGATATTGCTAGTTGTTAATATTTTATACGTCGTTTCAGGGTAACTAAGACCGTTTCTCCCACCTCCCTCCTCCAGAATAACCCTAAAGCTGCCAGCAGGAAACCCCTAATATCTTTAATTTGAGCACTTGCAGGACAGGCATTCAAAGAGGTGAGTTAAGATCCAAGTTATGATTGTTTTTTTTTCTTTTTTTTAAAAGAAATGAAGTGGGGAAGTTGAGCGTGTAGCAGCAGAGCATTGTCCCATGCGTACGCCTGCCACGTGGCCTATTGACGGCAAATGCAAGCTAGTTATTAATCTTATCTCCCAGCTGCTAAATATAGAAACATATGGATGTATACTGTCAGGTGGATAATGCCTGGGATTTTTACGATTTGACACAAAAATGACATATCTGAGGATTCAAAACTTCCAGTTTTGTTCTACACACTTCTTTAAAGGTTTCTTTTTCTTTTTTTTTTTTTTTTTTTTTTTTTTTACCTTTTAAGCACCTTGCTCTCCTGCAGTGGAGAAAATCCCAGTCAACAATTGATTAAATCACCACTATTTAAACTGAAAGAGCGTGCACTGCACAGTTCTGCTCCCCTTTTTTTTTTTGGAGAACAGTTTCTTATTTTTTTTAAGAAGCAGCTCATAAACACCTGTGCCAGTATAAAATCAGGAGAGGTAAGAAAAAAAAAGAGCACAAATAGGGACTGTCAATATGCCTGAGATTGAAACAGTGGCCAAAACAAAAGGAAAACTTCATGGGGAGGGAAACGTAATGGAAAGGTGAAAGAGTTTCTGTAGCTGGGCTCTGTCAAGTTAGAGCTTAAGAATGCGTTATTCAAAGGACACAGGGAAAAAAGAACTCTTGAAAATTTAGCAGAGATTTAGGACATATAGGAAGTCAACTTGAAAATAAACAGCATTTTCAATACAATTTTGTTGGAGCTTAGATAAGAGATGTTCAGAAATTGGAAGCATTTGAAATGTCTTTTTTTTTTTTTTTTTTTAAAAAAAAAAAAAAAGAAAGACTTGCTAATTCCAAATATAGCAAAAGTAAAAGATATGTAAATGTGCTTGGAGAAGCCCTAGGAAATGAAAAAGAGGAAGAAAGATGGAAGGAATGGGAAAAGTGCAAGTAAGAAGCGTCGGGGAACAGATGGAGCTGGGTATCGCTCTAACAAGATTAACAGTGATTAGACAATTGAGCAGAAATCTCATTTATTGGGCCCTGACCTTTGAACTGAGGTTGTTGGAGATTAAAGCGGGAGATAATTGCCTTTGAAGACTTTGCTTTGGAGCAGTAGCTGGGTGATGTGTAAGGGTGGGATTCCTCCACCTCCCCTGGCTTCCCAGCACCTGGGGAGGGGCAGCGAGGAGCAGCCATCAGTTAAAGTTTCTTTTAAACAAAAGAAAACTCTTTCAGGCCTAACTCTTAGCGTGGCAGTATATCATAGTGATGTTGGGGTGAGGCAAGTCGAAGAAAATACACTTGGATGTTTGGACTCCAGAACATCCTCGTATTTGTTCACTTAGAAACTGGTGGTGTATGAAATTAAAGTATCGAGGTGGATGGGCAGCTCATCTATGGGTGAAGATGCACCAGTGAGTTATGGAATATTTCCTGCTATGATTTTCCATCATGATGGGATGCAGAACCTTCTAATTTCCTTGGGTTGTCTTTTTTCCTTTTTTTTTTTTTTTTTTTTTTCCTGTAGTCCTCAAGTTTCTTGCCAGGAGCCGTTGGAGGTGAGGGTGCTGCATGCCGGCTCCGTGCTGGGAGGAGAATAAACTCAGCTCACTGTCAAAGTTTTTACTACTGGGGAAAACAGGGATATTACAATACAGCAGGTCTGAGATTTGTTTATGCAAGAGAAATTAAACTGCTCATTTACATAAAAAAATAGCATACAAGGTGTTATAATCAGCCATTGTACTGGAAAATTAGTATTAAACATGCAGTGGAGAAAAATACACCTTTTCCGGAGCGATCCTGCACAGACAGCGGGAGGATATAGGTTTACTAATAGATTTTTACCATCTCTGTAATTTATTATTCCATGAAACATGACTACTTCGAGTTACGTTGACTCATGTTGAATTAATCATTAATACAATGCCCCAAAGCTTTCGATGAACCAATTAAATTTTCAGCAGATACTTACCATTTCCTGCCACAGCCTTGGAACAGGTAAGGCTGGGGGAAAAGGGCCCCGGCGGGACTGAAGTTTGAATGGTGAAATCACACAAAACCCACCAAAACCTCATCTATTTGGCCAAAGAGCAGAAGAGAGATCTCAAAAGAGATGGATTGACCACAAGAGTCCACACGGTACGTACAAGCAAAGTCTCACCAGGTCTTACAACGTTACACTGATTTTCTGCCCTGGCAGATGATAGATACAGAGCGATTACAATATAAATCAATTCACTCTCAAGAATACTCACGTAATACCACCAAAACCATTATCATCCCAAAAGTGAAACCTTTTAAGAAAATATTAGCTTATTTTCAGAAAATCTGCTGCAGCTGAGGAGCTTTGAGGAGCGGGCGGCTTTGCAAATCGTCGAAAAGCTGAAAATTGCGCTTTTGGGCACAGAACGGAATCTCGGAGCATGTCATAGATAATTAGAAACTCTCTCCCCTTGTGGAAATCTGATTTTTCCAAGGAGTTACTGGGATTTTAAAAATCGGAGCTGCTGGGGAAGTTCTGCAGCCTACTTCAGTAAAACATAGGATAGAAATACGTGCCGGGCTGCAGGAGAGGGATTAGCGTGTGTATATGAGATACCGTAGGAGAACACCAATTACTGGAAAATTACATTTTCCAGGAGACTAAAGTAATCTTTTTACCCATATTGCAAACATATTATAAATGTGCTTTGAAATATTATGACTTCAAAAAACGCATTTTCAGAGTGAAAATCCCACAGTATCAGGAGTGCTTCCTTCATGTTTTTGCACATCCATCACCACGTAACGAAAAGCAGCAGCCACTGCACATAATTTCTACTTAAAAGCAAGAAAGGGGAAGCATAAAATGACCAGGGTTGGGTTGGAAAGCTGAGAACAGGTAGGAAAGATACAAATATAGCTCTGATGTGATGGGTTCACAGATCATGCTCCTGTGGGTGTTGCATCAACGGGAGCTGCTCTGCAGATGGAGATGGCAGGATCAGGCAGCCGCAGAAAACGGGCTCGGAGATCAGCAACAGCTCGAAAGGGAATCTGGAGTGACGGGTTGTAAATACTGTCTTTAATAATTCAGGGGAACATTCTGTAAACTGTAAAGTGATGCCAGGATCAGCCTAATTGCCACTTCCAGAGTGGTAACCTGGAGGGGTGTGCAGGAGACATGGATCACGGGGGCCACCAGTAGCAAGGGGAAAGCAAAAGGAAGGACATGGACCTGTTGGAGTGGGGCCAGAGGAGGCCACAGAGATGCTCCAAGGGCTGGAGCCCCTCTGCTGTGAGGACAGGCTGAGAGAGTTGGGGGTCTTCAGCGTGGAGAAGAGAAGGCTCCAGGGAGACTTTGGAGCCCCTTCCAGTCCCTCAGGGGGCTCCAGGAAAGCTGGGGAGGGACTCTTGATGAGGGAGGGGAGCCATAGGAGGAGGGGGAAGGGTTTGACCCTGAAAGAGGGGAGATTGAGATGAGATGTGGGGAAGAACTTCTTTGCTGTGAGGGTGGTGAGAGCCTGGCCCAGGTTGCCCCGAGAAGCTGTGGCTGCCCCATCCCTGGAGGGGTTCAAGGCCAGGTTGGAGGGGGCTTGGAGCAGCGTGGTCTGGTGGGAGGTGTCCCTGCCCAGGGCAGGGGGTGGGACTGGATGGGCTTTAAGGTCCCTTCCAACCCAAACCATTCTATGATTCTATGAAAACAGCAGCACATCCTGAGCAGCATCTTCCTGCGCTCGCAGACCTTTTTATTTATTTAACGTGCACAAGAAAGCTGAAATCCTGAATCTGCAAAAGTGGCTTTTTCTCTCTGGAACGTGCCACTCTGGCTTGTAGGGTGAAGCAGAAGATCTGCTTGTGGTGTCAGCAGCTCTCCGGGGGGAAGCATGGACCATGCCGCATTTCATGCTTCCCTGGCGGGCACGGGCCAAGCCCTCGTGTCACAGTCACTTCTGCTGCCACAGCAGTCCAGGAACATCCCACGCTATTTATTCCCCTCCCTTTCACAACGAATTGGAGCAATGAAGAATGAGGGAAGCCAAAATGACACTTTTCCACCCAAAAGCTTTGCTGCCGGCAAGCTTCAGTGTCTTTCCCTCATCCTTCAACACTTTACTGCTGATTTTTATTAAGTAAAATAACCGGAGTTTGCCTAGTCTTGGTAAGAAGTGCTTCCTCTTCCATCTAAATAGCTTTCTCCAAATCATGACCCCGTTCCCTTGCCATTCGCAGGGAACCACCCTGAGCTCTGCTCCGTACAAACGCAGTTGCTGAGCAACGAGGCAACCTCCCTACGGCATGATCTGGGCACATAATCTGCAATTTGCATGAAAGGGAGAGGGCTTTGGAAAGGCAGATGATGGCCCACCCTGCTGCCCATGGCACATAGGGCAGGAGGTTGTACAAGGGGTGGACGTTGGGGAGTCCAACCCGGGGCTTGACCATGGTCTTCCCAATTCCTTCCAGGATGATTTTCCTTGAATGGGGATTAGTTCCTGATTTACCGCTCTCAAGAGGATGCAATGGTGGTGTTCATGCAGCTGGTGGCACCCACCGTGTGTACACATGTGTTATGGTCTGAGAAACCCACAACAATTTCACAGAATCACAGAATTGTAGAGGTTGGAAGGGACCTCTGGAGATCATCTGGTCCAACCCCCTGCCAGAGCAGGTCCACCCAGAGCAGTTGCACAGGAATGTGTCCAGGTGGGTTTTGAATATCTCCAGAGAAGGAGACTCAACACCCTCTCTGGGCAGCCTCTTCCAGGGCTCTGCCACCCTCAAAGATTGTCATTTATTGTTGTTTAGATAATTATTCTCTCACTCGATGACCACTCCCCACTCAGGAAGGGGAATCAGGAAAAAACAAGGAAACCTGAAGGCTGAAATATAAACAGATTTAATAGAATAAGACTAAATAGTTAACATTTATAACACTAAGGAACCGGTATTGATCCTGATGCCAGTATAAAATACATGAGGACTATCCCCAGCCCATTCCCCCAGCAGGAAGCCGTGCCAAGGAGTTCTCAGGGTGGCAGCCATCAATGGAGAGGGAGAGAGAGAGAGAACTCCTCAGCAAACTTTCTAATTTCTATGGAATGTGCTGTTCATGGTATGAAACAACCCTGTTGGGGCAAGTGCCCAGGTCTCGCTCCTCCTCGTCCCTGCACCTGGGGAGCTCGAAAACACCGAGACCTTGAAACCCGCACCCCAGAGCTGGCTGTAAAGGGAATATTTTCCCAACTTCAGACACTACTAGAGTCTTCTGAAATTTTCCCAAGCATTAGAGGAGACCAGTAAAATTACTGAAAGAGAAATAAATCCCGTGTCGCTCAGACCAGGACAATGTGCCACGCCGGTAGGGAGGTCGGTGCGTGGCCCCATCTGCCCGGTGACGAGTTCAGCTCTGGCTCTTTGAAAGCCCTCGCTCCAGCCGAGCCGTAAATCACTGAAAGGGTAAACTTTATGGGAAGGAATGTGCAAACTATTAAATAGCTTTCGGGGATATAAACCAGAGCGAAAGCGTAGCTGTTGGCTGCTGTGAGCAGGGCTTGCCGCAAGGGTGTTGCTCCCTGTGAACGTGATACGATGAGAAGAGCGGCTCCCCTCTGGTGACAAGTTACATGATATGGCAAGAAGAGAGATTAAACAAACCGCTGTACCAAAATAAAATAAATAAATAAAAAAACCTTGTGTGCTATGGGGATATGAACTATCTCTGAGTATTTGGGAGTGCTGTTTGCATGGGCACTGTTTTTGCTGTGTTTGGGGTTAAAGATTTGGGGATTTGCAAATGCAGGGTCTTATTTTAGGTGAAACCCGAAGGCTGGGCTCCTCTTGGGACAACAGCTGAAGGGTGACTAAACCGTGGCAATGGCTCGGGTTTTTTTTTAGCATTGCTGGTTTAATTTATGGGGAGGAGATGCTGTAACAAGCAGTAAGTGACCTGTCCTGGTTGGCAGTGTCCCAGGAAAGCGCCGGGGAGCCTCTTGGATAGGGTGATGTCCCCAAAACCATGCAGCTCTGGGTGCTATCATATCAGTACACGTTTGTCATCTACAGGTGGAAGACTTGGGAAAAAAGAAATCCATAATTCTCATATGGTTTTCGGTGCAATTTGCATGGGGCAAAAACCTGCCATTTCTATGAAGTTAATGGTTACAACTTCAGAATTGCTCTTGTGCCACATGGAGCTTGGGAAAGCTCCCTGTGGTCACCCTCAGCAAACCTCCTGCGTATGGCCTTCTGGGGACCATCTGTCACAGAATCACAGAATCACAGAATCACAGAATGATATGGGGATGGAAGGGACCTCTGGAGATCATCTAGTCCAACCCCCTGCCAGAGCAGGTCCACCCAGAGCAGGTTGCACAGGAACATGTCCAGGCGAGTTTGGAATGTCTCCAGAGAAGGAGACTCCACCACCTCTCTGGGCAGCCTCTTCCAGGGCTCTGCCACCTTCACAACAAAGAAGTTCCTCCTCATGGTTAGGTGGAACTTCTTACATTCAAGTTTGTGCCCATTTCCTCTTGTGCTGTCCCTGGGCACCACTGAAAAAAGACTGGCCCCATCCTCCTGACACCCACCCTTGAAGTATCTATAGGTGTTGATCAGATCCCCCCTCAGTCTTCTCTTCTCCAGACTAAAAAACCCCAAGTCCCTCAGCCTTTCCTTGTAAGAGAGATGCTCCAGGCCCCTCATCATCTTTGTAGCCCTCTGTTGTACTCTCTCCAGCAGTTCCCTGTCCTTCTTGAACTGGGGAGCCCAGAACTGGACCCAGTGCTCCAGATGGGGCCTCCCCAGGGCAGAGCAGAGGGGGAGGATGACCTCCCTCCACCTGCTGGTCACACTCTTCCTGATGCACTTCAGGATGCCATTGGCCTTCCTGGCCACAAGGGCACGTTGCTGGCTCATGGGCATCCTATTGTCCAACACTCGCCATGCTCAACTCACCCTCAGCAAACCTCCTACGCGTGGCCTCCTGGGGACCACGTGTCCTTCCAAGCTGTTTCTCCTGCCATCTTAAGTGGCTGCAAACATCTCAGGCCGGGACTGCACGTTGTTCTTCTCTTAATTTATCGTAGTCTAATTAGTATGAGAATAATTTGAAGAGGAGGAACTCGTTGCCGTGCCCGGGGAGGGGAGCAGCACTGGGCACAAGCCTCTGTGCACGTAAAACCTGCTCGGGGAGCTTGGGAGGCTCTGAATTAAAACACTGCTGAGGGTTTTTTTTTTTTTCCAAAGCTCTCTGCTGAGAAGGTCCCAGCTCTGTATAAAATGTTTAAATATTAATTGAGATACAGCCGGCAGTGCAGGTGTCTTCCTCCTCTCCCTTCCCATGCCTCTCTCATGAGGTTGCTTGGCTGTTCCCGTGCTTTCCTCCTCCGACTCACTGAATATTTCATCCAGAGCGATTCAGCTGCGCCGTAGTCAGCTGGGAGGTCTGCAGGAGATGGGCCTGAGCATGAAGTAAAACTCCAAAGTTGTTAGGGGAAGGGAAGAAGATCTTTCTCCAAACTCCTGTTTGGTTCCTGACCCTTCTGCAGAGGGTCGAGGGCTTGGAGCTGTGCCCTGTGGATGCTCCTGGTGAGCACAGGGCAGGGAAAAGAGAAGCATCGTCGTTGCATGTAATAGAGCTGTTCCTCCATATAAATTTATTACAGTTTCACTAGTCAGAGAGAGAGAGACTGGATGCCAATTATTGTGTAATTCTGCTCTTTCTGACCACAGAGGACTGATCCCAGGAATGGATATTTTAGGAGCTGGGATCAGTGCCACAGGAGCATCAGGAAATGCACTGCCCACCAGTCTAACTGGAGTGCTGGGCGTGAAGGTTTGGTCCCAGCAGGTGAGAATGTTGTTTACACCCTGTTCATCAAAGCAGGGGATCCTTGTTAATCCCCCTGGATGGGTCCCACCCTAGTGTGTTACACAATAAAATTACATGAGGATTTTTTAGTCCTGATCGGTGAGGGTCATGCTCGGTGAGTGTGTGGTAGGAGATGAAGTTCTAGTCTCCATAATACTGAATGAGAACAATGTATTAAGCTGATACTGATGCGTGGATTGCAAGTTGGCAATTCCTTCTGAAAAGGGGCATCACCTTTACTGAATATCAGTAAATCCACCCATAAATTGTTAGCGTTTCCCGAGTGGGACAGCACTGCAGACCAGAAGAGCCTCTGTACCACCACAGAGGTATTTCCCATGCCACCTGCACCAACTCCCTGCACTCTGGCTCAGCATCCCCACATCATCACCATCCGAGATCACAATCAGTCTAAAATCCACACTCAGAATCATAGAATGGTTTGGGTTGGAAGGGACCTTAAAGATCATTGAGTTCCAACCCCCTGCCCTTGGCAGGGATACCTCCCACCAGATCAGGATGCTCAAAGCCCCATCCAACCCGGCCTTGAACACCTCCAGGGATGGGGCACTTCCACCCCTTCCACTTCAGAAGGAACCAGCGTCCTTTTGAGGTCTGAGACCTGGGTAACCATGAGGACGATACAGAAGCCCCATGTCCCCCATCTCAGGGTTGTGCTGGTGCCTCTCCTGCCCTGAGGACCTCAGTCCCTGATGTTCATGGGAATACGTGGCCGCGCACATCACTGAGACCCAGGTGTGCTCGCACCGGCTCCCCTCTCTGGACACTGAGACACCAGATATCCTGCCGAGAAGGTTTCCTGCTCAGCTCCTGCAGAGCCCAGGGGAGCAGCTCTAGATGTGGGTTAACTCATGGTGTGGCTGGGGAACAGCGCTTCGCTTCAATTGCATGTTTGAAAAACACTTCACATCTGACTTGGAGGAAAAAGGAAGGAAAACGCTTCCTTGAGATTAAAAGAAATGTCGCTAAAGCATTTAAAAATCTTTCTGTTCCCTTTTTGTTTGGACAATGTTAAATTTTTTCCATTTCCCCCCCCCTCCTGAAATTTTAATTATCTGCAAAGCACTTTCTTCAGGAGTTGTTTTGGTTTTGAGAAAGCTGCACAAACTCTGCTCGAGGCTGATATTTGAGCATGCTCGAGTCCCACACGGAGCGAGAGCGGACCAGGGAGAGATGGATTCCAGATGTTTGCAGCTGTCACGTGGTACCACTTGATTTTATAAGTAATAGAGTTCCTTGAGTATCTGATTTTGGCAGCAACCTCCACTTTTGTCTAAAGAGAAACTGCACAGGAAGTTAGAAAGTACAAGACAAAGGGGTATTTTTAGCTAACTCAGCTGTGAAACTGCAGACAGAGGCAGGGTCGGAGCAGCAGGACTGGGACACGCCAAGGGACACTCACTCAGGTTCCTGCTGGTGGGGTCAGAAAATAAACGCTCCTTCCCTTTGCAATCTCTCCCAGCTTCTAGAATTGAGCATTTTGCCACGAGTTGTGCCCAGACCAGTCCTTGGACAAGTCACTCTCCACGAATTTGCCTCATACTTCCCTGGTCTTGCTTGTGGGTGCACCAAGGCCACCAGAAGGTCCTTTGCCATCATTCCCAGCTCTGTCCTAACAAGTGTCATCTTCTGAGAACGGAGCTTGTTCAGCCCAGGTCCCTTTCCTGACATGGAAACCAGCTCATTAGCAGAGTTTGGTTGGGGATGTGCCACTCATTTTACGTTCCTTGGTGTGTAGGACTTCCCCAAACCAACATGGAGCTCGTGCGTAGGTGGCTGTCACCATGCAGGCTTGTGGTTGAGCCTAAGCTCAGACCTAGAACTGATAAGCTCCTGTCCACACGTAAATTTTTCTTGTTCTTCTTAGAGATTTATTTTCCCCTGTTTGACAAACTCTGAGCCTGTGTGTGGCCATTAAGTATCAAGTTATGGCGGTAATTGCGCTTTGCTTTATTTGAATAATAGAGATTTTCCTTTGGAGCAGGCAGTAATTAGCTGCAGACAGTGAGATACAGGCATGTACAGAGGGAAGGCATTTTAAACAAGATTTAGCAACATTTCTATACGTGTAGTCTTTGCTTGGGTTAAAAATAGCCGGTCCCCAACCTCCACTAGTACTTCTGAGAAGGTTAATAGCTGCTCAGCAAAGTACCTTATGCTTAACCTGCCTGGTCCTCTCTGAGCAACACAGAACATTTTTCCAAGCTCCCAAGTGTCCCCATCAGCACGGAGCATCATCGATCCTTGGGCAGCACTTACGCTGTGTCCAGGAAAATGTCTGTAAATTGTCCTGCCTACACGATCAGGGGGTTGAGGCTACTAATGCACCGGGAGAGGGGAAGGAAGGGTTTTTCTCACACCAAGAACCACCCGAGTTTTGGCCTCACTGCAGATAATGCTGCTCCGTTGGATAAAATGTGGTTAGATGGATTCGTGGTAAATCCTCTGAAAAGAGGCATGAAGTGGCAGCAGAACTGTGCTCTGTAGAAATGGGGGTTATAACAATGATGGGGCTTTTGTGAAAAATGCCTGTTAACTGCACAAATCTGCCCTCTGCAATTTCTGTAATGTTATCTATAATGTGGGAAGGGTTTTTTTTTAAAAAAAATCAATTATTTGACAAAGAAATAAATGTGGGAGAATAATATTTACTCAGTATATTATTTTCTTGAATGAAAATGCAATTTCTCAGGGCCAAAGCATTAAAAATACATTAAAATATTTCAATAGAAATAGTATGAATAGGTTTTAAAATTTTGCCAAATCGCAAATTCATAACTTCATTTGCATAGGAACTTCCTTTGAGTTCTTTGATTAATATTGTAATTAAATGTACATAAAAGGCACACAAGAAGTGTGTAGAAAATAAATGAATAAAGTAGAACTCTAGAAAGGAAAAATATGAATTATGGATAACAGAAACTGCAGACAGTACAACAATCTGTTTGTCAGAGCGGGCTGCTATTCTCAGCACATTTTTGGTACTTTAACGAGAGGCGGTGGATTGACCCTGGCTGGATGGTGACCAGGTGCCCACCAAAGCTGTTCTGTCACTCCCCACCTCAGTGTGGGGTCCTCCGTGGGTTGCAGGTGGATATCTGCTCCACTATGGACCTCCATGGGCTGCAGGTGGAAAACCTGCCTCACCATTGTCTGGTCTTCACCATGGGCTGCAGGTGAATCTCTGCTCAGGTGCCTGTAGCACCTTCTCCCCTCCTTCTTCACCTTGGTGTCTGCAGAGTGGTTCCTCCCACATATTCTCACTCCCTTCTCCAGCTGCAATTGCTCTTTCACAGGGTCTTTTTTTCCCCTTTCTTAACTATGTTATCCCACCGTTGCTGATGGGCTTGGCCTTGGCCAGAGGCGGGTCCGTCTTGGAGCTGGGTGGCATTGGCTCTACTGGACATGGGGGAATCTTCTAACAGCTTCTCACAGAAGCCACCCCTACCAAAACCTTGCCACGCAAACTCAATACACCACACCATCCTGGTG
Source organism: Numenius arquata (assembly GCF_964106895.1). Taxonomy (NCBI): domain Eukaryota; kingdom Metazoa; phylum Chordata; class Aves; order Charadriiformes; family Scolopacidae; genus Numenius; species Numenius arquata. The sequence goes on from NC_133578.1 coordinate 2,398,801, forward strand.
TTTAATAAGCTTTCGAACCTTCTTCATGTTTCCAGACTAGCCCCAGGTAAGCAGAGCTTGGAGAAACTGGTATAAATGCTGCACGACCTGGATCCAAAACATCTGATTTATGGACACGAGTGATGATTTCGTGCATCAACAGAATAGAAAACTAAATTTTCCCACCACTTGTCTATGGGAAAAGGAGCCAAATCTGCTTTTTGGATTCATGCAGCTGTATTGGCTCTGATGGCTGCTGGGTATGAAAAGGAGTAGCGGCGTTTTACTGGAGAGGGAAATGGGTCTGTGCACAGAGGTGTCATTTTTATGTAATTCCTTCAAAGGCAGAAGAGTTCCCCAACCACATCCTTCACTGGTGAAAATCACTGAACTGCTAGTAAATGGTGTGTACTGGTGGGGAAAGCAGACTCTGAGCATCCCTGCCACTCCATCCTGCCTGCTGCCTTGTGTGAAAAATATAAAGCACAACCAGAGTTCTTGAAATTGCAGTTGATTTACATTCTATGTATGTATTTTTAAAATAGCCATATGGGAACAGTGTTCTGCTGAGAAACAGCGTGTTCGGAGCCAGGACTGCAGGTGTGTGAGAGAGGAGTTGTTATAACTGAGCCAAAACTATTGCCTGCCCCATGTTGCAGTCCCTGTGCAGAAAGCGATGCAAGCATCCCAGTGGGGTGAAGGCCTGAAGGCAGCAGGAGCTCTTGCTGGGACCAGCAGTGACGTTGGTCTGCTCCTCTGAGTGACAGGGCAGTCCTCAGGCACCGCTTTCTCAGTGTTTTTTCTTACCGAGCACCTTGTGTCATGGTAACACCTTCCATCACAGTAGCACCTTGCATGGTGGTGGCACCTTCCATCATGGTAGCACCTTCCATCATGATGGCCCCTTCCATCATGGTAGTACCTTTCATCATGGTTGCGACTTCCATCGTGGTGGCACCTTCCATTGTGGCACCTTGCATGCTGGTTGCACCTCACCTTCCATCGTGGTAACACCTTGCATGGTGGTGGCACAGCCTTGCCAAGCAATGTGGGCAAAGGCAAGGCCATTAGTGCAAACATCAGCCCGAAGCAAGGTAAGGTTGGGAGGAAGACACTTTCAGATACGCAAGTTGCTCTGAGTTTAGCTTCTCACACATGGGTTTTACTTTTAAAAGAATTTATTCAACCTGAAAATTATTTCTCTGCTTACACTGCCTGTGAGGGTCTTGAGGGAATAAGTACAGCGAGGAGGTAAGGACAAGAGACAAAATAAAGTGTGCATGTAAAAAATACATAAAACAATGAATAACATAGAGGATGTCAACTTGATTTTTCAGAGATTGTCGTAATGTCTCTGTCCCGAGACATTTGGGGAAGGGGAAGACAAAGTGAGAAACACGCTTTGGGGTATTTTTGCTGTCACCTTGTTAAACGAATTGATTTATGATAGGCATTTGAACTAGATGGGGCTAGTTTTATTTCACATTGTTTGGTAAAGCGTGGTGTTTTAGGCATCAGGAGGGGATAAAACAGATAAGGAAAATATCTGCTTTCTTTTTTTCCTTTCTTTTTTCGTGCACTAGAATGAGAGAGGATGAGGTGAACTGGGACACAAAGTAATTAAAACGGGCAGAAAAAGGAGTTTTCTTCAGAGTAAAATCTAGTAACCTGAGGACTAACATGCCATCTGATGTTATGAAGATGAAGTGTTCAGCTGGCACTCGTGCGAATAACTAGAACCCTGTGTACATTGGTAAGCAGCTGAAAATGGATAACATGCTCTGCGCTATGGAATATATATACCTGTAGCCCTATATATCTATGTGTGTATATCTATATATCATTCTGTCATGGCTTAATGCCAGGCAGCAAACAGGTTGCTCACACCAGACACATAATCACCCCCCTTTCAGTCAGGTAGGGAAAAGAGGGAGAAAAGGAGGGGAAAGAGGAAGGAAGAAGGAAAAACCTTTTGGGTTGAGATGAAGATGGTTTAATAGAACAGTAATGGAAGAGGAAAATAATAATAATAATAATAAAATAATAATAATAATGGTAAAAGAATATACAAAATAAAGTCATACAACACAAGTCACTCACCACCAGAGCCAGCTTGTCCCATCTATGCTCCTTCTCAGCTTCTATGGGGAGCTGAAGAAGTTTTAGCAGCAACTAAACCAATATCTGTTATCAACGTTCTTCTCATACTCAACCCAAAACACAGCAGCTACTAGAAGGAAAATTTACTCTGTCCCAGCTGAAACCAGGACTCACTGGATGTCTCAGTATCTCCCACAAACGTGCTGTTGCTTTATTATCCATCCTATGGGCCAAAGCGTGTGCATTGTAGCTGTTGGGAAGACCCATCGAGCTTCCAACACAGGGAAAAGTGCTGCAAACCACCTGGATGATGGGCTGACTCGTTGTTTGGATGTTATGAGAAAGCTGCAGTTTAATTAACTGGAAATAGCCATGTGAAATCAATCTAGCAGCAGGGATTGTGTCCCTGCTTTAATTCGTTCTCATGAAAGAGGTGGAGGGTCTCCGACACCTCTAACCCACCTGGGGTAAGGCTTTGGCCTCGCTGGAGGTGATGCACTCGCAGACCAGATGCTCCAGTGGCATTTTCTGGGTGAGTCTCGGTGGAATTGGCTCTGTATTATGGATTTCAATCATCTGGTGCCCCAGCATAATGGGTCATACCAGAGCAGATAAAAGCAAGTGTCATCTTTCCAACCCACTGCGCTCAAGGGAAGGAGATAGGTGTTTTAAACTGCTGAATTTAGCAGCACAAAGGGACACATTTCAGAGGCTTTTCCCAAATGGAGACGGGAGACGTACAACATCCATAAATGAAATTTATTTCACCTCTCTAGTTCTCCTGTAGCATTATGGGATTTTTTTTTTATTTATTCTTTCTGTTCCTCTGAAGACCGAGCTTTGGTAATGCTTTGTGTCAATGGTGTCATGTCTATCTGTTGAGAACCTGCAGCAACAAGTATCCTACCAACATATTATCCACATTTTACCTTGTTTCAGCACTACTACAGAAGAACTATAAGGAAACAAAGGCCAAAAAAATGCACCAAGTTAAAATCCCTGACAGAGTTCTCCTGAGCAGCCAGGGTCACATTTTGGGTGTATATTAGGAAAACCCTGACACAGAAACCCTGCCCATCGTGGGTTGCTTCCAGCACCGTACAGACAGGGGTGCAAAACGGTGATGTAAAACTCAGGGATCTGGGAGGTTGTAACGTGAAATTCTGGTGTCAAACCGGAACGGGTCAGGAGTGGATCCCGAGCACCGAATCTAAACTTGCACCGCTACAGAATGCGGGGGTTTTCTAAAAATAAATGCAGAGCATGGCAAATGACAGAGTTCCCTGGGGATTTGCTGTTTCTGATGTGGGAAGCTCAGGTTTAATGCTGGAAAGGCTATAAATGTGATTTTCTCTCGCCTTCCCTTTCCTGCAAGCCCAACGAGCAGTCGGTCCTCCCGGCGGGTCCTTCGGCTCTTTCTCGTGGCTCCGGCTGATGACCACCGACCTCTCGCTGTCCCACCAAGCCAGAATGCTGACGGTAGCACCTCCTTTCAATATCCAGGTGGAAAAATAACCCCGGTGTCAGTGGGGATTTGCTGACAGGCTGGGCGATATGCAGCGGCAATGGGCTGTCACTCTCTGCCACCGATGGTTCCTACCACATTCAGCCGGGGTGTTGTACAGACACAGTCCTCAATTCGTTATCGCTAATAACCTCCTAGCTGACACCACGCTCAAGAAATTCTCTGTGTTTACCGAAAAAAAAAATTATTGGTTGATGAGTAGAGTATAAAAGGAGGGCAGAAGGGCGATGGCAGATTAACACTTTATAAGGTTAGAAAAAGCCATAATGATTATCTAGCCTGAACTCCCGTGTAAAACATGCCTGGGGACTTTTCCATTTGAACTGAAGCTTTAGGTTTGGAAAGAAAAAGAATACCTCTTCAAATCAGAAGATTTCTCAACGGTTGTTTCAGTGGTTAATAACCTACACCACTAAAAATGTGCTTTTAATTCAAACCTGAATTTGAATCTTGCAGGCACCAGGCTGCACGTACTTTCATCTGCCTGACCGGGGAGCCCTCTATTATCACATTTAAATTCCAGAAGTAATTAGAGGCTGCAAGCGGATCCTCTCTTAACCTTCTTTTCGTTAAGGAAAACAAATTGAGTTCCTGGTGTCTTTCATTATCAGGCAAGCTCCTCCGTTGTCCCCACGGCTCTCCTCTGAAACTACTCCAATTTAACGATTTCCACCGCAGCCGGTGGATGTTGCCTTCCACCTGCTATGTCTGGGGGGTCCTGGCTATGACAAAATCAGTTAAGAGCAATTCCCATTGAAAATAAAGAAGAAAATTTCTCTATGCAAGATGTTTTTTGGGTCATCCTGGCAAAATTTGTTATATGATTGGCTGGAAACCATAGCCTTGGCAAACGTGTGCTTTGCACATACGACTGTCAGAGACCCCTTAACCACACAGCAAGAGGTGTACACCATGCACAAGTGGGGGCAGGCGAGCAGGGGCTCCCCAGACTGAAACCCTGAGCCGTGGCATGGGACCGATGCTGTTGGTCAGAGGGTATTACCCCATAGGAATAACCTGGAGTCATCCACAGAAGGTCCTGAGAAATTTTATAGACTCATAGAATGGTTAGAGTTGAAAGGGATCTTAAAGACCATCCAGTCCCACCCCCCTGCCCTGGGCAGGGACACCTCCCACCAGACCAGGTTGCTCAAAGCCCCCTCCAACCTGGCCTTGAACCCCTCCAGGGATGGGGCAGCCACAGCTTCTCTGGGCAACCTGGGCCAGGCTCTCACCACCCTCACAGCAAAGAAGTTCTTCCCCACATCTCATCTCAGTCTCCCCTCTTTCAGTGTCAAACCCTTCCCCCTCCTCCTAGGGCTCCCTCCCTCGTCAAGAGTCCCTCCCCAGCTTTCCTGGAGCCCCTTGAGGGACTGGAAGGGGCTCTAAGGTCTCCCCGGAGCCTTCTCTTCTCCAGGCTGTCAATGGGCTGGGGAAATGAGCCTGGGGAAGAAAGCCTTGGAGCTGTCCTAAAGGATTTGGTTAAAAATACGGCTGAGAAGACAAACCACCCATCATCTGGGTAGGGCCATCAGAGGGTTGGTGTGGCACTGTGGCATGGCACTGGGGACAGCCGTGTAACCTCCATCACTGCCAAAGCCATCACTGTCACCCATGCAGCTCTTTGATGCGACACACTGCTTCGTGCACAGAGGAAATGTGACGTAACCAGCCCCAGGCTTGTGCGTCGTTGTCATAGAGACCCCGAAATCACAGCTCTTGGAGGAGCTACAGGGGTCCTGGTGTAGAACGCACACCGCGGATGGCGAGGGCACACCGAGCCACGAGGGTTCATGCGGGAGGAAAGCTGAAAGCGGGGAAATCGCTTCTCGTATAAAATGCAGATGGTGCCATTAAAACCAAAAGCGGCGAAAAGTGAGGAAAGAGAGGCATTAAGATGAAAATGAAGTCTCTCAAATTTGCTTTGATGTGATGATACAAGCTGAATTTCGATTGCGGCTCTTGTGTCCCAGCGGTAACCGCCACCGACACAGAGAAACAACGGGGACTTGGGGGCCTTTGGTGCAGCTCCGCAGCGCGCTGGGACTGTGTGGATTTAGGCCAAATAGAGTGGGACTTTATGCGGTAAAATTAATGAGAATGTTTGAGAGGGTGCATTTTACACCCCGCAGGACTGATGGGGAAGTTTTTCCCCCGGTATTTGGGGGGTCACAGGGATGCTTGGGTGGCAGCGGGAGGGATGCAGCCGCCCTCACACATTTGCAGAAGCCCAGTGGGTTTAAAACCAATGTATTTGGGTGTAGACACCTCGGATTTCAGATATCAGAGCTGGATATCAGAGCTGGATATCAGAAACCCTGTTCTTATATCCTGGTGCGAACCAGCAGTAAAGTTTTTGGGAACAGCAGCTGCTCGTGCTAGATTTTGCAAGAGCCTCTCCCTCAAATAAAGACATATGTTTTACAACATCTGCTGGCCAAGGGGAACATAAGTGGAAAATAATGAAATATGGGACAGTATATTTTCATCTGTCATCAGTCCTAAAATCTCCATCCAAGGAAAAGGGCTTCAGAGAGTTAAGCAATGTACAGTAATAGATGGCGGGGGAAAAAAAAAAAAGCAGCAATTTCTGCCCTCGGGTGCTGACCTAGGGATGATGGTAGACCCCACTGGGGAATCACTGCATGGTTTGTAGGTGTTTGCCTAGGATTATAATTCAGTTATCCTGAGTACTCAGCAGGAAAGAGGATGTTCTCCATTGACTCAAATTACTAAATAAAAAAAAAAAAAAAAAGAAAGAAGGGACCTGGAGCATCTTAGGGTCCTGGAGCATCTCTCTGATGAGGAAAGGCTGAGGGACTTGGGTCTTTTTAGTCTGGAGAAGAGAAGACTGAGGGGGGATCTGATCAACGCCTATAAATACTTAAAGGGTGGGTGTCAGGAGGATGGGGCCAGTCTTTTTTCAGTGGTGCCCAGGGACAGCACAAGAGGAAATGGGCACAAACTGGAACATAAGAAGTTCCACCTAAACATGAGGAAGAATTTCTTTGCTGTGAGGGTGGCAGAGCCCTGGAAGAGGCTGCCCAGAGAGGTGGTGGAGTCTCCTTCTCTGGAGACATTCAAACCCCACCTGGACACGTTCCTGTGGAACCTGCTCTGGGTGGACCTGCTTTGGCAGGGTGTTGGACCAGATGATCTCCAGAGGTCCCTTCCAACCCCATATCATTCTGTGATTCTGTGAAAAGTTGAAGCCTGGAGTTAATTCATGGGCGAGCCTGGGCACGGGGGCAAGGAGGAAAATGGGGGGTGGCTGAAAGGCTGATGGTGAATTCTTCTTCGTCAAGAGGTCCAATGTGTCCAGACCTTGCGTTTCTCCATAGCAGCTCAGGTATTTAATTATCCTCCTGCATTTTGGCTCGAGAGATGGTTCTGCTCCCTACAGGGAGACCCCCAGTTACTGCAGTAGCGGGGAGGACCCCCAAACCAGACCCATGGCAAAGCCACCATCACTCAGCGAGGAGCAGCCACAAGGTTGCGTTAGAGCAAATGAGAGGAAAGTCAGGCCCGCTGTGCAGGATCTAAAAATAGAGAGAAAAATAAAACCATAAGATACACCCAAAATTGCAAAGAAACCCGGAGAAAATTCAGCACTGAGATAAGAGAAAGCAGGAAAAGAGTAAAGAAAAAGATTTTGTCTTTCCAGCAGTACAAAAAATACATTTATTCACATTCCAGTGTAAATGATACAGATATTTATCGAGTGATTTATTGAAGTATCTGTCTCTCACCAAACAAAGTACCTGAAGTGAGGAGGTTTGATTGCTTGAGCTTGAAGTGAATGCACCGCTTCAAAATCTGTGATAGATATCTAACTAAGTGAGCTGCTTAAAAGTCCTCATAAGCTGAGACACGTAACGTTATTTATATAGTACATATTGGTACAGCGTGTTATAGCAGAGTTTATAATAATTTATTAGGGGAGAAAAAAGCGATCCCTATTAATAATTGATTCATTATAAATAATGTATTAAGAAATGCTCCTTTGATTTAAAGCCCATGCTGTTAATGTATGCTAAATTCTGGTGTATTTGACGACAGTAAATCCAGGGAAATCTTGCACGTAGCTCCCTTCTTCTGGCGAGTCCTGCAGGGCAGGTGGAAACCTCACTGAAAATGATGGATTTTATGGGCTTGCCAAGGGAAATGTGGGTTATGAGGCAGAAACACGCGGTGTCAAGGAGGGTTGTAAAAAAGAAAAGGGTTCCTTTTTTACCCCCTTAAGAAAAGATGCATTTTACAGCAGAAAAGGTTGACTGGAATCGCCCCCTTACAAATTGCCCTTCTTCTGTGTTCACAGACAGAGAAAGATTTTTCATAGCTGAAACTCCAGCACCTCATACTTCTCCCTTTTACCAGCATATATGTTCCACGTTTATATTATCAGGATAAGGTAGAAATGAATGAGCGAATGTGAGAAAGTGCATTACACTTTTCCAGACACTTCCTGAAACCAGCTTTCTCATAAAAACTGATACTTTAAACATTACAGATCTCTGGATATGTCAGTAAATATTGACAGAAATTTGTCAGCAGAGATTATGAGTCAGCTCTGGCCTCGAGTTTACAAAGCAACTTTTCGTTCATTTATTAAAAAAATAAAATAAAATAATCCCCGTTAGTCTATAAAGCACAGGCTGGGTGCAAGCTGCAAGAGCAGATGGAGTAATTTAATGCTTTTAAACTGTTGGACTGGTGACAGGTAGGACATCGGAGGAACCTCCATCTGCTGCACACATACCTTCACAGCAAAGTGATGCTGGAGCAGATGCAGGGAATTAGGGGCTGCAGAACCTTTCTGGGGGCTGGAATCATAGAATCATAGAATGGTTTGGGTTGGAAGGAACCTTAAAGCCCATCCAGTCCCACCCCCTGCCCTGGGCAGGGACACCTCCCACCAGACCACGTTGCTCCAAGCCCCCTCCAACCTGGCCTTGAACCCCTCCAGGGATGGGGCAGCCACAGCTTCTCGGGGCAACCTGGGCCAGGCTCTCACCACCCTCACAGCAAAGAAGTTCTTCCCCACATCTCATCTCCATCTCCCCTCTTTCAGTGTCAAACCCTTCCCTCTCCTCCTAGGGCTCCCCTCCCTCATCAAGAGTCCCTCCCCAGCTTTCCTGGAGCCCCTTTAATACTGGAAGACCGTTATAAGGTCTCCCCGGAGCCTTCTCTTCTCCAGGCTGAACCCCCCCCCTACTCTCTCAGCCTTTCCTCACAGGAGTGGTGCTCCAGCCCTCTGATCATCTTTGTGGCCCTCCGCTGGGCTCATTACAACAGGTCCATGTCCTTCTTGTGCTGAGGACTCCAAAGCTGGACAAAGTGCTCCAGGTGGAGTCTCATGAGAGCGGAGTAGAGGGGCAGAATCAGCTCTCTTGACCTCCTGGCCACACTTCTCTTGATGCAGCTCAGGATGCAGGGGGTTTCTGGGCTGCCAGCGCATGTTGCCGGCTCGTGTTGAGTTTCTCATCCACCAACACCCCTCAGGCCTTCTCCTCAGGGCTCCAGCCATTCTCCACCCAACCTGTATTTGTGCCTGGGATTGCCATGTCCCAGGTGCAGGGCCCTGCACTTGGCTTGGTTGAACTTCATGAGGTTCACACAGGCCCACTTCTCAAGCCTGTCCAGGTCCCCCTGGATGGCATCGCTTCCCTCCAGCTTGTTGACCACTCCACACAGCTTGGTGTCGTCGGCAAACTTGCTGAGGGTGCACTCTATCCCACTGTCCGTGTCTCCGAATTAAGAGAAAACTACATCAAGTAGCAGGACCGGGTCACAATTAATAAAAAGAAAGGGCTATTTTGTGACTGAGCCCTCTTCTGCATCCTGGTGTTGCGGAATAAAAGAAACCAGGGTGTTAAAAGGACACAGAAGCATCTTTTCTGTTTTTTCCTCATTTTTCTGAAAGGCTGGTTGGGGTCTAATACATCCCTGCTGCTGGCTGCAATGCATTTAGCCTAAGAAAGTGTGATGCTGAATTTTTATGAGACATCACATTCAGCCAGTGCTCGTAAGAGACTGCCAGTCCCTAAAACTGAATTTTTAAACCTTTTGACTAAACCCCCTTCTTTTCCCAGCATTCAGTCTTCTGTGACATTATAATATAACTTTCCTTCCCAGTCTCCCCAGGCTGACAAGACTTTAATTTCTAATTTAAAAACCAAGAGATAACATTTATTCTTAGAAAATACTCTTGGCTGTAAGTCTGTAAGACTTCTTTGTGCAAAACGAGAAAGGAAAAGGGGCATGAAGTGACTGTTTTCGTTTCTAAGACATTTTCCTATAAAACACGGGAACATTTCTTCCTACATTGGTTCAGCTGACTTAACTGTCACCATCTGCAAATGCTGGTTTGAAACAGAGGGTAACTTTCAGAGGGACTTTCTCCAGGGCTGCAGCAAACAGACCTTGTGAGTGCCACCAGTGCCATCAGTGCCACCATCCCTGTCCTGGGCCAGGCTCTGGAGAGGGGGAGCATATATAGGTATTGCAATAACATGTCCTTCCTCCCTTGGGCTGCTGAACCCCCAACTTCTCAGCCTGGTCCTTAGACCCACACTAAACCCATGTTGAAATCTCAGGCATTGCAAGAAAATGCAGTTTAAGGGAGGAATGGGAAGGGGAACCTTGAAAATTTCTTACTGCATATATATACACTATATATTTTCTTTTTCCCCCCTAGTAATACCGTTTTCTTATAAGGAAGAAAAGACACATAGCAGGGATGATTATCATTTAACTTCCATCTCCTTTATTAATTTATAATGGGCAATTTGGGATGCACAGGCACTCACTGCCAAACCCCAGAAACAGACGCTTCTCTCATAGGCACTAAATCACTGCTCCTGGAATAATTAAGGTAGTGGGAGCATTTATCAAGCTTTTACTGAATTTACAGCCCCTCCCTGAGGTTTCTCCTCCTGCTTGGCTTTGTGTCTCTGGGTGATGGAGAAATGTGTCCTCGTGGTACAGGTGTCCCCAGGACAGAGCAGCAGCATGGTGGTGTGGGGGCTCTGGTTCAGCTCCTCATTGCTGTCTTGGAGTGGCTGAGCCATGGTGTACTGCCTCGTCCACCCTTCCCAATTTCATTTAACTTCCTTTGACCCTTCTTGCAATGCCCTGTGCTGGCAAGCTCCAGGGACGGAGACTGTGGCCAAGGGGATGGGGGCATGGGGACACATCCTATCTCAGTACAAGAAAGGACATGGACCTGTCGGAGTGGGGCCAGAGGAGGCCACGGAGATGCTGGGAGGGCTGGAGCCCCTCTGCTGTGAGGACAGGCTGAGACAGTTGCGGGGGTTCAGCCTGGAGAAGAGAAGGCTCCGGGGAGACCTTAGAGCCCCTTCCAGTCCCTCAAGGGGCTCCAGGAAAGCTGGGGAGGGACTCTTGATGAGGGAGGGGAGCCCTAGGAGGAGGGGGAAGGGTTTGACCCTGAAAGAGGGGAGATGGAGATGAGATGTGGGGAAGAACTTCTTTGCTGTGAGGGTGGTGAGAGCCTGGCCCAGGTTGCCCCGAGAAGCTGTGGCTGCCCCATCCCTGGAGGGGTTCAAGGCCAGGTTGGAGGGGGCTTGGAGCAACGTGGTCTGGTGGGAGGTGTCCCTGCCCAGGGCAGGGGGTGGCACTGGGTGATCTTTAAGGTCCCTTCCAATCTAAACCATTCTATGATTCTGTGATTCCAAAGTAGGAGGCAGGGGGAATTTTGGAGCCATAAGGTGTGGGGAGCGGGGCAGCATTGTTATCAGGCAGGAGGAACATCAGCACCTCTTCCTGCTACGTGCTGACCCACGTTGGGTCGAAGTTATTGTTTCCGCTAACTTTTTTGGACGTGATATTCAGCGCTAATAGAAAATTCTCCCTCACTGATGTTTTCCCCAAAGAAAAATGTGCTTTTATGCTCCAGCAGGATTCCTGCAGAAATTACCTCCCTTCTCTCCACTGAAGACTCGGAGGAGGTTTCCTCCCTCACTCCTGTGCACGGTGTGGACTCTGGGGCGCTCGGCCTTCCCTCCCCAGCCCGAAATTTAAGAGCCAGCAATTCCAGACCACAACCAGCTCCATTTGAGGTCTTCCCCATGGATTAAAATAGCTCCAAGAAGCCAATAAGGGAAATCTGATCTTAAAGTGCAGGACCTGATGGTGTAATTTCCATTGGAAATCAGCTCTTGGGGGCAGACGGCTGGCAAAGCCCTGTCCCCAGGGACACGGCCGGGCTGTTTGTTCCTGTAATGTTCTTGCTATTGATTTAAGGAGAAACAAGAGTTGGTTAATTATCTGTGGCTGTGCTTAGCTTTGTTTTGTCTCTGCTAATGGCTGGGGCTGTTGTGACTATACACTTTAATGGCTTTCAGATGCCAGAGGTCTTATTATAAGCCCATGCCCCATACAGAGACCACCAGCAGAAAACAAACTTGTTGCTGCTTTGAGGCTGCAAATAGCAAAGAAAACGGTGCCTCCAACGTGCACATTTTTTTGTGAAGAACTGCAGAGTTGTTTTTTCTATCAAACGAGTTTTTTTCCTGATGTGGTTATGGACCGCTGAAGAACTGAACTCATCCCCGTGCAGGTACCTCTATAAATAATTAGACATATAATATTTCCACAGCTGTGCGTTGCCAGATGGCTCTGCTTTTTTAAGCTTAAAGTAACTTCCTTCCTTTGCAGGGAGAAAAGCCAACTCTGTCAAGTCCTATAAACTCATCCTTTCAGGAGCAGACACGTCCCGGAGACCTGGCTTTGAACCTGGAGGAGAAGAAACTTCTCAGGGATGGGGCAGCCACCGAGCGAGCCCCGAGCAGGGTCAGGCAAGTGCGTGGGAAGGTCCCCGGTCCCTTGTTTGCAGGTGACAGTGGCGATGGCTGGCTGCAGAAACCAGAGCTACCCCATGGATCTGGACCTGGCCCTTCATTAGAGTTTTAAGAGAAAAATAACATCAATTAGCTAAGCGTGGTAATAGTGGCAATAAGCCCCACAAAGCACAGGCTTTGTGTTGAGTGGTAAACGCTCCGAGGGGAGGTTTCCAACGTGCTCTGGCCTGGCCCCTTTCTGCTTCCCATTCACGGCTGCTAAGTAAATAAATAATTTACATTTCCAAACCCATCCCCTCTATGTTCTGGGCTGCTCTGAGTATATATAACTTTTCAGAGACGAGCAGCTCCTGCAGTGACCGTGCACAGATGATATTTCCCGGAGCCTGGCAGGGACTCCGCAGGCTCTCCAGATAAAATGAGCCTGGCTTTGGGAATCTGGATCCTGTGCATCACCCTGGCCTAGGCTGGGGTGCAAGTGGGGTGACAGAACTGTCCCCATGCCAAAGCCTTCAATTCCCTGGGGAAAACACTGGGCTGTCATTGCTACAGCACAGCACATTACAGCTGTGTCTAAATAACCCTCCAAATCCTGCCTTGGACACAATATTCAGCCAGCAGATTTGGAGGTGGCAGGTGCCCATCCTGACCATGGCCGGATCCTCGATGTGCCAGGCACGATGCTCATACTCTCTCCTGACAAGTTGCCCTCCAGCTCCTCCTGCTGCAAAAGGCTGGCAAGTAAATGTCAGGTTTTTTAATGACAATTACCTCTGCCATGGACAGCAGTGTATGGGCAGAGAGGAATTAGTGTCATCTTGGCTTTTTCAATCCCGGCTCATACTCTGTAATAACTGTCAGCTCCCCAGCACAAGGTGCCCGGTCCCTTTTTATGGCTTTGAATACACGTTTTTCTATACTGCATCCTTGGAGCTTTGCAAGAGAGTCCAGAATGCAAACTGGATTTCACATGGCATGTCTGGGAAACTCGGCAGGAGTGGATGATCAAGACCGTGTTGTCGAGGATGACACCAAGCAGACGAGGGGGAAAGGCTGAGGGACTTGGGTCTTTTTAGTCCAGAGAAGACTGAGGGGGGATCTGATCAACGCCTATAAATACTTAAAGGGTGGGTGTCAAGAGGATGGGGCCAGTCTTTTTTCAGTGGTGCCCAGGGACAGCACAAGAGGAAATGGGCACAAACTGGAACATAAGAAGTTCCATCTAAACATGAGGAGGAACTTCTTTGCTGTGAGGGTGGCAGAGCCCTGGAAGAGGCTGCCCAGAGAGGTGGTGGAGTTTCTGTCTCTGGAGACATTCAAAACCTGCCTGGACACGTTCCTGTGCAACCTGCTCTGGGTGGACCTGCTTTGGCAGGGGGTTGGAGGAGATGATCTCCAGAGGTCCCTTCCAACCCCATATCATTCTGTGATTCTGTGATTCTGTGAAAGCAGAGCATGGCATGGGTCTTTGCCCTGTGCCATCATCACCTAGCTCTTTCCGTGTGGGTTTTCACGTTGCTGTTTCTCCTCCTGCTGCCGGAGCCTTGGTGTCCCCCGGGACACCTCCGCAAGGGCTGAAGTACCATGTTTTGCTGATTGCTACCTCAGCTATAAACCAGTGCTTCATCCTCAGGCTGGGGTGGGAAGAATTTATTTATTTCTCAATATTTCGCTCATCATGCTATTTCCCGGGGGCTGCCTTCCTTAATTGCTCCTGCTCATTGCTGGGCTTTGGGAGTGATGCTCGTCCGTCACTGTTCCCTAATGCTCAGCCATTTCCCTCATTGCCCCTGAATGCAGCTTAAAATTCAGCCAACAAAAGAGTGTTTTAAGGCAGAATTACAGCCCTGACTTCCGATTCCTGCCCCACCATGCCCATCCCCATTGCCCCGCTGCTTTTCCAGCACATTGCTTTCAATGACCCGAGCTGGAAAGCTGTGACCGTTGATTGGTTTTTAAGGCATTCCTTTCCAAACCCAATCATTCCCATCCCTGCTGCATAATTGGGTGTAATCCCTGGGTAACCTCCTTCCCGCTGCTGAAATGAAGCAGCTGCAGCCCCAGGTGCTTTATTTTTTCTTGGTGTTTTGCTTTGGTGCTATTCAGCAGCGAGGATCTCCCTGCTGGATGTGTGCGCTATTTGCCAGTGCATTCCTCCTGAGTTTCAGCCTCCATTTATCATTTATCCCAAGCTGAAGGTGCTTGGCCCCAGGGGGAGAAAAGGGCTGAGACTCCTTGTTCTGTAGCTTGCACAAGAAATTGTGTTTCTGCCTTGTGATGGTGCTGTCTTGTTTGCGGGTCAAAAGACAGGAGCCTTTATCTGCTGACCCAAGCCCGACCCAGCTGGCATGGCAATGTGCAACGTGCACATATGTGATAAATAATTTCTTCTTTAGAAAATCTCCCAGGATGCACCTTTGTGATTGCACAAGGACCCTGTGGAATAATAAAAAAAATAATAGTATTTTTAGAATAACCCCAGACAATTTATATCTCTTTTATCCTCAGTTCTGTATACCCTTTTGTTTTGCTCCAAATTCATGCTGGGGAAACAATGACAATCTGTAGCAGAGAATAAAATTCAGTGATCTTCTGAGCTCCGTGCATGTTGTGCTGGCAGGTACTTGAGCCTGTGGGCTGGGGGGGGGGACGGGACTTTGAAAGGGGGCTCCAAAAACTCCTGCAAAGGGTGTGGGACGTGCATCTGCCCGCAGTGCTGCTGCTTTGCCCTCCCAGTACCCACCAGAGCTGCAGGTTTTCCCTTCTTCAGTCCAGCAGGAACCCAGGATTCAACCTCATCCCTCAGGGCTGGAGACCACACTCCTGATTGTCAGAGCAGCTGGTGGCGGGGAGGAGGTGGGGATGAAGGCTGACTGGGGTGATGGGGATGGAGACCCTTCAAATGCTTGGGCAAGCTTGGGACAGGCTGCCCAGGGTGGTGGTGGAGTCACCATCCCTGGAGGTATTTAAAAGCCGGGCAGACGTGGTGCTGAAGGACATGGTTTATGGGTGGTTTTGTCAGTGTTGGGCTGATGATTGGACTTGATGGTCTGAAAGGTCCCTTCCAACCTGGACAATTCTATGATTCTATGTCTCCTTTCCATGGACTGCCTCATTTGAGGTCCCAGCATCCGTCTGCCTACAACTAATGAGGTCTTCAGACTCACTAAATTTTGCTTTGAGGCACTTTGTGCCACTGGAGGTTTAATCCTTGCCAGGCACTGTGGTGCAACCGCGGTGGTGATTTTGGTAGAGACATCCCTGACCACCCAACTGTGCTGCAGATGGTACCGGCGTCCCAGCTGCGAAGTGCTGCCAGCGTCTCCAATTTTAGCTCTGCTGCCAGACGGGATTTTGAGGCAGGATTGTGTCTGACATCTCCTGAGGCTGTGGCCAGTCTGACGGCGGCTGGAGGTTGACACGGCTGTGCCACAGACCAGCCAGCGAGCAACAAAGTCACCACATCCTCCAGGACTTGCCCAAGCTCCACCACCCTCCCACGGAGAGGAGCACAGGGAGCCAAAAGCCCTTAATGATACACCCTGTTGTTTAATCCCAGGACAAAATAGAGTGAAAAGGATGCTTTAATACAGGAGAAGCTTTTTAAATATAGAAGCCCAAACAGAGAAGCACTGGAGAGATGGGATGCACAAACAAGTGGGAGAGGAGGAGGGCAAAGGGGGTCAGGGTCACCCACCTGCTGATTGTTTTCAGTGCTTCAAATGCGGTTTGGGGATTTCAGGTGAAGCCAAAGCCACATGGACTTTACATGGTGGCCTGTCCACCCCTGTTCCCAACAGCTAGTGACAGCCTGGGAAGGTGGAGAGGCTACACGAGCTCATGCTCAAATGAGCATCTTCTGGTTCCCACCAACTGATGCTCCAGCCCGAGGATGCAGGTTTCTGCACTCTCCCGGTCCAAGGAGCTGGACAAGGATTGCCGGGCCAAGGAGCGGTGAGCGCTGGAAATGAGCGTTTTATTATTCCAAGGCCTTCAGAGGTCATTGTGGTGAAGAGGTTGGAGCCGGTTTCCTGGCAATCGCTCCTCTCCATCCCCTCTCTCATTAGATTTTCCCTGCATGGATCATTAAGTAGGAGGGGAGAAAAGGGCAAAATGGGGCTCAGCTGGAGCCAGTGATTATGCCGCTGATGGCAGACATGGCTTTGGCTTGTCCTGCCTTAAAGTCACCTCTGCTACCCTGGCTCCATCCCCTAAAACCTAAGGCTGGTGGTCAGCACCCGGCAGGGTACCAGCTCCCATAGAAAACCAGAAATACCAGTCATGCCAACGCTATGGATGTGTGACAAGGTGTTTTCTCACTTTAATTAGCAGAAATATAAAACAACCACCTGGAAGCGCTGCCCTTGGTTTAGTCTCCTGCAGACCGTGCGAGCCTGCAGTGCAGTGGGCTGCCGGTAAATCAAAGCCGGGCACTGCTGGGGCCAGGCGAAAGGGATCCCGAATCTTGACATTTGTTTTGACACATCATCTCCTCGTGCGTCTGAGCGGCGCAGCCGGCTCTTTCACTCTTTACACGGCACACCTGGGTCTGCAGGGCTGAGATTGCCGCTGAGGTCATTACACAAGTATGTGAACTGCCTATTTTCAAATTAATAGCACATGGACTCCATCTCTAGGCTCTTGGGCATAAGTTCAAAAAAACAGAGATATAAAACCTGGGTGATTTACTGGACCTTTCCTAGACCGAAATGATTAATTGTCTGATTTACTGGTTGCATTTTTTTAACGCTGAAACAGATATTCAAAAAATTAAAGGGAGGGTAGAGGAAATGGTTATCTCAAATGCCTTCACCATATTGCTGAGTAGAAAAAAAATTGTATTGTGATGGGTATATTTTAAATATTCATGTTCTTATTCATTTCTGTGTGGCGGCGAAGAGAAGCGTGAGCGGTGACTGCCTGATGTGGACAGGCTCGGTGTTAAACGTTTGAGGGAAGCGAGTCACCGATGCGAGCCAGTCAGCTCGTGTTAAAATTCTCTCTCTAACCAGCCAGAAATGGTTTCAGGCCATGGGGAAAAAACAGCTCCAGACCCACAGCGGAGTGACAGCATCTGGCACAGCATCGGGGACCGGTAAGTCAGGAAAGTCATCCCGGGCGTTTCAATGACGGAGAAAACACTGAGGGCAAAGGATGCACCTTTGGGGTATTTTTTTTTGGGGTGGTGAAACAGTGCTGATGGCAGGAACATGTTGGTGTGTGGCCGTCAGTCCTTGCAAAGGAGCTGAGGACATGGTGGTGGGTGATGGATGCTCCTTTGCTGGTGCTCCTTTGCCGGGGCTCTCGAGGTGCAAATTTCCGGCTGGCTGAGGGGCCAGCACTTGCCCTGCATTGGCTATCCGGCTGGTGTGACCCTCACTATTGCACCAAGATAATCAAACTCAGAACCCCTCCAAAAGCATCGCCGGCTTTTCATCCACAACTTTCTTCAAGCATGTGTTTTTCCCCCCCCGCCCATCAGCACCTTACGCTGTTACGATGAGATCTCGTGATGCTTGTTTTACACCAAAACCCACAGCGAGTGGGGGAGAGCAGCGAGGAAACCTCTCCTCGCAGCATTTCCTTCGTGGTAGCCCGTGATATTCCTTGCCATGTGCTGCACATCTTCCCACCATTTCTGGCTGCCGTGGGGCAGCGCTCGAAGCCCAGGAAGCAGCAGCCCAGGTCTGCCCTGTCCCAGCTCTGCCCAGAGCCCCGACCCCCTCCCTGGGGCTTCACTGAGCTGGTTTCACCTTTAGAGCACAGTGATTACTGTCACGTATAATATATGTATTGCACTAGGCAGGATATTAAAAATAAACGCTTACACAGCCAGGCCAGGTTGATGTTCTACTTAATCCAACGGAAAAAAAAGTATTGATTTCCAAGGCAAATGGGATGAAAAACCTAAGTTACTAAATATGTGGGCTAGTGAGGGGTTCTGTTCTTTGCCTTCCCCTGAAATTCGTCCCTTGAATTTAGGATTGCATGAGTTTCGGTGTCACTGTGTAGCAGCACCTCAGCATTCACCGTGAAACCATCACCAAAGGGTCACTTAACATATTTTAAAGGCAAATCAACTTCACTGGCACTGGAGCATTAAGGCTCTTGATTTTGTTTGTGCTACAGCTAATTATGAGCTTGGCTTTGCCAGGTGATACATCCCTACCCCGGAGCTAGGAAAACCTTCCCTTCACACCCAGAAGATGAGTACCTCCTCAATGATTTAAAAAGTATTCGTGAAAACACTGTCTTTAAACATGTTCCATGTTTCCTCACTCATTTTCTTGGATGAATTCTAATTAGGGATAGGATGCCTGCCAAAATGATGTTGAAGACCCGTGAGGCCACTTTGGGAGCGGCTGGGTTTGCTGGGATGCTGTCAGGGACAGGCATTCTGTCTGCTTTGTTCTTCGTCCAGCAGCTTATTCTTTTTGCAATACCAGTGGCCTGATCCTGGCTCTGCAGCCAGGCAAGGATCGCTCCGCTGGAAATGCAGGGAAGAGTTAATTTTTCTAAATTTGGAACGTTATCTGTCATGTGCGACTGCTCTGTAATTACGACTGTTTCTGCTTCTTAGAAAAAGGTTATTACAAGAGCCTTTTAATCTAAAAGGCCAATTATATTAAAACAGTGACTTCCATACTTAGATCCCCCTTTATACGCACGCTATTGTGTTTGGTATAAATTTAGCAAATTATATGGAAGGTTTGCTTAGTGGAAGCTTAAAAATATGATTACTACTTGCATCGATGTAAGCATGAACAGTCCACAGAAACACAACTGTGTTATTTATTGCAGCTGGGAGCCCCAACTGCCCTCAGCCTTTAGGGAAATAATGGGGGTGCGGGGTCTCAGCACCTCTCCTTTGCACGTTGGAGGAGCTACTGGCTCCGGGGTCGGAAGATGAAACCCAAAGCAATTAGAAAAAAAGACCCTGTACTTGGTCTACACCAAAATCTCACGTAGGCAGA
The DNA here is from genome assembly GCF_964106895.1 of Numenius arquata. Taxonomy (NCBI): domain Eukaryota; kingdom Metazoa; phylum Chordata; class Aves; order Charadriiformes; family Scolopacidae; genus Numenius; species Numenius arquata. The sequence goes on from NC_133578.1 coordinate 2,418,198, forward strand.
GCATGCTGAAAACTTACTGATGTTTTAAATCATATTTATACTGCCCGCAAGGGGAACCACTTTATTCCCAATAAAACAATGTTGTTTTCCCTGACCCATGATCTACAATGGGAAATAATTAGCTTGAGGGACATGTAATGGGGGAAAGGGTAGGGTTTCAGAGGATCTCCCGCGTACTCGGTGGTAATTAATTCTAAGCATTGCTCTCTATGATGGCCTTGTTAGGAAATAAGTGGCGCAAACACAGGTCCCTGGGTATTGGCTGCAGGGAGAAGAATGGTAGTTTTACAGGGAATTTAAGAAAACATACTCCTCTGGTCATATAAGCTCTATCAGTTTCTAATTACTCAATTTTTTAAACCATAAGATGTCATTTTATCAATACTGCTTGAAACAATTGTAAAAAGGCCAGAGATGGGAGGAAATGAGATAGGTGGAGTCCCTTGCCTGTCACGGTGCCCGGAGACTTCCACGGGCTGGTTCACGGACACCGGCCATGGGGACAGGGATGATGTCCCCACTGGCAGCATCCTGCTGGGGATGGGTTAATGTCACCGGGTGTTAAAACTCAGGGATGAAGCTGAAAAAAAGCCACATCAAGGCAGGTGAGTTGTTTCTCCTGCAAACAAGCCGCCACATCCTGCTGATCAATCAGGATATCAATCTCCTCCCTCGTGCAGCTCACACTCCTGGGACGCTGCCTGGACAGATTCAGTTTCAGACTCTGGGCGCTGCAAAACCTATAAGTAATAAAAATGAAGCTATGAATTTATTGGGAGGACTCCATTAAAAAGCTGGAGCTGCCTGAGTTTGGGCATTGGCAAACCTGGTATCACCGTGATGGCTTTGTGCCCAGCCAGGAGAGCTGCAGGAAACCTGGAGTCACAGAATCATAGAATGGTTTGGGTTGGAAGGGACCTTAAACATCATCCAGTCCCAACCCCTCTTCCCTGGACAGGGACACCTCCCACCAGACCAGGTTGCTCAAAGCCCCCTCCAACCTGGCCTTGAACCCCTCCAGGGATGGGGCAGCCACAGCTTCTCTGGGCAACTGGGGCCAGGCTCTCACCACCCTCACAGCAAAGAAGTTCTTCCCCACGTCTCATCTCAATCTCCCCTCTTTCAGTGTCAAACCCTTCCCTCTCCTCCTATGGCTCCCCTCCCTCATCAAGAGTCCATCTCCAGCTTTCCTGGAGCTCCTTGAGGGACTGGAAGGGGCTCTAAGGTCTCCCCGGAGCCTTCTCTTCTCCAGGCTGAACCCCCCCAACTCTCTCAGCCTGTCCTCCCAGCAGAGGGGCTCCAGCCCTCCCAGCATCTCCGTGGCCTCCTCTGGCCCCACTCCAACAGGTCCGTGTCCTTCTGCTGTTGGTGGCCCCAGAGCTGGAAGCAGTACTCCAGGTGGGGTCTCATTTCCTGAGCTACGTGAACCCCAAATTCCGACGGCGCATTCCCTCCTACCGAGGAGAAACGTCCAAGCCTGCACGTGGGCTGGGCTGGGGGATGGTGTGAGCCTGAGCCCTCTGCTCCCCTGTGCCCCTGGAATAATACACAGCAAATCAATTCTGCCAGTGTTAAGCACTAAATATAAAGACAGAAATGCCCTGTAGAGTAAGGAGCACGTACAGTTATCTATAATCCACCGTGGCCACAGGTTGAGGTAAGAGCTTGAGGTTTATTGATTGCTTCCATGATTTATCACTGGTTGGTGTTGAAGAGCAACATCAGGTGGGATGATGCTGCGGGGGGGAGAACTTGGGCCCGGCTAAAAACCATGCTTGCAAGGTGCTCTTCTTCATCGCCACTCCATGGATGTTACCATTGCTGTCAGTATTTATATAGCACCCCAAATTAATGCCACCCTTGTGATGAGTGTGAATAAAACACCACTGCAGAAATATCTGCATATTGTTACCAAAAAATGGGGTTTTTTTGGGGGGGTGGAGTGTTCCTTGCAGCTGGTTTCCACCTTTGTGTTTTGAGGAGGTTGCCCATGGTGCATCAATCGTGCCACCTTCTCCCACCAAGTCTCAGTCCCTCTCTGCCGGGTTTAGGCAGCAGGGTGGGAGGGGGCTTTGACTCTCCTTTTGTGCAAGAGACCAGGACTTTTGGGGTCTTATCTGGGTCAGGGATAACGTAGAGCAACCCAGAGGCTGCTTTAAGATGTGCCTTGTTCCCAGGGACCTGGTGGAGGGTGCCCACTGCCCATGAGGACACACCATCCTGCTCCCTGTGGGACTCAGCTGGACCATGCAAAATGCTCCAGGGACACTGGGAGTTGGACCCCTTTGGCTCATTGGGAAGCTCAGGCAATGAGATGACAAAGCTTAGTCTGTGTTATTGCCATTATGCTCATTATCATGGTCACAGAATCACAGAATCACAGAATGATACGGGGTTGGAAGGGACGTCTGGAGATCATCTACTCCAACCCCCTGCCAAAGCAGGTCCACCCAGAGCAGATTCCACAGGAACGTGTCCAGGCGAGTTTTGACCATCTCCAGAGACAGAGACTCCACCACCTCCCTGGTCAAAAAAGGAAATTGCAACATGTGAATTCAAAAGCTTGGGGTGAGCCGACAGATCATTTTCATCCAGAATCACTTTTTTAGGGTCCGGAGCCCCAATACTGCCTTGCTTCCTCCACCTCTACTGAATCAGTGGTGCTGTGGGGTTAAAAGGTTCGCTGCCTAGATCTTTTATTTATGCATTTATTCAATCGCGCCCCACCAAGGTGGGTGTTTTAAGATTAAAATATTCCTTATTCTCAAAAGTTACGATAAATATTGATGCAGTGTTTCAAATAGCATGTGCACAGGCAGGTCTCTGGGAGGGCTGGAAAGCACCCAGGACTGGTTTGAAAGACTTCAATAAAAAGCAAGGAGGGAGCTACAAAGGCTGAAGACGAATGCTGAGGCTAACGAGCTCGATGGGACTCCCAAAGCGCAGGCTGGTGAGGATCCTACGAGCATCCCCCAGCCAGCAGTGGAGAAGGGCTCCCTGCAAACTTCTCTTGGACTTTATACCATTCCCCACGAACTGGTTTTACGAGATCAAGAGGAAAAATTGGGGAAGATATCACAATTTCAATAGCAAGTGGCCCAAGGCTTTTGTTTCTAATAAATGGACAAGCACCTTTAAGTCCGGTAATTAATCTGGTGGATCTTTTCAATTTTATCAGCCCCTTCTGTGACATTATTCTTTAATCTGCACGGCTCTGGCTTTCATTAAAAACGAGCCCGGTGACAACGAGGCAAAGCTGCTCAAAATGCTGCCGCTAATCTCTGCTGCTCGGGCATTTCCCTGTAATTGCTTTTCCACGGTGTTTCTGTAAGAGCTGCTCAGTGCAGCATCTCCGGCGGTGTCATAGCTCCTGGATACCTTAATCAGGGGCTTTACAACTTAATACAAATATTGTATCAGGAGAGAAGGGGTTGTTGATGGCCAGGATTTGTGAGAAGCATCTGTCTGTCTGCCAGCTTTTGTTGCTAAATTAAATTATGGCCTCGAGGAGAGGGGTGTGACATTTTTTACTGCTTTCTAGAAAGCACGTTCAGGTAGGATTTCTTTAGTGTTTGGGCCCTTATTTTCCCTGTCACAGGTGGGCACCTCGCTGGAGATGGCTGTTGAGAAGGATCATACCTCTTCCCAATGGGGTGGCCAGATCCGATGTACGTGGTGCTGGCTGGCTCTGTCCGTGCAAGGTTTGGACCATATTTAACCAGGGCCAGCAAAGCAATGACCCCAAACCAGATCGTTTTGCTGCAGAGGGTGCCAGTCCCAGGGAAATAAACCACACTGGAAGATGTTTAGTTTCTTCCCTGCCTTCAGAAGTGTCCTTGATCTATTGGGCTGGACTTGGACTCCTCCTGCAGCTGCTGCCAGGGAGACATTGCCCAACGTGCACGGGGTAAATCAGGCAGAATTTAATTTCTCTGTGTGACTTTGGATCCTTTCCTGGTAGACCTCTGAGATGAGCAAATCCTCCCAAATGTAGAAACCAGATTTATTCCAGGAGCCAAATTTATCTATAACCTTGATGGGACATCTTCCACCCAGGGTTTGGGGGGATTTCTCTCCTGCTTTCTGAAACACCTAAAAACTGAGGTCACTCCTGGGGTCCCCAGTTTGTGCATGATTCATTGCAACCTTCCCGTCGGTGCATGCAAGCGAGCACGAGTTGGAGAGAAGTGCTCAGACACCACCGCAGGGGCTGGTTCACGTGCTGGGAACATGGGAGCCGAGGCTGAAGGCTCTGTGGAACCAAACCAACCGTAACTTGAGTTCATAGGTGGTCGTCAAAGCAGAAGAGGCAAGACTGCGATCCACAAGTTGAAATTGCTTCTTCAGCAGGATGCATTGGTGGTTTTTATGAAGGAAGCTGTAAAGTTTGTAAAAAGTGGAGGGTTTAGTTAATTCATGTTTCTTGCTAGCAGCCTGGTAGAAAATGAGTTTTGAGGTTCTTCCGTGGTTCTTCCTCTCATCACCTGGGTTTGGTGGATGGCTGAAGGAAGACAAAACCATTCACAGAAATCTTTCAAGCCCAGAAAGCACTTAGTGCTCAAATGCTTTCTGTGGTCCTTTGCCCCCGTTTTGGGATGGAACGGCTGCAGTGCCATGGGGAGGAGCGGCGTGGTGGGGCTGGGGTGGCCGTCCTTGAATCATAGGATGATTTGGGTTGGAAGGGACCTTAAAGACCATCCATCCAGTTCCAACCCCCTGCCACTAGACCAGGTTGCTCCAAGCCCCCTCCAACCCGGCCTTGAACCCCTCCAGGGATGGGGCAGCCACAGCTTCTCTGGGCAACTTGGGCCAGTGCCATAGTGAAAAGTGAGGATGGTTTGGGTCAGAAGGGACCTTAAAGACCATCCAGTTCCACCCCCCTGCCATGGGCAGGGACACCTCCCACTAGACCAGGCTGCTCAAAACCCCATCCAACCTGGACTTAAAAGGCCTCCTGCCGATGCTCAAAAAAGCCTCCTGCCGATGATCACTGCTCGGTGCTGCCTTCCCCACTGGTGCTGCATGGGGCTGGCCCTGCAAGGTACACGAAGAGCCGATTGCAGTAAATTAAGCTCCCGAGAGCAAATTAAATTAAGGCCACCTTAATTCTGAAATAGGCTGTCTACACAGGGATTTAATGAGGTTTAACTAATCCACTTTAGAAATTAATTCAGATTAAGTTCTCCCAGCACCCCCAGGTAGGCAGGCTGGAGGGAAGAAAGGAGAAAGCCGTTCAGGAATGGGATATTTAAGGGGAAAGGGTTTGGTGGCAAGTTAGATGCAAAGCAGGGTCTGCCTGCAGGCATGGGGGGGCTCAACAAAGCCCATACCCACCTGGAGCTTAACGGCAGGTTTTGCCAGGAAGATTTCTCACTGACCGACTGCATTTATGGGAGAAAAGGAGAGAAATCTTGCACAAAGCAAGTCCCTGGTTACCCCAGGAGGTGGCTGGGGACAGCCCCGCGCTCTGAGGGCGAAGGTACTTTTTTCCTTTTTTGCTTTTTCCTTTTTTTTTTTTTATTTTATTTTAATGCCGGACAGGAAATGTCTCGATGCAATATTTAACACGGAGGCCTGGGGGACTCGGCATGATTGAAGACAGGATCTTCATTTTGACAGCTTAATGCATTTTACATTACGATGCCACCGCATCCTTCTATTTATGCAGAGCGATCCGGTGCTCCGTCTCCTTTTCCAAATCCTTGCACGACATACAAATACCATCCCTTTGCCCTCCTGACCCAAACTCCTTTTCCTCTACGAGACTTTGGTCATCTCAAATCTTTTAGGGTTTCACTAAGTGTAATCTGGTGATAAAGATGAGAAGAAACCAAGCAAAGCCAAATTTCACCGATAACTACTTCTTTGACATATGGTTACTGGATTACTGTGAAAAGCGCCTTTGAAGTGGATTATCCCTAAGCCCGTGCCTTTGATACAGGGAGTGGGGCATTCACTGGGTACCAGACAGGTATTCTGGTCAAATTATTTTGACTAAATAATAACAATAGTTGGAAAGTTATGTTACAAACAGAAATGCCGGGCGGTAATGACCACAGTACTTGCAAAGTATATTGCAGAAGGAAAGAAAACAAATAAGTTTCCAGGTCTACAATGAGAACTCAGTGAATTTAGACTAACTGCACTCATTATCAGGGTGCCCTGTGCAGGGCTGGCAGGCAGAGAGAGGGGATGGATCTGACCCCATGGCCCCACCATGGCCTCCTTGCTGGGGCTGCGGGAGAGGTGATGGGGGCATTTGCCCTGATCCAGGGAGCCCCTGGTTTATATATAAATACACACAATATATGCGTAGGTAGCCACACCTATATGTGAGCCTCTCAGCCTTTGTTTGAGGGCTGTTCACGCCTGCATGTCAACTCTTTGTGTGACCCAACGAGCTCCAAATGGCCCACGTTCAGGTTACAGCAAGCATCCTAAAATTATGTTTTAAGCCACTTTTAGTCTAAATCGCATTCTGAGCAATTCAAACCTGCATTTTTGCCTACTGTAGAAGTATTTTGGCATAGCTCCCGAGCGAAAGGGGCCCCTGGAAGCGGTGGCCGAGGCGGGAGAGGCTCCGCGCTGCCTTCAGCTGAGTGTTTACTGCCAAGAATCGCTATTTTGCCATTTATTTTTCACTGTATTTGAAGAGACTCTGGCTTGGGGATTTCGGAGTTACGTTGCCGGCGGCGGAAAAGCCACACACATCTGTATGCCTGTGATGTGCCTGCAATCAATACGGCTGTGAGCATGATCTGAACGCCTGAGCAACCCCCCCCGCCCCCGTCTACTACCCAAGCGTGCCGAGCGATAAGCAGCTGCCGGTGGGGAAGGACCTGGTGCACCAAAAAAAATGTCGCCACACGGCGAGATATGCAGTCCTGGATGAATAAATCCAATATATTCTGTATAAATCTCTTGTTATAGCCTGTTTTATTGAACCGACCAGCATGTCTCTCCACTTGAGAGACTGTGGAGAGCCTTATTTATTAGCACTGCAACACGAGTGCTGCTCTGTGCCTTTGTCTGCTTTATCTCGCTTGTCACCGTGCCGCTGCGCGCGTGGCTCTGGGCCCTCTGCCTTTATTTTGCGAGGTTTATCATTTGGGCATAAAATCTTTGTTCCTAGCCGAAAATTAGCAGGCATCAGTTGTGCCAATGTTTGGCTGGGAAAGGAGTGTCTTTAGGGAATTGCTGTTGGTAGAGGGAGACAGGGGTGACGCTGGCAGCAGGGATGTCCTTGCTGGCCACCGTGGGACTGTGGTGTCACACGTGGGGTGAAGGTATCTCTCCAGGTGGAGGGACTGTATGCAGCACCGGTGGCACCAGGGCATGGGCAGGAGGGCTCATCACCTACCGCCACACATGTGATGCTTATCACAAAATCATACATCTCAGAGACAACTGAGCTGTATGAAGCAGCTCGGCATACGGGAGTGGAGCTCTTTTCCCTCCCTGGATGTTTAAAGTGGTTTTTTCCTACACAACCTTCAAAAGGAAGGCGATGTGTGACCTGCGAGCCAGCCAAGCGCGTGGGAACACCCGGCTAGCAGAAATGCTCTGCCTTATGGCAAGGTGAATCTTCTCAAGAAGATTTAACATACGTAGGTTATCCGATGATTATCCCTCTAGCCACCAGACGGATCCACCTTTCCAGTGTTCAGAGGATCTTCTCCCTCCAGGGTCCATCTGCTGCCATCACCACGTAGGAGGTGACCGTCTCCAGTAAAAACAGAGGCATCTCTAGAATCCAAGTTGGAAAAGTGTTCAAACCTTGGCTTGCTGAGGGAAACGGGAAGGAAACATGCCCCCAAAATCCAGGCTTACCCAGCCAACTCAGTGGCCACCATGACCACCGATGACCCAAACTTTGTTTGAATTAAAGAGGAGTCAAACCGACGTGAAAGCACCTTGGGGCAGGGAGCACTGGAGCCGATGGAGATGCTGCGGGCATCAGCGTTCCCGTCCCACGGTGGTTTTTTATCTTCTTCCTCTGGTTGTCCTTCAGGAGGCTCAGCGAGGGACGTCAAGGGCTGAGAACAACAAAACAGCCTTTGACTGGGCTGCTAAACATGACTAACACGGCAAAACCAGTGGCGACAGTTTAAAGCTTTAACCTGGTGATGCAAATGTGCAATCTCCTGGCTGAGCGACGGGGCCCATAATAAGACAAAAATGAATATTACAGCGTTCTGGCTTTTAAGCATTTTCCCAGAGAAGTCATGTTGGATGTTGTTTCTGCAAGCGCAGCCAGGGAATATGACTGGAGATAGACACTTGGTTCAGATTTATATTAAGTTCCCAGCAAACTAGGGGGAATATAAGCCAGTCTGACCTAATATTATGTTGATTCCAAAGTAATTACATTTGTTATTTGCAGGATCTGTAGTAAATCGAGTTGTGGCAGTTATGTGGATGCTTCACAGAGGCAATTTCAGAGATCATTAAATATATCTTACATTGGTTACACATTACATTAACCCCTCCAGTGCCTCAAGACATATGACATCCATTCACCGAAGAGGCAATTTTTATGGGACTAGATGCCAAAGGCAATCCAATAGAGATAAATCCTGGAAATGTATGCAATTACCACTGAGAGAGGTCTGTTGTTTGCTATAAAAACATGAGGATTAAAAAGTTTGTACAAGGCTTGTACAAACCCCAGACCACCGACTCCACCAGCCTGTCCTCCACCGCATCCCAGGCTGCATCCTGTGGCATCCACGTGGCACACGCGTGGGCATCACAGTCCTCCCACAGGAATTCCTCCTTGTCCCCAACTAGCTGTCACCCGCTGGGCCAGAATTGCCTTTATCAAAATGGGACTGGTCTGCATTTATCAGTGAGTCTTTCGTCCACTGCAGTCTGCACACAGAAAGGTTAAAGTTTAAATCAAAATATCCGTGGCTATTGAGATGCAATGTCTACATGGGCTGAGCAAAACATGGCTGGAAATGTTGGCTCACGAGGATTTTGAGATACAGCAAGTCACAGGAGGTGATTCTCCCCTTCTGCTCTGCTCTGGGGAGACCCCCCGCAGTGCTGACTCCAGCTCCGGGGCCACCAACAGCAGAAGGACATGGACCTGTTGGAGTGGGGCCAGAGGAGGCCACGGAGATGTTGGGAGGGCTGAAGCCCCTCTGCTGGGAGGACAGGCTGAGAGAGTTGGGGGGGTTCAGCCTGGAGAAGAGAAGGCTCCGGGGAGACCTTGGAGCCCCTTCCAGTCCCTCAAGGGGCTCCAGGAAAGCTGGAGCCATAGGAGGAGGGGGAAGGGTTTGACACTGAAAGAGGGGAGATTGAGCTGAGATGTGGGGAAGAACTTCTTTGCTGTGAGGGTGGTGAGAGCCTGGCCCAGGTTGCCCCGAGAAGCTGTGGTTGCCCCATCCCTGGAGGGGTTCAAGGCCAGGTTGGAGGGGGCTTTGAGCAACCTGGTCTGGTGGGAGGTGTCCCTGCCCATGGAGGGGGGGGTGGAACTAGGTGGTCTTTAAGGTCCCTTCCAACACAAACAGTTCTATGTTTCTATGATTCTATGTTTCTATGATTCTATGAACCTAGCAGGGAGGAGTGATGCTACAGAGATGCTTTTTAGGCAACAACAAGACCAATTTCCCACCCACCCACCAGCAGCAGCTCCACGGCAGGCTCTGGGGGCAGGAGGAGAGGTCAGAGAAGGGAAGGAAGGGGGAAGGGCTGGTGGAGAGAAATGAGAGTATGAGGGTGAACGCATCAAAGGGACGAGCGGAGGGGAAAGAAATGCCTTTTACTCCCAGGGCAATGCCTGCTCCCAACACGCTGAAGCCCCATGTGGCATGATGGATGCAGGGAGGACCACAGCCTGGCTGAAAGTTAGCTGCTGGAAAAGCATGAGCATTTACCATTACTACATTTATTTAACTCACATGACAAAAGGTGCAGACAAGCAGGGCAGGAGGAAGGACGTGCCCGTGCTCATCAGCTCACCAACAGCACGGGCTGTTTCTGGTCCGGTTTTCTGGCACAGCCGCAAAGAGCATTTGGAGGGTGCAAAAGTCTTATACGCTCTTCAGAAGAGGCCTGGTGGGTTATTTCTCACTTTGAGAGCTGTGTTTTGGTAGCCCTTCTGAACGCAATACTACGTTTGTCCCGGTGCAACGCTGATGTTTGCTTTTTAGAGGCAACAGAAGGCAGCAGTTAGAAGGAAGCACTGTTTGTGGGGCGGAGAAGGCTCCTGCGAACCAGCGGTGTGATGGGCAGCAAACTTCCCCATGCTGCAGGAAACACCAGTTCGTGTTCCCCATCCTCCCTCTGAAGATATCCTTGGTAATTTTAATGTTTACTAAACTATAGACAAGGAGAGGAAATGTCTTAAATCAGGGAGTTGAAGCCCAGGAGAGGAACTGGTGGGGAACGAGGTGAGCAAGGGTTAGATACCATCATGGCTTTTTGTAATGTTATTTTTCACACCACCTTCTGCCCCTTTTGGAGCATTGGTCAGCAAGGAGGTGAGCGAGAAGGATGGAGAGAGCCACCCCGGACTCCCCATCGTCATCACTTGCTGCAGGCTCCGTCCTGCGTGAGCCTCAGCCCAGCAGTGTTAAGAAAATGGGATTAATTGGGTCTGGACAGATGGCAGCGATGGCAGCGATGGCAACCCCAGGCACTGCGCCAAATACAGGCCTGCCTGTGTCTTTGGGGAGACAAACCAGTGCAAATAAGGCTTATTCCTGTATTCTTCTTCCCTCCAGTGCAACAGCAAGTGGTCCAGCCCTTTTGCTCGTTATCAAGCCCGCGAGCCATTTTTAGCAGCTGCACAATGAATGATTTCAGTGCCCGTTACTGGTAATTTTGCTAAGTGAGGGAGAGACAAAGTAATTAACGTTTGGGAGGGAGGATTTGAAGCTGTTGGCTGTGAGCACGAAGGACCGCCGCTGTTGTAAGGGTGGTGACGATGCAACCCTCACCACCGTGATGCAGTTACCCCTCCAGGCTTTGGGAAAAGTTCATTCTCAGCATTAAAAATATGCTGGATTTTTTTCTCATTGCTGTGGAATATCCTTGCCATGGATATTCAAGGTCTATCTTCATGCACAAGCGTAAGGGACTGGAGCATGAAACACCATCAGGTGGGAAACAAGCTGTGCTGGAAGACCTGGAAGAGAAACTCTCACAAGATGCTTTTTGTTTAGTCTGATTGAATTCAGCTCCTGTCTAATGCAATGTTTAATGTTATAATGAGATTTTGGCCAATCCTCACGATGCGCTCAGCCTTGCTAGACTCTGTCTACCTCAGGAGCTGTTTTTATTGTTGGGTGACAGCTTCGCCCCCATTATCATCTATCATTGCAGTGAAAATGGGACAAGAAGGTTTTGTCTTGGGTCTAATAAATGTGTCCAGGCAGTGTCCACGGGCTGCTTGCAGGGTCCTGATGGGGAGACTGATGTCTCAGGAACCTCCAGGGGATGGAGACATAAGATATAAGGAAGAAATTGTTTACGATGAGGGTGGTAGACCAGGTTGCTAGAGAAGTGGTCAATGCTCTGTCCCTGGAAATATTCTAGGCCAGGTTGGACAGGGCTCCAAGCAACCTGATCTAGCTGAAGATGTCCCTGGTCATTGCAGGGGGGTTGGACTAGATGGACTTTAAAGGTCCCTTCCAACCCAAACTGTGTTTCTATGATAACCCTGGCTGATGTATAAGCAATCTATAGTATTTAGCCTATAAACATCGCACAGCTGCACCATTTCTGCCTGTGTGTGGATGTAACAGAGCAGGGCATAAAGAAAATTAATCCCTATGGTTATTGTTTGCTCTAAGTGTGGTGGGGAAAGGCACTCGTGCTTTAAATCCCCGCTCTCCAACAGCCAGGGCGAGCAGTGTTTTACAGCCCCAAAGTGAAGGCAGCACATGTCTGCTGCCGGCCAGAAGGAAAACATTGTTTAGCGTGATGGGGACATTCCTCCTCTCTATGCTCAGAGCTTTTCATGGATTTAATGAGGTTTTTTTTCTGCTGTTTGTGAGCTGCGAGGCTGTGCCAGGGCTGGGCGTCGCAGCAGCCTTTTCCCTGTGCCAGGCTGGGCAAGGGATGCCCGACTCCCCGCATCACGTACCAGCAGCGCCGTCCATCCTAGCAACACAAACACACAGAAACCACAAATAACCAGAAATATCTTCCTTCCCCAGTGCAGAACCACTGCCTGTACTGGGAAGGGGAACTCCCGCCCCGGAGGTCCTAAATTCTGCAGAAAACCACAAAGAAAAGGAAGTGGGGAATACGCAGTGCACTTTACATGCCTTGCTTGGCAAAACAGTGGGTATCTCACACTCCAGCTACGAGGTATTTGCCAGTCTTGGGGCTGTAAAGATATTTCCCAAACCTGTCGACTTTTGCCCGGCCACAGCTTTGGGTGTTGGGTGGCTGGGCGCAGCTGGGTGTTGAACAAGCACAAAGTATTTCCAAGTTCCCTTTCACCCTCTTTGAACCACATCTGTTTTTTATTTCCGCAGCTGACATCCTCTGAGATACATCCCTCTTCGCTGGATTAGTCACATTACAAGATTTAAAGGAAAAAAAAAACCAAACAACCCACCCTCGTGCATGTAATTATCCTATATCTGAAAACAGCAGATTTTGAGCAGAAAGGAGCTGGATGGTTGGAGCATAAGCCAGATTTGAGAGATGCTCTGCCTGATAAAGACCAGCTATTAAGTACTTGCTGGGAGATGAGGACCTAAAGGGAAATAGTACATTTGAGAGGAAGCAGGTACTTAGTAAAAGTGTTAAATCCTTATTTCGGAGGCTCCTTTTGGAAGGACGGAGAGTTAGAGGCTGTTGCTGCAGAGCTGCTGCCATGTCCATGCAAGCACTGTGCTGCACGGGACAAGGTCTGCACGTCTACTCAGTGCCAGTAGTTACTTTAGAGGTATTAATCATTGGTGTTTTCCTCTTTCTCCTCCTCAAACCCATGTTTTGAAAGCCCTCTCACAAAGTGCTGAACCAGAAGGAAAAGATGTATAATTGTATGTGTATAACTTGTCACCGGTTTTGCACCGAGCTACCAAGGAACGTGTTGCGTGGCAGATGGGTGCAGCTGGGCTGGGTTCCTTGGAGGACTGCAGGGCCACCTATGTTCCCAAGCAGGTCCAAGGCCCCGTCTCATGAGGTGCAGGTGAAGAGATGAACACTAATGATGCCAGCGAATTTCAAGCAGAGCTGGGGAGAGAAACGTGGCAACCAGGGGAGCAGGGGATTTGCTACCTGAGGACCACTTGGGCCATCGTCCCATGGCCAAGAAGCCAGGCAAGGAGGGGCAAACTGAATCCAGCCTGACCTTCATGGCCTGGGCTCTGCTGACTTTTCTGGGGTGCTGGGGGTCTCCTTCCCCACTGCTCTCAGGCTCTTTCTTTCCTTTTTTTTTTTTTTTATTAACTCACCTTATGAGGAACATATTTCCAATAATGCCCTTGGAAGGAGCCCTGGGTGATGGAGTGGTCTGGGTGTAATTTGCCTGCTGCTGAGTGTAGTGTTTCAATTCTATCTGAATTTGTGCCTATGATCTATGAGTTAATGTTTCCTATTGTAAATTATATTTAAAGAGGAAAACGAGGCTTATTTTTTTTTTATTTTTAGAAAAACTAATGTTTATGCTTTATGCGCCATCAGAAGAAATAAAGTACTGCTATGTTTTCATACCATGTTTTCAGCAGGTAAAATGCAATTATTCAGACCAGAGAGCTCTATTTGATATATGAATAGGCTAAAATGAAAAGGCATTCAAAGCCTGATCCAAAGCCTCTTTAAATCTTTGGGAGTCTTTTTTTTTTCCATGAGATTATAGAGCCAACCCCCCGGCCATACAAATGGGAATGGGATACGTGCCATTTCTAGCTCGATGGGGCACTGCCACAGCTCAGGCTTGAATTTCACCCTCTGAAAACGCAGATATTGGGCTTTTCAGTGCTGTCATTCAGCGCTTCCACTGTTTTCTCTTTTGTGGGCAGCGATGATGGATCTGTAATGCACTTTTCCCATCACATTAATTTGTGCGCGAGCCGTTCTGACATTCTGCTGGGGCTTGTAGAAACACAAGCGCCGTCCCTGCCGCATCCAACACCTTCCTGGGGACTGCGCCAGCGTCTCCTCTTCTGTCTCACCTGGCGCGAACCTCACCGGCCAAGCACGCGTTACTCCGGCCGTCGTTTCGCATCATGTCATCTGCTGAGGGGAGCGCGGCGCTCGTGAGAGTCACCGAGGGAGGTTCTCTCATCCGAGGGATGGCAGAGCCATGTCCCGGGAGGACCCAGAACTCTTCCTCCTGGGACCAGACAGCTCCTCCTGATGGTGTTCTCCAAACACACTGCAGCTGGTGACTCCTCTGGTCCAGCCACCCCTGACCACGAGGGGTTTCCTGGTCCGTGAGACACAACATTCTCCCATTTACCACTTTCAGGCACATTCCCAAATCTATCAGTGCATGCCCTAAATTCCTTGTGCTTCATTTGCTTTCTCAAGGTGATGAATTATCATCCTCAAGGGGGGTGATTGCAATGTTCAGCAGCCTCCCCTCTTCATTTTGCATTGACCCATGGGTGCATCCAACTTTACACAGGTAGCCGGGTGGTGCCCACTTGCCCTGGGGTGTCTCCAGCCCTGCTGAGCAGCACCACGGGCTGCTGAAACGAAATATTCTGCAGAAAGGGAATTTGTAATGGGCTGGTAAATCAGGAGCGTGGGACACAGAGGTCTTGGTTGAGCATCTCGAGCCCCAGCAGAGAGATGCCGGGAGACGGCTGACCTGGGGGTTAACACCACTGTGAACAACTGCCCGTCTCACACATCCCATCTCATATCTCATGTTTCATATTTCATATTTTATAGTCATTTGTTTGGGTCAGAAGGAAAGAAAATGGCTCAATGTTTTTGAGACTATCAGGCAAGGAAAAAAGAAAATTAAAAAATGGCTCAGTGTTTGTGAAAATATCAGGCAGGGAAAAAAAGAAAAGACAAAAAACCATGCTGGCGTTGATCTGGAACAGTTTGTTTCAGCTTAACTTCATTTTAATCCTCCAAAACCTTTTCCGAATTTATGCTGAAAACCACATATAGCTACAACGCAAGCAACCTCCAGTCTTTAAACCATCCTGGAATTAAACATTTTTGCTTTCACAAAGAAAGTGTCTCCTCGCTGAAACTGTTCACTGAATCCAACAGGAATGGTTAATGGCCTCTACGCAATTAAGGAGTTGACATATTTTCAAGGGAATTCACAGTAAAGCCGGTTTGAAAACTTCCCTTGAAATTGTGGATTTTTTCACATTCCATTTTGCCTTCCCTGCAGCTATTTGTTTCTGCAGGTTTGTTTTTTTTTTTTTTCCCTTCTGCAAACTCCAGCCTGGTTTTGTACCTTCTCCTCAATGACATTTTCTGAGCACAGCATCGGGGAGTGTGCACTAGATACGGACTCCACGCAAAAGGGAAAAAAAAAAAACCAACCCAGTTTCTGCAGGTCTTCTTATCCCTAGCCTGGCTTCTTAAAGGGATTTTTAGCAAGCAGATATAAACCCCAAGTGATCCTATCTCTGCATTGAATAAAAGTACTTGCAGAGCCTTAACTTTAAATATTTCCTATTTGTTTCTGTCACATAATTTTAAGATCATTATAAGCCTGGAGAAGCCCATGACCTCATTCAGTCAGAGTGGAGCGGAGCCACACAGGAACTGGCCCCGCTGCGGCCTCAGCATAAAATCCCACAAGCATGAAAAGTGGGGAGTTTGGGCAAAAAGCCTCCTTTTAAATAGTACGTGTCATGAAGTTCTTGGGCAAGTTTATATAGACAAGGCAACAGAATGAAACAAGTAGGGAAAACTCCCAGGGTAGGGGGTTGCTGCAGGGGACGGGGGGCGGCTTTGCTGCCGAGATCTCCATCGTTGCTGCCTTGTATTATTCTACAAATTTGTGAATAAGCGGAATTTATAGATGGAGAAGAGGAATATCTTATCTAGGCATCCTCCAGCTTTCCCACGGTGTGTCTTAACAAAAATACTGCCTCATAGTCTGTAATTTACCCTTCCTCCACAATACCCAGGGTCCCATGTAAGCGACACCTTATGGGAAAGCTAAAAGGGAAAAAAAATCCCCAGGAATGGGACCAGAGTCAGCACCATTTGACCATTGCGCTTTCCCACTGCACAGGTTAACGTATGTGCATTAAACCCTGCCTTTTATTATTACCAATATAGTATCCCTAGTACTTGCAAGTTTATTAAACCGCTTTTCCAAAGCGCAGGGTTACGTTTTCAGGGCACAAGGCCTTTTCCCTGTACCTGTGACGCGTGGCTCTGTGAGGAAGGGCTGAAATCTGGCGTTTATTTACTTCAAGGTCCTGCTTTTTAGCTCTTTATCCAGGGAGACAAAGCTGCCTTCGCCAAATGCCCATCCATGCAGGAACTGATGGTAGCAGACGAGACACTTGTTCTAATTAATATTTTATGGGCTTATAGACTTCTTTTTTTTTTTTTTTCCTCAGCAGCTGGTCTTAAATAAAGACCAATTTGAAAAAGTGTTAATTAACTCTAATTACAAAGTGCATTGTAGCTTCTCTGAGGATTTCCGTCTGGAGAATGACATGCAACCGTTCAGCCCCTCGTCGCCACCGGGCTGCAGCGATACTTCAAGGCAGCTTTTTCTAAGGACTCCCCGCTCGTTTCCAAATCAGAATGATCAAATTCCACGTTGGATAATCAGAGGGTACCAAATGGCCGCTCTAACAGAGGATGCCAGTTCCTTCATCCATATGCATAAATCCTTAGAGCTGGAGACTATTCCTGTGCATCCTCCCCTGCCGAGCGCTGAAGAGAGCGTGCCCTCTGCTGTGACCTGGATCAAAGATTTCTCAGCTCCCCCCGGTGAGCTGCAGGAGTGATGCTGGTCTGCATCCAAGATGCTCCAGCAGCGAAAGTGGGCACACGGTCCTAATAACTCCGTGGAGTGGCATCTAACCCCCTGCTGTGGTTTAACCCCAGCCAGCAACTAGGACCACGCAGCTGCTCGCTCGCTCTTCCCAGTTGGGATGGGGGAGAGAGTTGGAAGAGTAGAGGTGAGGAAAAACTCATGGTTTGAGATAAAGGCAGTTTATAGAATCACAGAATGGTTTGGGTTGGAAGGGAACTTAAAGATCATCAAGTTCCAATCCCCCTGCCCTGTGCAGGGACACCTCCCATTTGACCAGGTTGCTCAAAGCCCCATCCAGCCTGGTCTTGAAAACCTCCAGGGCCTTGAACACCTCCAGTTTAATAGGTAGAGCAAAAGCCGTGCACACAAGCAAAGCAAAAGGAGGAATCCATCCCCTGCTCCCCATGGGCAGGCGGGTGTTCAGCCATCCCTGGGAAAGCCGAGCTCCATCAGGCGTAACGGTGACTTGGGAGGACAAATGCTATCGCTCCAAACGTCCCCCCTTCCTTCTTCTTCCCCCAGGTTTATACACATGAGGTATTACAGGTTTATACATGATGCCGTATGTGTGGGACATCCCTTTGGTCTGTTGGGGTCAGCTGTCCCGGTTGTGTCCCCTCCTAGCTCCTTGTGCCCCCCCAGCCCATCGCTGGTGGGGTGGGGTGAGGAGCCTTGAGAAAAGGCCTTGAGAGCTCAGCAACAACTAAAACCATCAGTGTTTTACCAATGCTATTCTCATCCCGAATCCAAAACGGACCCCCACGCCAGCTGCTGGCAAGAGAAAGTCAACTCTACCCCAGCAAGAAAGTCAACCCTATCCCAGCCACAACCACGACACCCCCAAACGAAGGCAGCACCATTGCCCAGAGCAGCATGAACTAAACCTCCTGCAGCACCCAGGGGAACCCATGAGTTGAACTCCAACGCGTGTTAGGCTTTGACAGTATATTTACGCAAGCTTTCTAATTAGCTTTCCCTGACTCATTTCGCTGGGTTTACACGCACAGACTTTCCAGCATTTTACCCCAGGCAGAGCTGGAGCGCGGCGCGTGCTGGAATACAGCCCCGGAGCAGCATCACGTCGCTAATGAGGAGGAAATCAATTAGGAGTTTTGACACCCGGCGATGTGCTCAGGCAATTAGCCCTGTCTCTAGCTATGATGCTGCGGTTTTAACGTGACAACGCCAGAGACTGTGTCACTTACAGCCCTCCCAGTGGCTTGCGGCACTGCCACTCTTGCTGATGACAACTATCGCTTTCCTCCCGCTGGAAAGCAGCCGTGTGTGGGATCTCCTCCATGGACGGCTTTAATCGGCAGCAATCAGCCCCGCGTACGTGGTGTGCATGCCCAGGGGGGGTTAATTTTCATATGGTCTCCTCTTACTGCTTATGGCTCCTGGAAAGGATGGAAACACGCTCCCAACGTTGCAGCTTTGCTGCCTCTGCTTTGCAGAGCTGCAGGGAGATGGTTTTTACATAGAATTATAGAATTGTCCAGGTGGGAAGGGACCTTTGAGATCATCAAGTCCAACCATCAGCCCAACACTGCCAAGGCCACCACTAACCCATGTCCCTCAGCACCACGTCTGCCCGGCTTTTAAATACCTCCAGGGATGGTGATTCCACCACTGCCCTGGGCAGCCTCTGTCAAGGCTTGACAACCCTTTCAGTGAAGAAATTTTTCTTACACGACCCATCCCATGCAGAAACCAACCTTTTGATGTCCCTTTAAAACCTCCAAGTCTATGATTTGTGTTATAAATTATTTTGGAAACATCATCATCATCATTATTATTATTATTATTATTATTACTACTACTACTTATGATGTCTGTGATTTGCAGGAGCTTTTATATGGAAGGAGCTGGGAGAAAAGTCAAATTGCAGCTCCAACTCGAGGTAATGTGTTCATTATAAATGTAAATATTCAGAATTTGCTTCACCAGCCCAAGCTCTCCTCTTGGCTCCACAGGGCAGTGATGTCCTGGAAAGAAATAAAAGGATGTGGGCATCCTTTTGGGAAGCACAGTCTAGGCAAAACTAAATCAAATTTTACAGAGGATGGAGAAGAGGTTTTAGTGTATTGAAGTATGGTTTGTCTTAAATTAATTTTTCAGTAGATATATATATGCAATACTGTTAAACAGCCGGTTCAACTGCCCCTGGAAAAAAAAAAAGAAGGCCTTTTTCAGTGTCAACTCCTTCAAAGAAAACATTAGCACATTAATAAGCACCAGTCGTGGAGGTTTCCTATTGAGCAGCATCCTGCAATAGGGGCTGCATTATCCCAGCTGGGGCAAGCACTGGTTCGCCCCCCAAATCCAGGCTCGGGGCCGTGCCGAGGCAGGTGGGGACTGCTTCCATTCATGCAGTGGGTGGCACAGCAATTAATTAGATGATTTGCCAAAAGAAGCCCTCTTTTGTACATATGCGCACGCTGCTTTTCAACTTTCAAAGGGCAATTCATGAACTGGTAAAGGCCTGGCAAATTAATAATAATGAGCTAATTTCCATGCCATCTGCTAATCGCTCTCCTCTGCAGCACTTGGCTCCCAAAACAGGAGTTTTTCCCACTCTCCTTCTGTCTACCAACAGGAAATAATGACATCCAACTAAACTCTTTTGGAAGCGATTCACTTGGTATTTAGTGCTGTTACACCAGCACCGAGTCGTTGCACAACCTCCCTCTCTCCTTTCAGTTCCTCGAAGGGGAAAAAAATTTCTCCAGGGAAAGAAGGGGTGGTTTTTACAGTCCTTCTTCTTTTCTCCCTCCTTAAGGCCACATTTTCTTTATTGGGGTTGATTTTTGTCCCTGAATGACTTGGGCTCAGCAGATTCGGGGCATTGGTGGATGGTGGGATGGGGATAGCGGCTGGGATGGAAAGCAGAGCACTGTATTTATGGGGTGGATTTATGGGTCTGCAGCCGTAAATGCCAGATGCTGCTTGCAAGAGGAACCGACTTTGCTTCCCAGCCCCTGGAAAGGTCAGGGCCATCGGGATGCAGCTTGTGGCCATGCTGGTGCAGTTATCCGTAGCATCAAGCAGCACTCTGTTCTTTCCTGATGCCCTCTGAGATAGTAACTTCGACTGGGGGTGTTTCTGCACTGGGGTGCATGTAGGGAGGCGTCCCATGATGGAGCAACCTCATCAAGAGTTTTTATTTGATTTCTGCATCCCCAAAGTCACTCTCAAACATTGCATGCGTGGATGAATAAGCCGTTTCAAACATACCTAATGAGACCTGGCCGAGGAAAAAGGTTTTGTCAGCCCCACGTGGGTTTCTGCTTAGCGTTATGTGAAGGCCACAGCCCTGGGCTCACCCTAGGGCAGAAGTGGCCACCACAAAGCCCCCTCTGCAGATGCTCCCGAGTGGGACCTGCAGAGACCACCACCTCCGCCGGTCAGCCCTCCTTCAGGCCACCGATGCTTCATTTTCTTCTCCATATGGGGCATATAAGAACCAATAGATATCAATGCCCTCAATTTCAAAAGGGTCAGCAATCACATAGATATGGGATTGTGGCTCAAAAAACCCACTCTTGGGTCATGTCCTGAGCCAAAGAGGTCTCTGGGGTGAAGGAATCAGTTACAGCTCCGTTGTTTTCAGTGTCACTGCTGTCACGGGACAGACCAGGAGTGGCAGTGATTGGGGTCTCCAGCCCTGCTTGGGCCCTTTATGTCATTGGGCTATGTGCCACTATAGCTGTATAGATAGATATAGATATATGGATATAATGATATAACAACAACAACAATAATAATAATAATAACATATATTATTACATATGCAATGAAATTATGCCCAGACACCGCGATGCATTTTGGTGCACTCAAGAGAATCATAGAATGGTTTGGGTTGGAAGGGACCTTAAAGCCCATCCAGTCCCACTCCTTGCCCTGGGCAGGGACACCTCCCACCAGACCAGGTTGCTCCAAGCCCCCTCCAACCTGGCCTTGAACCCCTCCAGGGATGGGGCAACCACAGCTTCTCAGGGCAACCTGGGCCAGGCTCTCACCACCCTCACAGCAAAGAAGTTCTTCCCCACATCTCATCTCAATCTCCCTATCATCTCAGTCTTTCAGTGTAAAACCATTAAGCACCGTCACCGCTTGCTGAGGGTCTAAAAGCATCTCCCTTTCCCAAGCAACACAACCGCATCAGCTCTGGGTTCAAAGAAATGTACCCCACCCTGGGGCTTAAAAGCCAGTTTTAGGTCTTGAATGTGACCTTTCATTGCCAGAGCCCAGGAGTCGATGGGGAGTGACATTGGCATGGATCTGAAGGTGTCCATCCCAGCAGATGATGTCTGGCTGGCTCAGCAGAGCTTGCTCCGAGCATTAGGACAAACCAGGTGATACCTGGAGAAACAGGGAGAAATGCGTAAATAAGCTTTCGTGCTTTCATTGAGTGCAGCAAAGTGAGACAAAATTCAAGTATCTGTCTGTATTGTTCACTGAATTACCAGGGTTTTTCTTTTTCTCATTACCATCCCCTCGCAGCTGCTAGTTAATGGAAAGCAGCGATATGGTTTTTCCCCTCCTCCCTGACTTATTACGTGTGTGTATTTGTAGGCTCAGGATATTACACTGGGGATCTATGGATTGGTTTATTCGGTTTATATGGAATTTGGGAGAGCAGGAAACACATTTAACTCTAATCATCTTGGGAATAGGTCACATAACCCGGAGAGTCATGAACCTTTCATAACAAATATATACGGCCAGGTGTGAGAGAAAATGAAGTCCATATGTTTAACATGAATTGGGCAAGTAGAAATTTCCTAGAAGCCGTAAATAGGATGTATGTCTACTTTTGCCTGATCATGTGAAATTATGGGTAAGCCAAAACGGATTCTTTCCTACAAATTACATCCATGATTTTATATGATGATTTTTTGATTATCTTTTCCAAATGACTCTCGGTCGCCCGGGCTCGCATGAAGACAGACCCGGGGTTTGAATTACTCTCAGCGGGAGCTGCGGTGCCTTTGCCGAGAGCAGAGTTTGGGCTGCGGCCTTTTATTATCTGACGACTGTCATCATGCAAATGGTTAAAAGTAGAAATGAAAAAGGACTTGAGGCTCTTTCCAGGTATTTCAGCACGTAGGAGAATACCTGGCTGTGCGAGGGAGCCAAACCAAGAGCAGAGGAAAAACAGCTTTTTCTCCATCGCAGCAGTGGAGCTTGGCCATAGAGGCCGTATCCATGAAAATGGAGGCATTTTGATAACTCCGATCCGAGCTCATAACCCCATCTCTTTCTGCCAAATATCACCTGTGGCTCCAGGCTGAGATGGGAGCACGTCCTGCATCGGACATAGGGCGAGCAGGTTTGGTGTGTGGGCATGGACCACAGCCAAATCTCGTGGTCCAGCTCCAGGCAAAGCCCAGACCTTAAATATATCGCAAAGGTAATTTTCTTCATGTAAAGGATTGTCTTTAAATACCTTTCGAGCATCTGTGTGCATTAAGCCCATGTGGTAAAGGATGCTGCCTGGTGCAGCAGTGTTATGGGCCACCAATGGTGGCTGAGCCATTTCCCACTGCTCCCAGGAGAAACTTCCTGGGCATGGGACAGCTCATGCAGAGGGCACACAATCAGAGAATCATGGCATGGTTTGGGTTGGAAGGGACCTTGAAGATTATCTAGTTCCACCTCCTGCCATGGGCAGGGACACCTCCCACTAGACCAGGTTGCTCAAAGCCCCACCGACCTCCCTCGCCCTGCTGGCCACGCTGCTGTGGATGCAGTCCAGGATGTGGGGGGCTTTCTGGGCTGCCAACGCATGTTGCTGGCTCTTGTTGAGCTTCTCATCCACCAACACCCCCTGAATTTGTGCTTGGGATTGCTCCAACCCTCATGCAATTGGCCTTGTTGAACTTCATGAGGTTTGCATGGGCCCACCTCTCCAACCTGTCCAGGTCCCTCTGGATGGCATCCCTTCCTTCCAGCGTGTCAACCGCTCCACACAGCTTGGTGCTGTCGGCAAGCTTGCTGAGGGTGCACTCAATCCCACTGTCCATGTTCCCAACAAAGATGTTAAATAGCACTGGTCCCAGTATTGACCCCTGAGGAATGCCACTCATCACTGGCTTCCACTTGGACATCGAACTGTTGACCACAAGTCTTTTATTGAGGCCATCCAGCCAATTCCTTTTCCACCAAGTGGTCAATCCATCAAATTCATGTCTTTTGAATTTAGAGACAAGGATGTCATGTGGTACAGTGTCAAATGCTTTGTACAAGTCCAGGTAGATGACATCAGTTGCTCTTCCCTTATCCACCAACACTGTAATGGCATTGTAGAAGGCCACCAAATTTGTAAGGACAAGCCACTGGGCTGTCCTCTCTGTGGCATACGGGCAGAGGTTTGAGCACGACTCAGGGTGGCACTGGGGATGTGTGTGCCTGGCACTGCCCACAGCCCTCCCAGGAGCTGTGGAGATGGTGCAGGGTCCATCCCCCCCTACCGTTTTTGTAGCATCTGGCACTGGACACTGGTGGTGGCCCCAATGGCCCTTTGCTCTGATGCCATGTGGAAGCTCATGTTTGGGTGGAAACCTCCTGGTCTGGAGGTGCCTGGTGCTCAGTCACAGCTGGGAAGCAGCCACTGAAGTCAAAATTGCCATGTTTAAAACCAAACCAGAACTGGCTGCAAGCTGGTGACGGCCAGTGGCCATGTGTGGGGCACCGAGGTGAACATGGGGGGACTCAGCTGGGCACGCCAGCCTCTCTGTGAGATGAAGATGAAAACTGGTGGTTGTATCAGCTTTGAATACCCCCAAAAATAAATTGTGGTGGGCCAGCAGCACCCCCCATTCAGTGGGTGGTGCTGGGCTGGAGAAAATGGAAGGGGTGAACCTGTGGGTATAGAAGGGCCGGCTGTGAAAAGATAACTGGGAACAAACTATGGCACCGCTGGATTTAATTAATCTCTTAATGTATAAAGATAAGCTTTTTACTGCAATAGAGTACCTGAAAACTCCCAGAGGAAGAAAACAAGTTTGTAAACTTGTTTTGATGAGCCTAATGATGTATTTACCTGCTTTTTTTTTTCCTGGGTTAGCTCTTGGCAGGCAGGTCTTCAGGACTTCTATTTGACTCTGCCTCACAGGTAATTTCAATGCAGATATAGATGTTTAAAGGCACAGCTGTGGCGGGGCTCCTTTCATCTGCAGTTCGTTAGGGCTGAGAGAACCACACGGTGCGATAGCATCGTTCGCGCTGACCTCTCTCCGTATGCACGAGCAATAAGGGCCGGGACGTTTCCTTTGGGAAAGAAGGAACAATGCCAGAGGAAAAAAATAAACGTGAAGTATAAAGTAGTTGCAGGAAAAGATTATTAACTCGCAATTGCCCTGCAAGCACATGTCCGGAGGAAGTCTGTGGTCTCCGGGGGCTCTGCTCGTGCAGCCCGTCCCCCCTGTACTGCATCCCAGAGCTGGGGGCAATGGGGACCAGTGGTGTAACCCCCCCTTTTCCCTCAATTTAGGCCACTCAGTGCTTGGTGTGATTTCCAATCCCCGACCTGGGCCACGTAACATTACAATGGACCAGAACGTTACCTGAGACACATCATGGTCCAACATGAAAGACAAAGGTGGAGAGCAATGGACCAGAACGCTATGGCAACCCCTTGGCGTACCTGGCTCCTGTGAAACCTATGATTTGGGAGCAATAACAGTAATCCATCACTCCTGACAACGTATGGATCGTGGTCCAAAGTGTGGGGTGGTACCAGAACTCCAAGATCTAGCAAGTTCTGGGCTCATGCAACTGGTGGAAAGTACCAGAATATTCCATTGTCTGAGTTGGGACAGAGTTGAAAAATACCTGACAAAAATCAATTATCTCAGACCCTATAAGTAGCAATTCTAGCAAGATCCTTTGAGGTCTCCTGGATGGCAGCAGGCTGTAGCCAGCATCTCCCCTGAGTTGGGGCATCGCTCAGAAAAACACCTCCAGGATTGAAAGGCCAGGGCAAGTCAACCCTCTCGAGCCCCGGTTATCGCCTGCTGAGGAATGCTGGTGAGTATTTACTCCAAACCCAAAGAGGGAAATTTTAACTATAGTCTAGTCTCTCCCATCCACCTCTCATTAGCTCTTACCACTGTGGATGTTCTTATCCTTTACTGGATCCAAATATTTGTCTGTGCTTCCATAATAAGGGCACCCATCGGCTCATCGGAGTCGCCCACTGCGAAGGGACCTTTGGTCCTGGCAGTTAAAAAATCATGTCTGGGGGTGTGTGTGCGACTCCTTGAGTGGTGTGTGTTTGCATGTTCATGCTCATACGTGTACGTATCGATTTGGGATACCTTACAGTAAATTAGTGTGAATCTTGCCATCTGTAATTAAGTCACTGTTCAATTATTTTGTTAAATCATCTTGTAAATCCTGGAGTCGGTTAATGATTAAGTGCTGCTAAAACTCAACCTCTTGATCTACCTCAAATCATTAATAAATTTTTAATTGCTGCTAAATCATAACCATGTCTGATGTTTCCATCCGTGACAGGGCCCTGTCTCAGCATCCCCTGTGTGCACAGAGAAAACCTCCCGCTACTTATTTTCTCACCTTTCTCTTCCTCCGTCCAAGCGATCTGATTAAAATCCAAAAAATAATACAAAAAACCTTTATGAAGCGCAGGAGGGAACTGGGCGGGTGCTGGAGCTTTGCATCAGGTTCATTCACTGGTATGAATTTGGCACAACCGGTTGTAATCTACATCTTAAACGAAATAATGTGCTTTTTAAATATATTATTAGGATTGTATATACAATGCAATAATATATATATATAATATAAAAGTATGGTATTCTATGCAACATATATAATATAAAAATTATTTAAAATATATAATAAAGAATATTTATATAAAATATCAAATATAATATAAATACATAAATTAGAAAAATATATCTATTAAAGGATATTTATATAAAATATAATATATTACTAGCACTAATTATTATAGATTTTCCTGGTTCTCAGGACAAGCCACCCTTTCCACAGCAAAACCAGAGAGCTGGGCAACATGTGGCAATTCCAGCAAATGCTTCATTTGGGCCAAGGAGCCGCCCAGAGAAGGAATTTATCACACGCTGCCTCTAAAAATGCATTTTCCTGTGCAATGGGGTGTAAGAAGTCCACACCTTTGGAAGACGTTGTCAACATGGCAGTCCTGGAGAGATAAACTGTGTTTGGGGCTACGTCCTCTGCTCTTACTCTGCAAATAATAGAGAGGGACATGTATCACTATAGTATCTATGCATTAAATTAACCCCAGCACTACGGGGGCTGAATCACTCCCTGCTTGGCACTACATAAGTGTACAGAAAAAGGGCAGAAGTAGCCTCAAGAAGTTTATCTTCTCTAATGTGTGCAGAACCTGGACAAGCCGCCGGCGAGGATCGGGGAGCTCAAGCCCTGCTTTTATCTTCACCCTGAAAATATACTATTTTATGCAGATTAAAATGGAAAAAAAGGTGGCTCTGCTGGTCAGAGTAAGCCCTATTATATGAAAATATTCACAAAGTTCCTGAAAAAATGTGCAGTTTGCACTGGGCTGCGTCTGCAGCTCGGGTTTTGAAAGCACCTTTATCAGCGAGGGGTTTGTTTTCAGCTTCGCAAATAATTTCACAGAATTACAGAATCTTCATGGTTGGAAGGGACCTTCGAGATCATCTAGTCCAACCATACACAAAAAAAAACCCAAACCTACCCCCCTAAAAAACCCCACACCAAACACAAAACACCCAACCCAACAATCTCAGGCACTAGAACATGCCCTGAAGTGCCACCTCTACACGTTTCTTAAATCCCTCCAGGGATGGTGACTCCACCACCTCCCTGGGCAGGCTGTTCCAGTGCCTGACCACCCTCTCAGTAAAGTAATTCTTCCTAATATCTAATCTAAACCTCCCCTGCCCCAGCTTCAGACCCTTTCCTCTGGTTCTGTCATTATTCCCTTGGGAGAAGAGGCCAACACCCACCTCTCTACACCCTCCTTTCAGGGAGTTGTAGAGGGCAATGAGGTCCCCCCTCAGCCTCCTCTTCTCCAAACTAAACATGGCCAGTTCCCTCAGCCTCTCCTCATATGACTTGTTCTCTAGACTCTGTTTTGCCAGGTTTTAGTTTGCTGAAGCCTGCAGAGAAGGGCTGGCTCGGAGGATTTATTTTCACAGGCGGGATCTCCGAGCAGATAAGCAAATAATTTCGAGGGGAAAGCACAAGGAAGAACGCGCTGCCGTCGGGCGGGCTCTTTCCCGGCGCCGTCGGGCTCTCCCGGGTCTCTCTGCCACGAGTCATCCCAGGCAGTTGGAAAAAAAGGGAAATAAACAGATGGGAGAGTTTTCCGTGAAAATGCAAATAGGTTGTAAAAATGTCTGCAAAAAATCTAAATACTCGGTCAGAACGTGCCAGTTTGGATGAATATTTTGACAAGGGAAAGTGAAAGGAAAAAGGAGAAGTTAAATGATGTCAGAACAAATTGTTTGGGTTTCCCTGGTAAA
The DNA here is from genome assembly GCF_964106895.1 of Numenius arquata. NCBI lineage: Eukaryota > Metazoa > Chordata > Aves > Charadriiformes > Scolopacidae > Numenius > Numenius arquata. The sequence continues at coordinate 2,445,651 of NC_133578.1, forward strand.
ATATTGCTGCAAGAGCTATAGTTTATTGAATTAAGGCATACGCGCCGTGTTTAACGATGTAAGAGTCTATACAAAAGTAAATTCAGAAGTCAAACTGAAATGGGCTTCAATGCTGCAAAAATAACATATTTCACTGTCATAAGCTGATTCTTCTCTGTGGTTTTTTCTAGGAGGGGAGGATCAATTTTCCCAGGAAAATCCAACCATGAAGCTCTGGAGTGTGGTCCCCTGGAGAGGGGGGACAGAGATCTGCCAGGGCGTGTGTGGTCAGAAACTCCTCCTAGTTTTTGTCTGGAGAGGAAAACCAAACTGTTTAACTTTCTGGCTTGCTTTTGCCACAATGTTTTCCAAGTAGTTCTATTTTTTCTGGATTTATTTTTCCCCCTCCCAAACCCAAAGCCATGTGTGTCGGTGGTGGGAAGGTTGGGTGGGTTGGATGTGATGATGGTCTAGATGGTCTAGAGCTCCCGGTAAGAGATGGGCAGCAGGAGATACTCCTGGTCCTTAGGACTTCCACCCAGAAACCTGTGTCGCCAAGTGACAGTGACAATGGAGACAACATCCCATGGTCCACTTTGTTGACCCTGCTGGAGAAAAGCCCTGGACACCCCAAATCCTCCACCGCACCAGCTGGAGCGTGGGAGTTTCCTTTGCCTATATGGGCTGTTGTCTCACACTTTTATCCCACTCTGGATCAAACACCACGATTTCTCAAGGAGAGGGAAACCCGTGAGGTGCCACGTGCACCCCGCGCATCAATTCAGCCTGCTTTTCTGCTGCAAGGCTAAATGTTACTACAAAATAATATTGGAGTTGCTGAAAAAGCATATGAAATGGGTCCCGTCACCCACCCAGCCCCTCTGAAAACATCCCTGCTCCGAAGCGCCAGCCTCGCCAGCATCAGCCCGCTTTTAGTGCCCCTTAAATATTTCATTTTAATTTCAGTGCAGCTTTTCACATGCTCCAGCCGTAATAGCCACGTGAAAGCACCGGGTTTAAGATACACTTGCGTGTCGTTAACATCAGGATCCTGCCAGCCTTCCAGACGGGGCTCTCTCATAACACAAGCCTTTTTTATATAGCTCAGACCTCATTAAAGTTCTTTTACGGCCTCTGAAACAATCCCTCCCATAATCTTATATTCAGTTTACTTAATATCTCTCTTTTCCTCTCGGGAAATTTTGAGGAAGAAAGGGTTTTTGAAGCATCCCATTGGCGACGGCACAGGTCTATGCTGGGGAAAGCCACAGGGATTTTGGTGCATGGGGAAATTACACATTTTTCAAAGCCAGCTGCCAGTGATGGGATAGCAAAGGAAAGCCCGGCACCATCTCCGTGGGTGAAGCTGCCCAGCTCCTGTGGAAGAATTAAAACTGTAAATATATAGTAGGGAGTGAAAAAATGTCTTAATATTGATATTTTGAATGTGACTGGAGGGACTTGTTTCTAGGCCTGGGGAAAGATTGCCTTCCTTGCTGGGAGAGCCTGGCCAAACTGGGATGTGACCAGGTCTGCTGGGTTTTGGGGATGAGGACTGCCCATGTGAGGTGGTCCAGATGGCTGGAGGCTCCTCTACAGCCTCCAGGAGCAGAACTGCTGGAGGACGGGATGGGTTCTCAGGCCCTGCGCAGGACTCAGGCCAGATGCTCAGCTCAGGTTAGAGGAACTGCAGAAAACACATTAAAATATTTTGGCTACAAAAATGGCATCTTCTTGCTCAATATATTTGGGAAGACAATAACTAAACCCTGCATTTCCCAATTTGGTGATGCTGAAAAACTGTTTTAACCTTTTCCCCAGCTGCTGTGAGCATCTTCCTTCCAGCCCAGTCCTGGAGAGAGGTCGCTCTGCCTTGCACTGCTCATCTCTGAAAACCTACCCCCAAATCTATGTGGGACCAAGGCCAAAACAGTGGTGTTCCTCTGCAAGAAGAAGTCGTGTAATTTTGGGGAGGGAAGGCGTGAAGCAGCTTGGCTGGTGGGAGTCTGTCCGCCTGAGCCAAATGGAGAGAAATTCCATTTTTACACGGGCGCCGGGCAAAAATAGACTCTCCCAACCAAGCGTGTTTGACAAGTGTGTGCCATAATGAGTGTTTTCCATCGTTAAGTCACATCACACAGCCTTCTAATAGAGGGGACCACAAATCCACTTACTGCGGACAAGTGGCACTTCCAACCCCGCCTTTTGGAGTGCGTTTAATCAAATTACAAGCTACGGCGAGCGGTGACGGATGGCAGTACGGTATTTAAGAGGTGTATTGCTGACAACGCAGAGATTTTTTTTTTGTCCTAGCAGTGGTTTCAAGTTGATTATTATGAATGGCTGCCTAGAGCAAATGTAATTTGTAAAGCTATGAGAACTTGAAAAATCCACCAGCAGTAGCTTGCTTTGCTCGTTAGAAAAATCTCCAGGGCTCCTGCAGCAGGTAGAGAGAAAGCAAACGTGCTTGCTGCCAATTAAGGATTCAAGCGCTTTGCGATGAGAAGTGAAATGCTGTGATTCAGTGGTGATAACCCCCTGTGTGTCCCCGTGCAAGCACCCAGTACCCAGGAATTTGCTCCGTGCAGTATCCTTAAGCCTTGAGGTGGGATGCGTCCATCCACAGATGCTTAAGGACAGGGATACAAGTCCTTTGCTTGGTGGCAATGGCATCAGGGTCCTGGTGGCGGGGAAGGTGATGGTGGCTGGGGCAGTGGGTTTGAAGAGGAAGAGCTGGGATCTGGGAGAAAGCCTCCCCGGAGCATCCATGGCCATCCCGAGGGGCTGCAGGGATGCCAGGTACCAACTCCCAACCTCCAGTGGGCACCACTGATATTTCTCCTATCTAAAAATACAGTAATAATTCCCTAATAAAATCACTTTGGGTGCAAGACGTTCTGCTGAAAAAAACCACCCAACCCCAGTCATTCCTGGGGAACCGTCAAAACAATTATTAGCACAAATTTCCAACTCATTATCTCCCAAGGTGACATGCCATGTCAGGCACAGTCATGTCACAACACGCCACACCCAGATGCAGTTAATGCAAGGTGGCAGCCCCTGCACCGGGATGGGGGAGCGGGTCCTGCCCACGCTGGGGACCAACGGGGAGCTTGTCCTCTATCGAGCCTTTGGAGGGGGATTTCTGCCCCCGTTGCCTATAGAGAAGGGCTGGAAATTAAAAGTGGCCCAGCTGTGCCCCTGGACACAGCAGCTTTCCTGTTACATGTGCGATTTTTGAGCCCCTGCACTCTAGCTAAGGTCTGAGACATGCATGTGTGCGTGTGCATGCATATATATAAATGAAAAAAATAAAATAAAATAGATACATAGATGAATAAATAAAATTAGAAACCGCAGCCAATTGCATTTTATCACCCAATTTTGCCTGCTTTGGGCTGAGAGGAGTGCAGGAACTGGTGTGCCCCCAGTGCCAGCTCCAAAATGTGTGTCTCTCCCTCCTTTCCCGCAGGCTTTGGCGTCGAGGGACCCACGGCCCCCGGCCGGGAGCATGGAATGGGGCTCCTGCAGCTGCCTGGGCTTTGGCAGGGATCAGGCAGCAGGTGAGCATCCCACCAGGGATGGCGGTGCGACCTGCATCCCAAAAGCTGGGCCTGCAGCCTCACAGCCGCTGGGGGTAATTTAGAAAGAAAGAAATTAGCTGACATACAAAGCTGAAGAAAGAAATGGGGAAAGCATCTCAAAACATAGCGGCAGAATATTGGGAAAAATCAAATCCCCACTCCGTGCATGAAGTTATAGCAAAAATGATGCCAAAAGATCTGAATCTGATGGCAGTCTCCTGGCACCGGGATTCTTATTCAGAGCATGAACAACGAATTTGCATCCTAGGAAACAAATGCACTCCACATGCCCTGATACAAATAAACGCGAGACATTCCTTTATTCCATGGCCAGGAATCTTAATCTTGCTGATAAACAAACCAGGGAAAAAAATGTCTCTGAATGTCATGTTTTTCTGTAGTGCAGTATTCTTTTTAGTTAAAGACCTGAATGCCGAATAGAAAATAAAGTAAGCTTTGTGTAAGAGGAGATTTGCTCCACCATGATGGCGAAGGTGGGTCCTCTCAGAGCCCTCCCTGCTGGGGCAGCTTCGATTTTCAGGCAGAGATGATTTGTTCCTTCCAGCTTGGTGTTTTCCTTGGACAGTTTCTGCTGCAAAAGCAGCCGATGGGGCAGGGAGGTGGGATGTCCCCGGGGATGACGGTCCCCTGTGGGAATCTGCTCAGCATCACAGAATCACAGAATGATATGGGGTTGGAAGTGACCTCTGGAGATCATTTGGTCCAACCCCCTGCCAAAGCAGGTCCACCCAGAGCAGGTTCCACAGGAACATGTCCAGGTGGGTTTGAATGTCTCCAGAGATGGAGACTCCACCAACTCTCTGGGCAGCCTCTTCCAGGGCTCTGCCACCCTCACAGCAAAGAAGGTCCTCCTCAGGTTTAGATGGAGCTTCTTATGTTCAAGTTTGTGCCTGTTCCCTCTTGTCCTGTCCCTGGGCACCACTGAAAAAAGACCGGCCCCATCCTCCTGACACCCACTCTTTAAGTATTTATAGGCGTTGATCAGATCCCCCCTCAGCCTTCTCTTCTCCAGACTAAAAAGACCCAAGTCCCTCAGCCTTTCCTCATCAGAGAGATGTTCTAATCCCCTCATCATCTTTGTAGTCCTCTGCTGTACCCTCTCCAGCAGTTCCCTGTCCTTCTTGAACTGGGGAGGCCAGAACTGGGCACACCCAAGCATCACCGAAGCCCTGTCCCTGCCATCAAGTAAAGCACCCAAACCAGCGAGTAGTTATCTTTGAGATATTGCTGTCATATATATTTGCTGTCATTTTCTGACCAGGTGGATGCTATGGATTTCCTCTCATTCCCCTCTCGAGAGCTCAGCAGGCTCTGCTTAAAACCTTCTGAAAACTACCTGCTTCTACCTGATTTGTGAAGCCGGGCTCGATCCTTCCTCATGTGTGGAAAATTATTCGGGCTTGACAAAGTGATGTTTGGAGATGTCACCGCGTTCACAATAGCTACGTGTTAAAATAGGCTCAGGATGCAAGGGGAGGATTTTTGTGTTGGAGAAAAGCCACAACCTGGGGATGCTGAGGGCAGTGTCGTGGTGGGAACGGCTCCGGGGCAGCCGTTTGGCTGCCCCGGAGCCGTTCCCACCACGACACTGCCCTCAGCATCCCAGGGATGCGCCCCCCCCCCGCCAGGTACCATGAAGATTTTACTCCCCTTCTCCTTGCAGGTGGCTTTTGTTCCTTCTCATGATTGTCCCCATCTCCCCAAAGAAAATACTTCCTCTTTTCTTTATAATTCCTCAAACCGAAGCTATTTCAGCCTACATTTTTGGTAGGCCCTCGCCTTTTCTAATTATTATTATTATTTTGCTGTTCTTTTTGCTAACGTTGTTTTGGGCAGAATACCACCCACCTTGGCTGCCTGGCTCAGAGGAGCAGATTTATACTCCTGCCGAGCTGTTCCTTGTAATTACAGGGTCAGGAGTTCGTCTTCCTCTAATCGCTCCTCCCTTTGAAATTCCAGCCGAAATTTCTAATTTCTTGACCTGGCGAAAGGAAGGGCGCTCACCTAATTACGATCCTATTTCACTTTCCAGAGCTCCTTTGGCCCCTCGTTAGCTGCAGCAACCATTTCCAAAGAAGTCCTTCAGTAACTTCTCTCTTCAAGAGAGAAGGTTAAAGTCAAGCGAGATGAGAGCCTGCCGTCCTGGCTCGGGGGAACCGAGTGGTTTTTCTTTCCCACCGCCACGAGAAGGGAAGACTAAACCCCTTTCTAATGGAATAAACTTGAATCCTCTCCAACAAAAAAAAAAAAAAAAAAAAAAAAAAAAAAAGCCTCTATTAAGGGTAACAGATTGCTTACAAGCTCCTGCGCAAAGCCTGGCTGGATCTCAGCAAAGACAGAATTCCTGGACTGTGGCTCAAGCTTTAATCAGGCAAAAATCCCACTGAACTCGCTGGGAATTTTGCTTGAGTGAAATCCTGCTGGGTCTAAGCTTTGGCCCATAAACTGGGAAAGAAGGCAAAAGCAGCACTTTCCGGTAGATGCTCAGCCCTCCTACCCTCTCGCTTGCTCCTGGAAGGACCATTGTACTGCTCTCATGCTGAAGAATGCATCCCTCCAAGCGCCACAGTGTATAATCAGTCGCATTAAGATACTCCACACCAGGAAGGACATGGACCTGTTGGAGCGGGGCCAGAGGAGGCCACAGAGATGCTGGGGGGGCTGGAGCCCCTCTGCTGGGAGGACAGGCTGAGAGAGTTGGGGGGGTTCAGCCTGGAGAAGAGAAGGCTCCGGGGAGACCTTCAAGCCCCTTCCAGTCCCTCAAGGGGCTCCAGGAAAGCTGGGGAGGGACTCTGGATGAGGGAAGGGAGCCCTAGGAGGAGGGGGAAGGGTTTGACACTGAAAGAGGGCAGATTGAGATGAGATGTGGGGAAGAACTTCTTTGCTGTGAGGGTGGTGAGAGCCTGGCCCAGGTTGCCCTGAGAAGCTGTGGCTGCCCCATCCCTGGAGGGGTTCAAGGCCAGGTTGGAGGGGGCTTGGAGCAACCTGGTCTGGTGGGAGGTGTCCCTGCTCAGGGCAGGGCGGTTGGAACTAGATGATCTTCAAGGTCCCTTCTAACCTGAACCATTCAATGGTTCTATGATTTTACAATAAATTATTTCCTTATTAATAACAATGTGAGCTGTTTTGCTGGTGCTCCCCATTCAGCCAGTGCAGAAGGTTGGATATTTTCCCCTGCATGCCCCTGCATCAGCTCCCAGTCCAAGGAACTGGATTTTCTGTTGCATCTGCATCTGCCATCAGGTTGGACGGGGCTCTGAGCAACCTGATCTAGCTGAAGATGTCCCTCATCATGGCAGGGGGATTGGACTAGTTGACCTTTAAAGGTCCCTTCAAACAAAACCATTCTATGATTCTATGATCTCATCTTTGGACTAACACAGCAATGCTCATTGTCCATGGTCCCCCCCACCTCTGGGAGAGGATGGACCCACCAGGCTGGGCCAAGGTCATCTGAGCGTGGGCACACCCCAACCTCTCCATCACGCTGCAGGACAGGCAGTAATGCAGATAAAATAGAAATGCGTTCTGTTTGGACAGGTGCAATAAATTAATCTCGCATCTGGCGAAGCTCAGGACGGGGCTTTTTCAGGCGAGACCATCCATCAGCGCTGGGTCGGGAGAGGCGGGGGCTGCCTCTCAGGGGGCTGCCCGAGCCTGAGGGCTGCTCCCTGCCACCCCTGCCTGAAACAGCTCATTTCCAGCCCCATGAAGCCAGGAATTTCACCCCCAGTACGATTTCGGCATGTGGTGGAAAGGAAAAACCTCTGCTGACCTTGGGCAGGGGGTGGAGAGCAGCGGGGGATGCGGGGGCTGTCGGATGGGACAGATGGGAACCCACCCACAAGCAGCTGATGCCCTCGGACGGTGCTGGGAGGGCAGGCAGGCCCACCCCTGGGCTAATTGTTGGCTGATTATTTATCAACACCATCCTTCCAGCTGGAGGCTTCGGCCTCCACATTTCCAACCTGTGCCAAGTTCATGACGGAGCCGCTTTTCAGAAACATCTGACAAACACATTGAATCCCCCAGGGCACCGGCTTGGACAGGGAAGGAGCCACCACCTCCAGGAGACGGGTGGCCCAAGGGTATTTTTTTGTTAAAAAACCCAAAGCGCAGCTTCTGAGGAAGAGCTTGGTGATGCAGAGGTCCCACCACCACCTCTCTCCACCCATGTCCTTGAATGAATTTGGGTCCGAAGGCTTTTGGTCCATGGGCACAGTGCTGAGCACTGCGATTCCCATGGTGGGGAGAGTGGTCCTGGCATAAATATCATTTCTAGGCTTTTACCTGCCATAATCAAGATTTTTGCAGCCCAGAGAGCTGCAGGATGATGAGGGTCTTACAAACTGTTAGCTACTGGAAGAGAAGACATTTTACAAGGGGATTTCATTCTTTCAGTATTGTGTGAATTTTCTTCTAGAAATAAAATAATTTGGATTTTTTTTCCTAAGTATTCCTATGTTTCTGGAAGTTACACAAAGCTTCAGTGACACGAGGAGCAGAGGGCTGAAGAACAGAGACTCTGAGTCCCTGCAGCAACTTCTGGCCATTACAACCCCTGAGAAGCCCCCGTGGGGAGCAGCAGTGGGTGGGCAGCGTGGCTATGGCAACCAATGACTTTGGACATCCTTCTTTGATCTCCAACACGAGATGGTTGTGCCTGATTGCTGCTCACAGCCTTTTGCCCAAAGGAGGTCAATATTTGAAGAGCTTCAAAGCCCCCTCTGAAACACCTGGGATTAGTAAATCACAACTTTTGATCAGAGCATCCTCCCATCTCACCCCCACCAGTGGTGTCCTCCTGGGCACGGAGCGGTCCAGGGTCTGGCTGCTCTGTTGCTCCCTGGAGAAGTAGTTGTCACCCAAGCGTGAGGCCAAGGGGGTTAAATGTCAACCCAGGTTTTGACCAGTCCCTTCCAACTACAAAGAAGATAAAAAAGAAAAGAGACGCTTAATAATGCTTTCCTTGGATTTTCATGCCCTCACTTTCTCATGGCCAAGTTGAGGACTGTGAACCGCTCTCGAAAAATGTGGATTTCAGTGTGTGCTTATCACCAGCCATGACCCCATGGCAGCCCGGAATAAAAAAAAACACAAGTAAAAGTGCCCTGACCTTTAATTCTCAACCGAAGCCTGCAGTGCTGAGTAATTGCACTCCTCGCCCGGGCTGCTCGCCTTCGAGGTCTTCAGGGAGGCAGAAGCCAGATTCCTTCCTCTCTGCAATCATGGCAAGGAAAAAGGAACAAACAAACAAACAGGAAAGCTGCTCCCAGCTGGAGCAGAAGCCCTGGGGGTGGGGGGCAGAATCCAAGAGTTTATTTAAAGCTCTAAGAAGTTCCTCCTGTCGGCTGCGCCGCTCGCTCGAGGGGAAGCAGCCTGCGAACGGCAAGGGAAGGATTTGCTGCAAGGCCAGTTATTATTAGCAGGAGTTGAGAGAGCTGGGATATTGCAGGATATCGCTGAGATATTCCCACAAGAGCTGCTGCTCCATCACTCAGGAGAGCACAAGGAGGGTCGGCACTCTGTGCCGGCGTTGTGGAGGTGATGGGTGGCTTTGGCATCTGCTGTGGTCCAGGCTCAGATCAAGTTGTACAGCTGCTGCTGAAAGCATGGGGACCATCGCCAGTATGAAAAAATATCATATTGAGGGTCTGGTAACTCAGCAGTGTTTTCTGACCACCTCGGAAAACTCCATCCCCAACAGCAGTCTCCTCTGTCCAGATAATTCTTTCCATGACATTGTTAATAGAATCATAGAATCATCTAGGTTGGAAGGGACCTCTCAGATCATCAAGTCCAACCATCAACCCAACACTGACAAACCCATCACTGACCCATGTCCCTTAGCACCATGTCTGCCCGGCTTTTAAATACCTCCCGGGATGGTGACTCCACCACTGCCCTGGGCAGCCAAGGCTTGACAACCCTTTCAGTGTAAAAAATTCCCCTAATATCTGATCTAAACCTCTCCTGGCACAACTTGAGGTCATTTCCTCAAGTTGGAGGTCCTGCTGACCTCATGAAGCTGCCTTGGGGATGGGCACATGGATGGTGCCAATCATTTGGGTGTATAAGTGTATAATTCATGTTAAAAAGCAGAAGGGAGCTGCTACCTCCTTCATTTCATGGACGAGGGTGTCAAAGTCCTGCTGGAGCTCCCCAGGTCACAGTTCCCCTTCAGCCCTTTTTTCTCCCAGTGGGGACACTGGTGTCAGACCTGTGCAAACCTCCCCAGAAGATGCACAGGGTGTCAGAGGTTCCTGGCTGTACCCAGCAGGAGATCATTGTCCCCAACCTGCTGTGTGACACAAACCAACCTTCAGAGGAGAAGGTCATGACATGTGGAGTCAGCAGAAGATGCTGGAAGGACATGCTGAGCTGCACTCCCAGGGGCAGGGGAGTAGATGACCAGATCAGGGAACAACTGAGGCAGATAATTTTAAGAGGTTTTCTCCCTTTTTAAAAAAGCCATAAATATTTGACAGGCCTGGAGGAAGAAGCATGATGCCTGAGTAGCTACTGTCCAGGGAACACGGCATGAAATCTCTACACCCCGAGTGCTATTTTTACATCTTTTTTTTTTTTTTCATATTGCATAAATGGTGACTGATTTTATGGTCCATGATTAATTTAGACGCGGAATAATGGAAAGCCGAGAGCACTCACCCAGTTCAAAGGGCCATAACAGATAAATAATGTATGTTTACATAACTGTAATATCAATCCCGGTAACAAATGATTTGTAGTAAGTCGGCAGAGGCTGGCTGCAGAGAGAAGAGAAATGCTCCTCTGAGGCAGCAGCGTTGCACCAAGAGGGCCTTCAAGCAATACAATGTGGTTTGGAGGTCCACCTGCCACACGCTACCCCTTATGCCTGGAGAGGGATCTAATCCCCTCTACCTGAACACAGTATAATTGAACAAACCCAGCTCAGCTGCTTCTCTGAGAACATCTATGTGCAGGAGAACTGAAACGGGAACTGGGTTTTTGGGTATTTCTTAAACACAGCTGAATTCCCATTTTGGTTTTCCTGTATGTAGAAGTTGTCAGATAACATCTGTTCTTGGAGAAGAACATCTGTAGATGTTCTCAGAGAAGAACATCCAGCACTTTCTTAGCTGGAGCAGAAGGACCAAGGTAGTATACCCCTGTCCAAAATGCATCTTTGTTGTCCTACAGGGGTATAATGTCTGGACACTGGAACCTGGCCTTCATCCACCGGCTGCTCTGGACTCTTTCTTGCAGATCCCCAAACGCATGGTTTTCTTTTTATTTCCTGGGACCACCCAGAAATTCACCAACACTTCATGGTTCTGTATATACAGACAGACAAACAGGTCCTTTGGAGAAGATGTGCTGACAGCCCTGCAGGTAGCAGCACTCTGCGGAGAGACTTCAGATGTCCATGCCAAAGTCCCAGAGAGCAGGAGGAAGAGGCCACCTCTCCTCCTGTAAGAGCAGGAGGAAAAGGACGCTTCTCCTCCTGTAAGAGTTGTAACCACAGAAGATGGAGGTTATCTGCCATGGGGTGGCCATAAGATGATGGAGCAACCTGGTCTAGTGGGAAGTGTCCCTGCCCAGGGCACGGGGGTTGGAACCCAGTGATCTTTAAAGTCCCTTCCAACTCTAACCATTCTATGATTCTATGATTTACCTGCAAACAGGACAAGGCACGTGCCACAGATGATAAAGCATCTTTCCACCCCAAACCCAGGGTTATCTTTGGAATAAATAATAAGGTCTTGTTTTCAAACTTGTCAGCTCTTGACTGTGGTATCGGTGCTGCAGTCCATTAATTGTGATTAGATAAAAGGTGTTTCTCATTAGGATCTAAATATTACTGGGGGAGGAACAGTGTCCTTAGTGGAGAGGGGGTAGAAAGAAGGAAAGAAAAATATAATTTTCAATAGGGGAGGCCAAAAGCAGACAACAGCCGATGCATTTTGCTGCCTTTCAGAGGTTTCTCTTTTTGCCAGAGATTGGCCGCTATTGCCTCACTTGTCCTGCACTTGTAGCACTGGACGTACAGGGGTGGTATCTTTAATTATCACAGGCAATGGCTATAACTGAACTGCCAGAGGACACATTGTACATGATATATTTTAACCAGAGCAGAAAACCGCTTTGGCTTTCTTATTGCCTCTAAAGGTTGAGTTACGCAATTCTTTTTCAGGAAACAAAATCTGCTAAAATCCCATTGTGTTTGCATATTTGAATACAGCTGAGCGAGGCGGTTCTGGCCACTTGCTGATGTGAAATGTCAGGGTAGGTGGTTATATAAATGTTATTTTTAGATGTGATAAAAAAAAAAAACAACAACAAAAAAACCAAAAACAAACAAAAAATAACACAACCCACCAAACAGTTCTTTAACGCTAACACATTTTTCCCCGTTAGCTGTCTGGAACTAAAAGGGGGTTATATATTTCAAGAAGGGATTGCATTTTGCTTGCGGCGTAACAATACAGCCAGCCTAATTGTGCATATGTTAATGGTTTGTTTTTAGAAAGAACCATACCAGGCTCCAAGGCTGCCCAGCAATGATTTGGCTTCGTGCTGCACAGCCCCTTACCCATAAAACTCTTTTATTACCTGCACAGGAATCGCAGTCTAATGGCTCTTCTGCACCTCGCTGACATGGGGGCTCACCGTGGGGCCCAGGACTACCCAGAACCAAGTCGCATCTGCCACTTCCCCTTTTGGCATATCAAAATTTTCCTTCAGAACAATTTATTGAGCATTAACCCCATTTCCGTGCAATAAAAGTGAATAATAAATAGAAATTTAGTGGGCAGTTTGAGCCATTTGTTGCACGTGTGGAAGTGGAGGGGCAGCTCCTGACATTTGGCACAAGTAGAAATTATGGGGATTTTTTTTTGGTTTTGAGAGGTTTTTCCCTGTTTGCAGTCCAGGCATGGACATTGGTTACGCATTGGCCACCCAAATCTTGCCTGGGTTTCATGCCAAGCCAGGTCTGAGGGGATGGGCAAGAGGGACCCCATGAAGCTGAGGTTGGGCAGGGGGGACCCCATGAGGCTGGGGATGGGCAAGGGGGACCCTGTGATGCTGGAGATGGACAGGGAGGACACCAGGAGGCTGGTGATGGGCAGGCAAGACCACAGGAGGCTGGGGATAGGCAAGGAGTACCTCACAAGGTCAGCAGGGACACCCAGCCTGGCTGGTGATGGACTGTGGTGGTAGGGCAGCAGTGCAGGAGATGGTTCCCAACTCTGTACCCTGCATTGTGAACAAGCATCCCCAGAAAAAAACCCCACCACCTGCAGTTACAGCCAAGCCTTTTCTGCTTCAAGCACTGGGCAGCAATGCAAAACTTAGAGGTGTTTCATCATTTGTTGTTGGAAAAGATTTCTAGTGGGTAAGCCAAGAGATTCCCATCCATCCTGGGGATGGACACACAGATGGGCCCCTTTCCATGTCTTGGCATCAGCAGGGAGACCCATGGGCAGATGAGGAAGGATATAGAGGCTAAAGAGTCCCCACAGGTATGGGTAGAAACACAAATGCCTTCAAACCCTGAGGTTATTAATTAAATTATTTCACAATAAGGGCTAAGAGCCATCAGTGGCTTCAACAGCACCGTTACTCTGAAGTCTCTGTGAGGAAAGAAGTTTTCATGGAGGAACCAGATCCAGGGGAGATCCAGAATGAAAAGAAATGAAAAACAAATCACAAGGATTTGTACAAATCATATACATTTTCCCGCAAACACAATGTACGTGGGTGTGATGCCTGTGCCTTCAGTGGATCGGCATTTGTAGATACGCATATTCCCATGAAATTGTGTGCTTTGGAAAATTGGTACCATTTCCACCAGAAGATAAAAGTTTAAGTAATTAAGTTTTTTCCTCCTGTTGTTTTTATTCACTGCAGAACAAGGAGTCTTCAGGGCGAACTTATTACAGAGACTATTTTTCATGTTAAAGAAAGATGACGTTTCTCACCCGCACTAGCTGAAACATAAAAAAAATTGTATTTTATTGAAAAAAGTCTGGAGAAGTCAGACTGGGGCACAGGGCACTTTCTGTGCCCATCAGGAATGGGTGGGAAGCAGGTTAATTGCGTACTTATACACTGTGGAATTTACATACAGGTTTGGTATGAAATGATGCTCCGTGTTGTAACCCTCTATGTTATTCCATATTTCGCGTTTCCATGATGTTTCTTTTCCCACTGGGAGGCTGATGTTAAATGCTTATTTTTGTTTTTTTTTCCCCCCTCCCTACTTAATTTTAAGAATTTCTCTGGGCACTGGGCAGGCAAATGAATTGTACTGTTGTTAAATAAGCTTAATGAGGTGTCAGGAGCCGAAAAATATTCTCATGGCAGTAAGGCCTTTTTGTAATGAAACATTGATTTCTGCCCCCCCACCCCCCAAGATATTTCTCCTATTCTAACAGTTAGTTAAAGAAAAATGGTGATTGGTTTTCTGAGAGCATAATCCATTCTCAGCAGCTTAAGTTAGCATTTAAAAATCTTTATGAGATTAGTATATTCATTTCTCCGCGTCCGTATGGGCTTAGCCAGTTGCGTGATGCACCCTGCGTACTGGTGCATGATGCAGCATCCATAGGGTCATTTTAAAGTGAAAAAATAAAAAGAAAAATATGGATTTCTTGCATCTTGAGTACTCACTAACAACACAGGCAGTGCTAATTGGGATTTTAATTGGTGAGGGTTTTTTTCCCACGCGTGTTGCTAGCTCACCGCACCGAGTGGTCCCCCACCACCCAGAGAAACCCAGACCTTCTCCCAGCAGTTGAACACTTCCATGACATGAAATCGTTTCTCTGATCCGAATCAGATCCCGCGGGGAACTGGTGAGTGCGGACGTAAGCCGAGGACTTTCCAAAAGCAGCCAGTATTGGGACCACTCTGTGTACACAGGGATAAACTAAGAGCGAATTTGGCCCGCAGAGCCTCTAAGATGCTTAGTCTTTACACAGGAGGATGCTGGTAAATATTTACCAGAGACCTTGGAATAGTTTCTGGTCTTGTACGAAGGCAGGCATTTAAAAATTAAATGAAATTCCTATTATAGGCTCTGTAAAATAGAACAAGCCTGGAGGGACCGGTCTGGTCTTTCAGGTGAACGATGCTTTAAAGTAAGTTCCTTAAAGATGCACGGAGTGATCTTTCAGTGTTTGTGCCTTTATATGATGGGATATTAAGCCAGGGAAATACAAGTGCTGGGTTTGCTTTTGTAATGTGCTCCGAGGTCCTGGGGATGGTTTGGCACAAAGTTTACCCCGGCGCAGCCGCAGCCTTGGGGCTGCTGGTCCCATCCGCTGGGGCTGGGGCTGGAGGAGCATAACGAACCACCTACCCGGTAATGAAAATAGCAGCTATTAAGATAAATTAGAGAAAGAACCGTAAGGACAACCGTGCTCTGTGCCGCTGTTACAAACAGCATCTTTCGTTTGTAATTAAGCTGCGAAGATGCTGCAAGCTCCGAATCCAACTGTGCAACTGCCAGGCAGAAATATGTCAGCCCTCCCGCTCCAATGTAATTAATTTGGGAAGTTATTTCTGCTCATCCCGCCTCGGCAATGTTCATGGCCAAGCAAGTTCACTCTTGGTTGAAGGAGGGCACTCACATTGACTTGTTCTGGTTAAGAACAGACCCTCTCTATTAGCAAATGATGGGGAAGCGTGGCATAAATCACAGCTGGAGAGGCCGGAGCGTATTTAGAGTTGACAGCAATATGCTCCGTGCCTGCCTTGGCTTGGCCAGGCGGGATAGTAGGAGGATGCTCTCCAAGCCAGGGGTTTGCTCTGGGGCTTTGCCTGATGGTAATTCTGAGGCCACGTTCATCTGGGAGCAAAATTTGTCTCCGTACAATTAGGGAGAAGACAAGGTACTAACCATGCTTGGGAAAATTAATCTGCTATACCGATAAGAGAAAGGATTAGGCTGTTATTGTGGGAAAAAAAAATAATTTAAGCTATTAGCTTAATGCCCAGGCTGCGGTAAGGAAGGCAGAAACGATAATGGGCTTTTTCAGCAGAGGGGGGGGATGACGGGAACCGTGCCGTGGGAAAGCTTTGAGTAAGGAGGAAAGGGGATGCACAGATGAGCTGTTTGCAAAGGTGCATGGGAAAGATTAAAAAAAAAGTTGAGAGATAGAATTGCAAACTTAGGAAGTGCCCACGAGGTGCGTTGGCCGGTGGGTTTGGTGCATGGGGTGGCAAACGTGTGGGATAAATTAGCTGGGAAGAGATCTCTGGAGAAAGGAGTGAAAAAATAAAGGGTATGGCAACCCCCCAAAAAGTAGATTTTACAATGAGCTAACTAAGAAGAGAACAAGAAAGCTGCTCCAGAGGGATATCTCAGTCTCTTATTTCTCTTATGTTCTCCCTAAGCACGGCCCCAAGCGATGCCCATTGCAGGGTGTTGGTGGGGTCCCTGGGGTCACGGGATTTAGCCCTTGCAAAGAGCCACTTTGCAGGGAAAATGCTCCAAGCCCTTTAGAACTGTACTGGGAAGGAAGACAAGAAATATAAAAGAAGAGTTTTCTCTCCCCTGATGCCACATGTGACATTTCCCTCCTCCCTGGGGTCGAAGACAAGGGTCAGGAAGACATTCTCTGACAACGATGAAACACCTTTAACTGCCTGTAGAACGTGAGCGAGCTCTTCCCACCTTTTACATTATTTTCCTTTTCTCCATCAGTTTTTGTCATCTTCTGCAAAATGAGGCAGCCGTGTCCTTCTTCAAACCAAGAGTTACAGGAGTCCCTGCAAATAGAAATCCTCTGGCTCTGGCTGGGCTGTTAGCGAAGTCAGTGGGAGGCTGGGAACCTCCCCGGTCTGCAGCGCTTGTAAAATGTTTGAAAAGGAGAATTACAGCGAAAAAAGAACCCTGTATGTACTGAAATAGCCACCCACAGCCTGCCGTGCCTCCTTTAATACAATAACTGGATGCAGTAAGTCATTTCTGAGACAGTTGGGCACGCATTTAATGTGATAACTTGAAGATAAGGGGAAATGATTCAATCACCTATTATGTTCTCATCACAGCTGAAACAAAGAACATGGAATAATTGTTTGACCAAATGATATAAAAAGGACTGAGGGAAATGCGCAGCGTGGTCTGAAATTCATCATTTCCTCCAGTGTGAATCATAGCCTATATACAGCAACGATGAATTATTTGGGAGAGGTTCTGCCAGGCAAAGAGATGAATCCCAGCTACGTATTCCTCACATTTAGATACCTCCAAGTATTTTCCAACGCGAGGCCACTCAGAATCTTCCTTACACAAATAATAGCAATTCCCCCTGCTGCGTCCCCATTGCTCCCTGCCTTACGCCAGGCTGTATCATCATTAAAGCATCTTCTGTTATTTGCCTGCTAATGCCACCAGCCTGGTCTTCTGCGATTTGCCAAGCACTAAGCGTAACAGATAAGACTGAGCAAATAAAATAATCTGGATTTAGTTCCCAGAAGGAATCAACCACCTCGTTAAAGGCCAGTGCTTCACAAATGAGATTTTCCCATATATATCTATATACACATATACATGTCTGTGTGTGTGTGTCTTTGGCCCTTGGGCCTCTTTTGCTGAGATTTTAAGCAAGTGTCTGTGTGATGGTCGGTGCTTCTCCCTCCAGCCACCACCGAGGACACGGTGGTGGGCAGCTGTGACCGATCTTCACTGCTCTTTCCCCGAGGAGATGCTGTGGTTGGATTTCAGCCGTGGTTTGAGGATGGGTCTCACGAGGATGTTAAAATTAACTCTGCCAGAGCACACGTTTCTGGGCTCTCCTCATCTGTGCATGTCCCCCCTGTAGAAATCTAGGTCTCGGCAGCAGCTGGTCTGAAACTACTAATTTCTTACATTTCAGTACAACCCTTTTGTAAATATAGAGCTCTTTGCTCTCTTTTCATATTCGATGAAAAGATCTCTGCAGAACCAACGTGGGAATGACGCGCGAGTGTGGTCCAGGAGGAGTCCTGCTGAATTAAATGGAGCTTCTCCCAGGGGCCAGGGCTGTGAATCCCAGCCTGTCCTTGAAAATACGTCCGTCCCATATACAGATCTTCTTTGCTTTTTCTATTCAGGTCATCTTTGGTGCCCAAACACTGTATTAAAAATGACAGACATTGCCTCTAAAGTTACTTCTGTCAGGCTTCTGCCTAAACACATGTAAAAGCACTGATCTTTGCAGCATCATTGTGTCTAAACATCAGAAAGGATTTTTTGGCTAAGGTCCTGCAGAGCTTCCTCTCTGTGCCAGGATGCGGGACCTGCAGAGGGATGCTCCTGTGTTTCCCAGGGAGTTGGGGCTGCCCTGCGTTGCAGAATGGTGGGATAATTATTCACTTTGCAAACTGAGAGTCCTCAGGGCAGAAGATAATTTTTATCTTCTGGATCTCGCTGTTTGAGTAGTCCTGATCCCCGTTTTATTGGATATTTTCCTCCCCAATTGCTGTCCTTCCCTTTCAGCAATCTCACAAAGGAGCCATTGGCACGTCCTTCTTCCCGTGAGGCTACTCCCACGCTGGCAGCGTAGCTCTTCCTAACATCCCACCCCAGGAAGATAAAAGAGTTTGTGCTGCCAGAACCCTCCTCTATTTTCAGTCTTCCCTGAGACAAACCAACAACTTTTTGTCATCCTTATGAATGGGACAACGTGCCCCTACACCTCAGTGTACCCACCGGAGTGATGCTGCACGCGGACACTAGAAATTGCCGGGTTAATGCTGACACTGGAAAGATGTTGCCACCTCCTTCTCGTCTTTAAGCTTCATCTTGTGCGGTTATCTCTAGCTAAGCTGGAATGTGTAGTGATGTAACCCAGCTATTTATATAAGCACATGGAAAATTAGGTCCCAGTAGGTATCTGGGGCTTTTGTTTTTTTTTTTTGGTGTTACTCCATAGGTTCATCACAGCAGGGAGCAAACACTGGTGGACGTGTCAAGGACCTGGGGCAGAGCAGGGGCTGGTTTGGGGTGAGAGTGAGGGAACTGGATGTCCTATAGGACATGGCACCAAACCTCTGGCCAGGAGAAGAAGAGCCTTTTCCCGTTCCTCTTCTTCTCTCTCTCTTTCTCCCTCTTCCTCCTTAGGAAGAAATTCTTTGCTGTAAGGGTGGTGAGAGCCTGGCCCAGGTTGCCCCGAGAAGCTGTGGCTGCCCCATCCCTGGAGGGGTTCAAGGCCAGGTTGGAGGGGGCTTGGAGCAACCTGGTCTGGTGGGAGGTGCTCCTGCCCAGGGCAGGGGGGTGGGACTGGATGGGCTTTAGGGTCCCTTCCAACCCAAACTATTCTATCATTCTATGAAATGCATAAAAAATGCTCATAAAGGCGAACCCTAGGTGAGGGATGTTTAACCCCTGGGTACCTTCCCCAGCAGAAAGATGCTTTCCTCCTGATGCTAATCCAAAAGAGCAGGTTGTGGCAGCTCTCCTCATAGGAGCAGTTTGCAAGGATCATGAAATGCTTATCCTGCAGGGAATCGTCCTCCGGGATGCAGCCAGCCTGGTGCTGGTCCTCAAGAGCATGGTGTGCTGGAGGACACGGGGACCTGAACCCCCCAGCAGGCTCTGGGCACAAGCAGGAGCTCTCCTGAAGCAACCTGGGGACCTTCCTCCCGCTCAAAGCTCCAAGAATTAAAAATAAATAGGATGAGAAAACACGCACAGTCAGATATACTCAAGATCACCGTCATAGTTTTTTTTTTTCTCTTAACCTTAAATCCTGGGTTCTGCAAACAGCACTGACAAAAAGGATGGATTCTTGAAGTTGCTTTTTTTTTTCTTTTTTTTTTGTAAAAACAGTTGTTTAATGACCTTTTGAAACCAGAGGAACATCTGGCTCATCTCTAGGACGCCTTTCAGCCAGTGATTTTTTGGACGGGGCAAGTGCATGGCTGTATTTTAACCACACAGAAATTTGTTTCTGGGGATAGAAACTTTCCTCATCTACGTGGGATGCCTTCGAGGGTGATATTGCAGCTTCAGCTAATTGTCATCTCCGTACTGCTTTTGAGTCAGTCGTTTGCTGGAACAGTCTGGATGAAGCTAAGCTCAATCCACGTGATTTATCCTCCCCGGTGCTTGCTTTGACAAAGCTAATCTTTGAGAAATGTTCGAGCAGTCAAACTGTCTGGGGCTCATGTGCCTCTCGGTCTCAAAACCTTTTTGGATTCCAGCTGCTGCCAGGGGTCTCTGGGCCAACTGGAGGGAAGTTAAAAGGAAACGAAAAAAACACCCATCCCTTGTCTATGTCTGGGTCATTTAGTGTTTAATATTTCTTAATAAATGTTTTTCTTTTCTCTCTGCACTCCACAGTGCTGCTGCACCTTTCCTCCCTGGTTCCCAAGCTCTGCTGCCCCTGTCTCAGCCCAGCATCAACCCCTTCTGGCTCTTCAATGAAGCTTCTGCCCCTCTGCTCCACTCTGGGGAGAGCCCCCCCCAGTGCTGCCTCCAGCTCTGGGGCCATCAACAGCATAGGGACATGGACCTGTTGGAGAGGGGCCAGAGGAGGCCATGGAGATGCTGGGAGGGCTGGAGCCCCTCTGCTGTGAGGACAGGCTGAGAGAGTTGGGGGGGTTCAGCCTGGAGGAGAGAAGGCTCCGGGGAGACCTTGGAGCCCCTTCCAGTCCCTCAAGGGGCTCCAGGAAAGCTGGGGAGGGACTCTGGATCAGGGAGTGGAGCCATAGGAGGAGGGGGAAGGGTTTGACACTGAAAGAGGGGAGATTGAGATGAGACGTGGGGAAGAACTTCTTTGCTGTGAGGGTGGTGAGAGCCTGGCCCAGGTTGCCCAGAGAAGCTGTGGCTGCCCCATCCCTGGAGGGGTTCAAGGCCAGGTTGGAGGGGGCTTGGAGCAACCTGGTCTTGTGGGAGGTGTCCCTGCCCAGGGCAGGGGGTGGGACTGGGTGGGCTTTAAGGTCCATCCAACTCTAACCATTTGATGATTGATTCTATGATCACGAACTTGGGTCCAGGCCAGTGAGGTCTCCCCTCAGCCTCTTTTTTCTCCAGGCTGAAGAACTCAAGTTCCCTTAGCTGCTCCTCATAAGTCTTGTTCTCCAGACACCTCACCAGCTCTGTTGCCCTCCTTTTTTTGCCCTTCTTCCCCTTGTCTGGTGGGGCATCGCTTGGATTTGACGCCCACCTCGATACAGAGGCTGCTCTCAGCATTCCCCTTTGGCAGCAGCTTTTCTCACCCATCATTTCCAAAGCAGCTTTCACCCAGACCTCTTTAAAAAAAATAAATACAAAAGAGCTTTTGCAGGGCCCTGACGAGTTTTTCTGTGTTATTAATTTACATGCCTTTGAGCTGTCTGGCTGCGGGAGGCTTCGTTTACAAACCAGCTTGCTAAACAAAGCCGAGGCAGACACCTCCCTGGAGGTGAGCGGCTTATAATAACCCTCCCGAAAGGGGTCTTGCTGGGGAACAGTTATCAGTAGCATCTCCCGAAGACAACTGCTGGCCCTCTCCTCTGCTTCCCTCCTCCTCACGCCCCCAAGAGACACAGGGTGAGTCTCTGACACCTCTGGTGCAGGAGGCAGTGAGACCCTTTGCGTTCAGCATCAGACGGTGCCTGCACACCCACCCCTTTCTTTTTTTTTTCTTTTTTTTTTTCTTTTTTTTTTTTCTTTTTCTTCCCCTTTTCCTCTTTATTTTTTTGAATGGAGGTGGGTTTTTTTGCCCCCCTTGTCTGTTTGTTATTGTTTTCCAGCCAGAGCCTTTAATGTTCCCTCACGCCCGCATTTCATCCCAGCTGCAGAAGAGGGATCTGACGCCTCCCCGCCTCGCTTCGTTAAAGTGTGAAGACCTCATTATCCCCAGTCCCCAGCCCACGCAGGCTGGGGCTCCCCACGGCGCAGGCAGGAGCGGGCAGCCTGCTCCGACCCGTAAATCTGCCTGCCTCCCTGGCCAGGGTCTCTGGGTAATAAGAACACAGGAAATTATTGCTTTTAGTGTTCTCTTGAAAAAAGTGTAAACTTTGGGCCTTCTGCTGGCTGTTTGGCAATAGGGGAAGTGGACGTGAGCTCTTGGGAAGGAGGTTGGAGAGAAATGAAAGGCATATCCAGCGCCGTGGCTCTCCTGTCCAGCCCTGCAGAAGATAGGCGGTGGGACACTCACCGCCCACTTGTCACCCTGCAAACCACCACCCGTGCTTGGCTTGGCCAAAGGGGAGGCTTCATGGCAAGAAGCAGAGTGTCTTGTGTCCCCATTGGACTGCCAAGAGGCACGTGGGACATGTCGCATTATCCTCACAGACCCTGGGGTCAGTGGGAGCACTGGGGCTTATGAAGAAAGGCTGAGGGACTTGGGACTTTTTAGTCTGGAGAAGAGAAGACTGAGGGGGGATCTGATCAACGACCGTAAATACTTCAAGGGTGGGTGTTGGGTGTCAGGAGGATGGGGCCAGCCTTTTTTCAGTGGTGCCCAGTGACAGGACAAGAGGAAATGGACACAAACTTGAACATAAGAAGTTCCATCTAAACCTGAGGAGGAACTTCTTTGCTGTGAGGGTGGCAGAGCCCTGGAAGAGGCTGCCCAGGGAGGTGGTGGAGTCTCCTTCTCTGGAGACATTCCAAACCCACCTGGACACATTCCCGTGCAACCTGCTCTGGGTGGACCTGCTTTGGCAGGGGGTTGGACTAGATGATCTCCAGAGGTCCCTTCCAACCCCATATCATTCTGTGATTCTGGGATTCTTCAGGATGAGCAAATGAAGGACCCCATGAATGTCATGTTCACCAACTCCAACGAGCGCTAATAATCTGCCAAAAAGTTATGAATCCTCATGTTTTACAAATGGCATTAGGTGAACTAGGAATCAGGAGCTACAATGAAAATAAAGGTCAAGTCACTGGAAGGCAAAAGAGAAGTGAATACATCCCACAGAGCACATCCATAGAGGTATTTGGGTCCTTTCTCAACAACAAATGTATCTCCAGAAGTCAAAGTTGGCTTCTGGGGATAAAATGGACAGAACAATAAGTAGTATTTGTGCATGAAAATAATAGGGGAAAAAAACGCCAAACCGTAACCCCAAATATAGCTTTTCCTTCTAAAAACTGAGTGGGATATAGGTGGCAACAAGGCCTAATCACCTACATGGAATTATGGACAAGCCATAGGGATAACAGCACCTCTGCTCTCCAGAGCTTTAAATTTCACATTTGGAGTGGAGAAAGCCATGGAGCTCAGCTTAGCTAAGCTTAGCTAAAGGGCTGGACCTCCAGCGGTTTAGGACTGCTGGAGCTGATTTAAGGAGTAATTATCTCTGTGTTTGCAAATTGGCCTCAGTAAAATTTGTCCCTATTTTCCACTGCCCTTTTAATCCTTATAGCTGCGATGCTTTTAACTATCATAATTACAAATTAAATAAATTTCAGCCTACTGCTTTCTCCAGTCTTTGGCGGCAAACAGCTTCTGTTGGCAATAAGGCCTGAGGTGCTACCACTGCTGGGGAGATGCCCAAGCCTCGAAGCCACCTTCCTGCAGGACTTCCCATGGGTGCCTTAAGAAGGGGGAGGGAGCAGCAAAGCAGCTGCCCTTCTCGAGGATCTGGCTTTGCCTGTCTTATGTTACTTGTCTTTAAAGTGAAAAGTTCATTTAGAGTGGAAAAACAAAAAAAAGCTCTCCCGCCTCGGCTCGCCAAAGGAGCAGGCGCTGCTCCGGAGCCCACCCCAGGGACTCCTCGCCCCGCTCCGAAACCCAACTCCTCCCACAGGCAACATCTGTAATTCATAACCCTGTCAAGCCAGCCTCCAGCTGGGGGATGTTGCTCCGACCTGCCAGTTGTACGACTATAATGACTTCCTATTAAAAAAAAAAAAAAAAGAAAGAAAAAAGAAAAAAAAAAAAAGTGAGTTAAGGTCAAAACCAAGCTATATCCTTATTTTTTTTTTTATTTATTTTTTTTTTTTCTGCAGAAGAAGCAGGGCCGGCGCTGGCTGGGCAGGGAGCGCAGCCCACGGGGGGCTTGGCCGGGCGCCCGGGGTGGGGACCAGATTGCGACACCGAGAGGAAGATGCTCCTTGTGCAACCTTTTCCTTACACGCCACTTTTCAGAGAAACTTTAGAAACGCTATTTTATCGCAGTGTTCGTGTTCTGTTTTTTCTTTTGTTGTTGTTGTTGTGATTTTTTGTTAGTTTGTTTTTTTTTATTATTTTTAAATTTTATTTCTTTTAAATTAAATGGACAAGAGCCATTTATTTTCTCAGTTGCTGACTGTCAGCTAATTTAGCCAGCCCTGCCAAAATAACCAGTGTGCTCATGGATACCAGCAGCAGCCAGCTCTTTGAGGATGCTTATTCTGCTTTTTTTTAAAAAAAAAAAAAAAAGAAAAAAGCTTCTTCCTGGGCAGCTCTCCACACTAGGGTGTACCCTGCAAGGCGTCTATGTATTGCATTCTATAGAATATTTTTGGTTTGGACATAAGTTTCACTTCACGTCTATTCAAAACACATATGTAAATAAGAGTCAGTGTTAAATTGAAAAAATACTGAGAAAAAGGCGTGTGGTAACACATGGAGGAAGCAGAGAAAATACACTATTATGGATGAAATTTAAAATTAGATGGGAGAGCTAGCGAGGTGAAGGTAGAGAAAAAAAAAACTGCTTTAAATATTAGGAATTTCAGGAAGAGCTTTGGGTACCGGGTCACGTGGAGAACCCTGGATATTGTGAGTGACAAGAGAATTGGGAGTGGGTGGGAGAGGCCAGGTCGGTGGCATCTGCAGCACGGCTCCGGCACTGGGGCAGCTCCGGGTCTCCCACCTCTCTTCAGAAGGTCCAGGAATATTATTAGCCCCATTTAACCCCTGGGGGGATGAGTCGTGCAGAAACTAAAGGTCAAATTTTAGATGTTTCCACAGGGAAAACCCCAAAGCCTCTTCAAACCCCTTGCCTGCCTCCTCTCCCGGCTTCTGCTTCTGAACTGGCCTTAAAAATGGGGTGGTGGGAGACTCTCAAGGGTCCCGTGGGAGGGACCCCTGCAGCGCCTGGCACCACCTCACCCCAGAAATACCTCCCTGCCGCCGCCACAGCTTTCCCGTTGGAAATGCAGACCCCAAGTTACTCAGAAGCATTTGTGCAGCCAAGATAAACCCGGGGAAGAGCGGCTTTGATTCCTCCCTGCGGGCGTGCAAGCCCGCATCCACGAAACGCCGATGGAAATTAATACTGCAGCGGATTAGAAATCGCAGAGATTTTTCCTGAGTATCCAACATCTGCTTTCTGCCACGGCAGCCTTTTCCGTGCTGCACTCTCCACTGTATTTATTAATTGAAAAATTGTCTCGCTTCCTTGTAGTTGGTTTTTTAACATGTGTTTAGCGCAGCGTATGAAATACGTCCTGTCGTATCGGCGCTGAACGTATTGTCTCCTGCAATTTAGTGCTGTAAAACTAATGGTTGCTATCAGCAAGGTCATTTAGCAATTGAGGGAGATATAAATCATCTCCGACCCGTTCCCACACACAGTTCAGGCTGGCATCTCACGTTTGCCTTCGCCACATGCCCAGCATCTGCTTTCTGGGGATATCTTTGCAGAGAACGTCTTAAACAGCATGTATCGGTTTACGGATGCGTGTAAAAATATACATTGATGTGGCAGGATGTTAATTAGCGTACACGAGCCAGTCATCAGCAATAGGAATGAGCAGAGGCAGAGCTAACAGGGAACACACCCAGCGATAGCTCAAGAACAAGTGGGACAAATTAAGGCAATATGTGGCACGCAGACCAGAGGCGAGATGAAATGTGGTACAAAAGAAATACAGCACCCCAGCTGCTTACTGGAAAACGCTCTGGTGGCCTCGGTGGACCATGGAAATGGCTTTTGGGTTGGGCTTGTGTGAGAATTTCAGTGCGAATTCATACCCACAGGGCTCTGAATTGAGTAAAGGCTGCGTGATGCTCTGGAAGGGCCTGAAGCTGCACGAATCCTGTCAGCTTCGGCTTCTGAAAGTTGCTTTTAAAAAAACCCAAAGAGATGCCAGGAATTCACCTGAGCAATGGAGAAGCAATTCAGTCCTGGGATGTGCCTGGATTCAAAATCCATTTTTCTGAGCTTTCGGGGTCTGATGCCTTGCCAAGGTCTTCACAGAATCACAGAATGATATGGGGTTGGAAGGGACCTCTGGAGATCATCTAGTCCAACCCCCTGCCAAAGCAGGTCCACCCAGAGCAGGTTCCACAGGAATGTGTCCAGGTGGGTTTGGAATGTCACCAGAGATGGAGACTCCACCACCTCTCTGGGCAGCCTCTTCCAGGGCTCTGCCACCCTCACAGCAAAGAAGTTCCTCCTCATTTTTAGATGGAACTTCTTATGTTCAAGTTTGTGCCCATTCCCTCTTGTCCTTTCACTGGGCACCACTGAAAAAAGACTGGCCCCATCCTCCTGACACCCACCCTTCAAGTATTTATAGTAGACGTTGATCAGATGCCCCCTCAGTCTTCTCTTCTCCAGACTAAAAAGCCCCAAGTCCCTCAGCCTTTCCTTGTTAAGAGAGATGCTCCAGGCCTCCCCTCATCTTTGTAGTCCTCTGCTGCACCCTCTCCAGCAGTTCCCTGTCCTTCTTGAACTGGGGAGCCCAGAACTGGACCCAGTGCTCCAGATGGGGCCTCCCCAGGGCAGAGCAGAGGGGGAGGATAACCTGTCTCGACCTGCTGGTCACACTCTTCCTGATGCCCCCTCCAGGATGCCATTGACCTTCTTGGCCACAAAGGCACATTGTCGGCTCATGATCATCCTATTGACCACCAGGATTCCTAGGTCTTTCTCCTCAGAGGTGCTCTCCAGCTGCTCTCCAGCCCCCAGCCTGTCCTGGTGCAGGAGGTTATTTCTGCCCAGGTGCAGCACCCTACACTGCTTGCATCGCCCAGATTTGCCTTCGATGCTTTGCTCTCGCAGGAGCATCCAGCTGCCCATGGATGCTCTTGGATGCGGTGTAATGTCGAGCCCCAGCCAGGACTGACAGGCAAAATCCAAACCACTCTTCGCTCGTGGCATGTAGAATCTCCTTTGGTTATTTTCTGCAAACACCAGCCTGCGAGGAGCCCCTCAAAACACACAGCTGGAAACCCTGGCTGCGGGAGGAAGCAAACAAATGGCAGAGCCGGGCTCTGCCTCGCTGCAGAGAGAGATGCTGTTGGGAAAACTTGAAGTGGCTTTACTGGAGTTTGCCTTTTGGCCAACATCAAGCTGTAACTGGGGATCACTCCTGTGGCTGCTGCCTGCAGAGCATTCCTGGCTGAATTCCTATTCACTGACCTCAGCCAGCCACAGTTTTGGGAGGCTTTCCTGATGGGATGGGACTGGGGGGCGATGCCATGTTCCCATACTGGTACAACCACGACTTGCCAAGAGCATGTTCCACATCCTATTTGTATCAGCGCATTTCCCTGCTTTGCTCTCTCCCATGCCTTTATTTATTCATGTATATTTATGAAGGGGACCATTTGCTTCAGCAGGTAGCGATGGTGTGGCCCTCACTACTTCACCTTCTCTTTCATGGGAGAACCCTCAAGTATGGAAACTATCTATTTTCAGACCATTTCCCAAGAGTTCATTCCTGTTATTTTACATAATTTTGGTGCTTTGGGATGAATGCAGTGTCTGCCCAGGGTGTCCCAAGGTTGGGATCTCACCAGCTTCAGCTGGAGCCAAGCACACACCGCATAGTCCTTCTTGACTCAAAGCATTTCCAAACCAGTTTAATGCTATTTTCCATGTAAGACAAAGCCTAAAAAACTCAGGAACTGACACAAACCTGTTGTTTAACGTCATACTTATAGCATGGTGGGAATGGGATGTTAACCCTCAAGTTGCTCAGCGTGCTGCAGCCAGCATCCACACCAACAGGAGAACCTCAACGCACCTGTCCTGACATCGTGCAGGAGTCTTTATCACAGAAAGCTCAAAAATAGCTTTTTACTACAGAACCACCCTCATAAAAATACTGTGAGCCGAATGAATTAAATCAGTTGTCATGTTCAGCACTCAATCTAGGAGGTTACAGAAGCTGAGAAGAGACAGAATATGTAATTTGCAATTTAGTTTGTGTGGTGGATAATTAAAGAGCAACTGAAATTAATGCAGGCTGTATCTATTTCCCCTGCCTCTCATCAGTATCATCGAGCTATATATTATCAAAAGCATTAGGCTGGCTTTGGGAAAAATAAGCATCTCCGCTTTTTACTTAAACCCTTGCCAGGTCTCTGCAGGCATCCACAGGATCTGATGCTGGCAGTGTCCTTTGGGTTCTTAAAAGGTGAATTCTGTGAAACAGCCTCAGTGATAAAATTTTCAAGTGTGCCTGAGCGACTCGGAAGCTGAAATCCTACAGCCAGGTCGAGAGTAACTTAGGGCTGTATTTCCCTTTGCCTATGGTTTGTGGTGGACCCAGGTATCTCCTACAGCATCCCGGGTCCAAGAGAGCAACACCGGGCTGGGGACAGCAAATTGTCCTCTGTCGAGGGAAGACAGCACGTGTCCCACTGGGCAAATGCTGCTCACGACCTCCTTGCAGCCAGACACTGAAAGATGGGCATGGGGGTGTCCTACAGTGTGGGCATTTCATTGCTCAGAGCCAGTGTGCTGCGGAGGAGCAAGGCTGCAGCATCCCATCCATCACCACTGAGAAAGCAATTGGGTTATTTTTTTATTGCTGTAGGAAATTTAAGCTTTATCAGTACACCAGCACTTTTAAAGTTTTATCCCAAAGCTAATGCTAATTCTCTTGGCTTGACTTCTTACCATATTAATTAAGTAGCTCTATTGGAGTCAGCTGAAATTGTTTTTTCCGCAATGATTTTTACATAATTGAGATTTTTAGGGCTTGCTGTATATGAGGTTGAACTTTGGGATGTAAATGTGGGGCTTGCCTGCCTCAAACTCACCCCGTTCTGCAAGGCGCTTCCTCGGTAGGTAGGAAATAAAGCAGCCAAATCATTTTCTACTGAAATGTCCTAGTTGGGAAGCAGTGCACCTCTGTTCCCCAGGCAGTGATGGTGATGAGTGCTGGGTACCAAGGAGCTGTGGTGGCTTTGGGGATGCAGGAGCTGGGTCACCACAGGGCTGGATCCCCAGGTGGCAGGTATATGGAATCATAGAATCATGGAATCACAGAATTTCCTGGGTTAGAAGGGACCTTTCAGATCATCGAGTCCAACCATCATCCCAACGCTGACAAAAACCATCACTAACCCATGTCCCTCAGCACCACGTCTGCCTGGCTTTTAAATACCTCCAGGGATGGCGACTCCACCACTGCCCTGGGCAGCCTCTTCCAAGGCTTGACAACCCTTTGGGTGAAAAATTTTTTCCTAATATCCATCCTAAACCTCCCCTGGTGCAACTTGAGGCTGTTTCCTCTTGTCCCATCGTCTGTTCCTTGGGAGACCGACCTCCCCGTCTTCACCCTCCTTTCAGGGAGTTGTAGAGAGCAAGGTGCTGATGAGGGCAGGAGAGACACTGATGATGCACCCCCCTTGGGTTGAGGTGGTGTAAAGCCATACAAAGGAACAGCCCTGAAGAGCCAGAAGCTATTTCCTGTGCTTCTCCTAAGGTTATCACTCCATGGGCGCTCAGTATTTGGGTTTTTTTCCCTTCCTTTATTTTATTTCTTTTTTTTCCTGCCTTCCCCCTCCCCATGCCTACTTCTTGTTCCCTTCAGCCCAGGAGAGCAGCGTGCAGGACAGTCCATCTCTCCATCCCATGTCATGTCCCTCATCCATATTATTACATCTCTATATATTATTATGAATTTTTACAGTGCTTCAAGCACTGAAATACAAACACACAGCTGAGGCAAAAAGCAAGAGATGCAAAAGCAGATTTCTGTGTATCACCTCAGGGGGTGGGCAGCATTCAGAGCCCCGTCTCCTGAAACACTAAATATTGTAGACTTCTAGATAAAGCTCTAAACCGCAGTGTTGATCTAAACACTTTCTCAGTCCTACCAAGGAAATTGAGGAAAAACTTGAAGGTTTTTTCCCCTAGCTGAAATTCTCAGAAAACACGGGTTTGGGCAAAAATGTGACGTATCATTTGAAGCCTGGGATTTGATACTTTGTTATTTTGTATTATCATATGATATTAGAGGCCAGTCATCATATAATCATTTTCTCAGAGAACACACATGGAAATTTTTCATCTTTCAAGCTTGGGGGGGGGGGGGGGAAGACATTTTTCAATTAAAAAGTTGCAATGCAAGCTTTCCGAATAACCCAAATCCAGCTACTTTCAGCACTTCCCAAGGCTATGCATCACGGGGAACAGGAAAGGGCTAAAGTCACCGGTGGCTTTCCTACAAGGACCGGTGAAAGGGACATCTCATGTGCCATTGAGATGTGTCCAATGGTGCTGCCGGAGGCTCCTCTTGGCGTTTCCTTCTGGTGAGAGATATTGCGGTGGTTTGGTTTTTTTTTCACCTGCTGTTCAGAAGAAGGGCTGTAAATCCGGGAAATGCTTTAGGGCTTGATCAAAACCCCATTTAAATCAATGAAAGCTTTTCTATTGACTTCAGCTGGCTGGCCGCTTGGGAAATAAGGCAAAATGTTCCCCTTTAAAAGGCTGTTGTCCATAGCAATGTCCATAGCATTTCTGATCAATACTGGGAAATAATGTACAACAGACGTACCCTTACAGATATGCCTCGAGGTTCATCTACCTGCTGCATAAGCGTACCCAGCTCTGTGATAATAAGGGAAAATTAAGAGAGGGCCGTATTAATTTTGCTTTATCATCACAGATAGTGGAGAAAGAAGTAAACACCCATCTCTGATTGATGCTGGAAGTTGGAGGAGAGGTCCAGCGGAGGCAAAGTTTCTCCCTCCCAGCCCGATTCCTCCCGATGCCAGCAGAGAAGATGCTTCTGGGCTGACTCACACTTTCCAGCCGGCACTGCCAGGAGACCTGCATCTTCCCTTTCAAGCTGCAGGAAGGCTGGCAGCTGGGATCTGTTCTTCAAAGCGCCCAGCAAAAAAAAGAAAAAAAATAAATTAAAAGCAAAGATATTAGACGCATTGAGGGAGGCTTCTGGCCCTTGAGTTGGTAATTAAGTGCGGATTTAGGACATGCAAACATAGACGTCAGTGTGCCAGGTTATCTGGCTTGCTCGCAGCTACAGATCACTGAGTTGAGATCCTGATATCCATCCTTCCCTCCTGCTTGTCAGTGATGGCCCCAACTCTGCTTGCAGGGAGGGAAGGACCTAAAGTCACCCCTTCCCATCACCATGGCTGTCACCCGTGTTCCCGAGCGGGGCTTGGCCCCATCCCCAGCAATATATATGTCCATGGCCTTTTTTCCCCTCCTTCTGACCCAAAGATCCATGAGCAGGGCACGGATGCTCATGAGGCACCACGGCCACCCCACCGCAGCCATTGGGACCTGGCCAATGTACACCACAGCAAAACCTTTAATTGCCCAGATCCTTCTTTTCCCCAATACCTGAAGCTGTACTGAGAAGCTTAGTATTAATTGGCAACAAATAAAATCAAGTGCCTGGCTGAAGACTGTTTTTCCACAAAAAGCTGGCTTTTACACCGTTCTTGTTCCCATCCCTGATAGGCAAATATTTAACACTGTGGCCAAGGGCAACATCGCCTCCACCTCCGTATTTGAGCAGAAAAATGTCACAGCTGAATGAGTTGCTGTGCCAATACTTAGAGATAACACAATCAGACATAGGGCCCGATTAAATTACCCTCATTTATTCTGGTTTTCCTCCGCTATTTTTTCTTCTCTGCGATCTCGTTAAAGTACAAGAAAAAACAACTTAAAGTGATCTCTCCCAGCGAGGTGATGAAGAGTGACAGCTCAGACAACTACCCCTTCCCACGGTTTAGAAGCGGAGGCTCAGGGATGCCAGCTGGCCCAGGGATGCGGGGGCTCACTCTCTCAATCCCAGCCACAAACGTGGGGAAAACCAAGCTCCCCCCAGGACAATGGCTAATTGGTAATGGGGTAATTGCTTACCCTGGTCTAACTGTCAGCAGCTTTCAGGCTCTGCCCCAGTGAAACGGATACTAAATTGATCGGTGTAATTTTCTGGGGTATTATCAGAAAAATATACTGAGTTTTGAAATGTTTCCCTTTTGTCTTGATTCAGCACAGAGCTACTCCAGGTCAGAAAGCAGGAGCAAGCCATGACTTGAGTCCTACAAAGGGGGGCTCCAGGAAAGCTGGGGAGGGACTCTTGATGAAGGAGGGGAGCCATAGGAGGAAGGGGAAGGGTTTGACACTGAAAGAGGGGAGATTGAGATGAGATCTGAAGAAGAACTTCTTTGCTGTGAGGGTGGTGAGAGCCTGGCCCAGGTTGCCCCGAGAAGCTGTGGCTGCCCCATCCCTGGAGGGGTTCAAGGCCAGGTTGGAGGGGGCTTGGAGCAACCTGGTCTGGTGGGAGGTGTCCCTGCCCAGGGCAGGGGGTGGCACTGGATGGTCTTTAAGGTTCCTTCCAACCCAAACCATTCTATGATTCTATGACTTAAATTTGCCTTCAGTTTTTAGGATACCGAGGCACACCAAGCCCCATGTTTCACCAAGTCCCCCCTACCAAGGGATGGTTTCCCCATGATGCTGTTTCTGCTCGCTACTAAACCGAAGCCCATCCATAAGTGCTTGGAGAGCTGTGAGCACAAGTGCCAGTCTGCAGGCATCATGCCAGAGATATCTCCATTAAAACGTACAAAAATAGCCAAACCTTGAAGCTGAATGGTAAGAAGACAGCAGTCACACATCCCTTGAAAGACACCCTTTGTCCAGAGCTCGTTGCCACAAGCTTTGCAGGTCTCAGCAGCCCAGGCAGTGGTTTTGGCATGAGGTGCTGAATAAAAGGGTGAGCTTTAACTCTATCGAAGCAGGAAATTTTCCCTCCTGAAATCACAGTCTGGGTTCCCAACTAGATTTGTGTCTCTTTTCTTGTCCTTCAGTTATTGTTTGGATAAAGGGGATTTTTGATGAGTGAATCGATGCTTGCATAATCTCCTGCTTTTATCTCAGTAACAGGGAGAGTCAGTCTCAGCCCAGGTCTCTGTGATTAGCAATTAGCAGGTGATTATCGCCTCCTCTCTGGCACCTCCTTTCTTTGTATGTGAGCAGATCCCCACTAACTCCAGATGAACACCCTGTCCCTTTTGGAGAGGAAAGGGAAAAGGCAGAGGTTTTCCTCCTTTGCTTTCCCAGATGTATTTTTCTGGGCTAACCTTGAAGTTTATTACAATTTTTTTTTTTTTTGGAGTCGGCCAAGCTCAGGATCGCTTCATCTGTTTTGCCCGTTTCCCCTGATGTTGCTAGCAGAGCTCACCGCTGGGTACCGGGGGGGTTCCAGTGCCCCGGCAACTTCTGCTATTTCCATTATGGGAGCATTATAAATTATAAGAGAGACGTTTTAATTGCCATTAGTCTGTAACCCAGTACATGTTTTACCCACGGGGAGGGATTTGGGGAAGGAAAGATGTCAACGCTGCGCTACAAAGAGATGATTGATGCAACGAGCTATTTAAGAAACATATTTCCAAAGGGCAGGCGCTGCCGGGTGCTCCAGAGTGTCCATCCTTGCTCTGTGGAGGGGATGTTTTGAGCATTGTTAGGTCTTAACGATCAGCCTGGTGTGATAACCACCTGGGTGGATGTGGATACACATTTAATGGGGCAGCAGCATGGGTGTTCGCCCTTGGAGTGCAGGGGTGGGTGTGGGTGGCTTGGCCATCAAGGGGGGAGAGTGGACAAGACTTTCCCCTGCCAAAGAGCAAGACTTGCTATCTCCTCAAATATCCACCCAGCTCCATACGTAGTTTCTTACACAGCGGTACCTGTGGGAAAGATCTCTGGAGAGGGTTTTTCTTGATTCTTTTTTGTTTCCTCTTACTTTACAATGTAGCTGCTCTCAGTATGTACTTTGCTCTCCAAGCAAGTGTGGAGGAAATAATATTTAATACTGTAAAGTAACTGGAAAGATTTAGGGGAAACAGCTAGAAATGTTAATATTATTGTTTGCTTCATGTGCTCTGGCCAGTGAAGTATTTGAGGTATTCATAAAAACCTTAATAATCTCTGTAACACAAAGAACCTCCCTGATTGACATCTGCAGAAAACCCAGTCCTGTGCTTGGCTCCTCCCTACGGCCTCCTCCCCTCCCAAAAAGGGTTTTGCTTGTATGCAGGGTCTGAACCAGTGAACCAAGGCGGGCCAGGACCTCTAGAGTAAAGGGGTGAGGGAAAGGCAGACTGTCCTCAACATGAGGAGCCCAGTAAGACTCAAGAGTCCCCAGCCCTTCGAGGGGACGATAGGGAAATGGAGGGGACCTCCTGCCACAAGCAGGGTCAACTATGGGGCTGGACCACGTTGCTTTAGCTGGTCGTGTCTCTCCAAGGCTCCTCCAAGGCTGGAGACAGTGCATCCTCTCTGCCACACTCACTCCCCCAACGCTGGCTGTGTGTGTGCCCAGAGTGATGGTTGTGGTCATCACAACCCCACCGCTACCAGCTCATTTGGTGCTCAACCACACAGACTCACAGAATCACAGAATGATATAGGGTTGGAAAGGACCTCTGGAGATCATCTACTCCAACCCCCCTTCCAAAGCAAGTCCACCCAGAGCAGGTTGCACAGGAATGTGTCCAGGTGGGGTTTGAATTTCTCCAGAGAAGGAGACTCCACCACCTCTCTGGGCAGCCTCTTCCAGGGCTCTGCCACCCTCACAGCAAAGAAGTTCCTCCTCGTGTTTAGGTGGCACTTCCGATGTTCAAGTTTGTGCCCATTTCCTCTTGTGCTGTCCCTGGGCACCACTGAAAAAAGGCTGGCCCCATCCTCCTGACACCCACCCTTGAGGTATTTATAGGCATTGATCAGATCCCCCCTTGGTCTTCTCTTCTCCAGGCTAAAAAGCCCCAAGCCCCTCAGCATTTCAAATCAGCATCAACCAGCCAGGATCCTTCACTGCAGCGTTGCCACCCCTGTGTCACCAGCTGTCCCCCAAACTGCCGAGCAGCTCAGGCCATGGTAATCTGAAAAGTCACAAAGTTTAAGGTTTTCTCCCTGTCCCATCACAGATGTTTCATGTCACGGGACCCTCCAGCATCTGCGGGGGGTTATGGGAGACCTGCAGAGATGAACGCCTCTGTTCCTGATGCCTAGTGCCTCGGTTCCTCGGGAATGCGCTGTTATTAACCTCATTAATCTGCAGGAGCAGACGCACTGTTTATCACATCCATCTCGCCAGTCTGTCAGCGTGAGTAGGTCACATAATGCAAAACTCCTAATATTTTGACTTGGCTCCTCATCATGCTCTCCAGAATCTGTGCGACAGCATGCATGAGAGGATTTTTTTTTTTTTTTTTCCTCACTTGTGAAGCTTGAATTCTAATATTGCAAAACCCCATTTCTCATCAAGAGCTGGAGCAATGGGCTGTCATTGCGATGGCATCCCAAAGTTATTTCTTCTCAGAGGGCTCCTGAGAAGACCCTGGGAGGAGGATTTTCCCCCACGATCTCCACCGGCGTGGGGAAATGCTGGGAGAGGCCAGCCGGAGATTGCCTGGCGCTGCTCTCCTCCATCCCCGCAGAAAGCAGGCAGGAGGTACAGGCTCTTGACCTGCTTAAATCTGCTCTGAAACGTCTGCGTGGCCTGGTTTGGTTTTGGTGGGGTCGTGTCTCTGCAGGTGCCTGTCCGCAGCGCAGCCTGTGGTGTCCCCGCTGAGGCCATCACTGGGGACACTCGGGGGTTTTATGGCTCGTTTTAGAGCTTCGATACATCAGCTTAAGGAGCTGGCTGTCACCGCGGATGCAGGAGTGATGAATTACCAAGGCTGCTCTTCCCAGCATGGCTTCGGCAGGGACCGCCAGGAGCTGCATCCCAGGAACCATGAGTGCAGCTAAAACGGGGTGATGGGAGCAGTTTTCTTCAAAGGGGAAAAAAAAAAAAAAAAAAAAAAAAATCATCAGCACAGGTACAACACAAAGGCTTGGCAATTCAAAAGAACAGATCCTGCATCATTAAATCGGATTATTGCTATTGGTTTCCGCCGCGTTTGACATTATACACACACCCACACAGCGGCACAGCAGGCGGTGGGGCAGCTCGGATGCCTCGGAAGGTGTCCCGGCTCCCCCTATATATATTTACCGCCGCTGTTTACTACAGTAATTACCCTGGCTATTTGCTGATCATAAATTAGTTTTCTAGTGGAAATGCAGTTACAGGTGCAGTTATTTGAATTCCTCTGCTTAGCGGATAGCTCGCCAGGGTGGGCGATGAGAGCCGTGCCCGGGCTGAAACACCGAGGGCTGTTCCCACCGGATCTTGCAACTGATGCATGGCAAACGAAACCAATCCGTACCCAACGCTGATTACTCCGCGTCCTAATGGTTTTAATTAGTGCGGTTGCCTAGCTTCGGGCAGAGTCAGGCCCCTCTCTGGGCAGCCGGCGTTTGTGTGATGCCTTCATTACGCCTTTCAGCTCCTATGTCAATAATGCAATAATATTTCAATAATAATTTAGCATAATATCATGTAATCTAATAGCGTGTATCTTAAAATCTCATTTAGTGCAGTCTACCCCGGATTACATCAGCCAGAGGGCAGGAAAAGAAACCTCTAATCAAAGACTGGATATTTTCCCAAAATATATCTGCGACATCCATCATGATGGATGAGGCTCGAGGCAGGAGGTACCGGCTGAGACCGTGGCCTTTGCTGCGCTGGGACCGAGGTGAATTCCTTCTCGTCTGAACACGGTACCTTTGGTGAGGGATACATCCAGCCAGGTGGCTGGTTCGGCCAGTAATTCACCCACGCTGGCCCTGCTGGTACCCACACTGCCTGCCTGCAGCCGTATCCGGCTCGAGTGAGCTCGTCTTGGATATTTGGGATTCTCTTTCTTATTAGAGAAATATCCAGTTTTCACCCACTGAAGTCTACAACCAATTATTTTAATGGTGCGCAGCTGGGTCTAGTAAGTTCTTTGAGCTGCGGATTTGATTCTCATTTCAAAAATGGCCATTTGACAAATGTCTCGGCATGCAAAATACCCTCTCAGTGAATTTAAATGGGCCACATTGAGCCCCGTGGCAAGAAGCAGTCTTAGTGCAAGTGAAAATCAGGCATTTTGGCCTAATGTGCCTAGAATTGCACATCTCCTACCGTGGTGCTGGATCATAACATAAGTAACAGTGAAGGAAAGAAAATAAGAACATTTATTTCACCAGCACTAGTGATGGCCCTAAGGACTTTTAAGTCGTCCTTTCTATTTAAGAAAAAGCCTGTGCATAGGATGCCCTTGGTCCAGCGCTAAGTTATCTTAGATATCATCAGATAATCCACCTCCTCAGACTAAAGAGCGGTGGCAGTTTTGTGACGGGCTGTGGGGCATCTCCCCCAAAGCCGTTCCTGCTAGAAAAAAGGGACTTCACTGGTTGAGGAAAATCAGAGGATTTGAGCAGCTCCTCTCCCTTTATGGCTGCTGGCCCTGCTGCTGCCGTCAGGGTCCAGGTGAGAGCCACCACCCATGGGGACACCACAGGAGCACCCCACCTTGCTTTGCCTCTTGGGTAGCCTCTTGGGAAAGCTGGAAAATGGTCCATCCTTGGAAGCAAGCATGACATCTAGGCATCTAGGGGTCTGAGATCTGTTACCCAGGTCAGGGCGAAACTGTGCTGGTCATCAAACTGCAGGGAGCCGTCAGCAACTGCAATGAGTTTCGTTGGGTTAAAATTCTTTGCTGTGAGGGTGGTGAGAGCCTGGCCCAGGTTGCCCCGAGAAGCTGTGGCTGCCCC
Source organism: Numenius arquata (assembly GCF_964106895.1). NCBI lineage: Eukaryota > Metazoa > Chordata > Aves > Charadriiformes > Scolopacidae > Numenius > Numenius arquata. Next base: position 2,483,003 of record NC_133578.1, read on the forward strand.
ATCCCTGGAGGGGTTCAAGGCCAGGTTGGAGGGGGCTTGGAGCAACCTGGTCTGGTAGGAGGTGTCCCTGCCCAGGGCAGGGGGTGGCACTGGATGGGCTTTAAGGTTCCTTCCAACCCAAACCATTCTATGATTCTATGAAAATCAAAGAAAATCTGAACAGACTGGCTGATTTGTCACTGGTTTGCAGAAGTAAGGCCATCCTACAACAGAGGAAAAAAGGACATAGGTCTGGTTTTGAGTTGCGCAGTGCAAAACTAATCTCATCTGAAACGTCGCAGGGAAAATGAAGTCATCCCGTTCCCGCATTAGTGGATGCAGATGGTGTGAACCACAACCGCGGCAGAGCGCGATGTCAGACAGCCAGTCCCATCAGAGGCTCTTCCCCTCCCCAAAGCCCTGAATGAAATCTGGCAGAGGCCTTGCCGGAGTAACTGCAGGCGTTCCCCAATGCAGATAAGTAATGGTGTGTAATTTGGAGCAATAAAAGCTGACGGCAGTGTCACAAGAGCACAGCTGCCTGCCACATTGCCCCTGCTGGAGGAGACCTTCGCGTTTGCTGCTCATCACTCACTGCAGCAACTCCCCTTCGGAGACAACTAACCCACCAGGGATTTCTTCCCTGCTTACAACTCTGGTCTTAATTCCCCTTTTTCCCGTGAGATGTGGAGCTGGGTAATGGAATGGGCACCAGCTTTTGAGAGAGCTTCGGGACGTTCCTTCTGCTTGGACGTGGCTCCCTCTGCCACATCATCCATCCAGGAGCTACGGCTCCATGTTGTGCCCATGACCATTGCAGGAAGACCGTGCAATTTTAGAGCAGGGCAACAAGGGGGTTTATTGCAAGGCACCACACAAGCCATCCTTACGCACTTCAGCAACATTCTGAATGAATGGAAAAATACTTCTTTATGCATTAAAACCTGTATTCACTCATATATAAACCTACTGAGTGTTGATCGTTTTAAGAGAGCGGATACAATGATCAGATGCATTTAAAAAAAATAATGTAAGTTCCCCTTTGGGTTATTCAAATGTACTTTTCTGTCCTTAGAGCTTGGAAAATTTAAAAAAAGTGTATTTCTAGGTCATATCTGCTGCCAGGTTCCTGGTATGCGTCAATATTTATGTGGCAAGGAACAGACAGGAAAAATGCATCCGAGACAAGGTGCGGTTGTGTGCCAACAACTGCATCAGCTCCACACAGCCGTGAATGTGCGTGGGATGGTCTCCTTCTGGAAAAATGTCCTCTCAGGAGGATTTCTTTGATGGTTTCCATTGCTCCCAGGGGAGGTTTTCATGACAGCATCCCTCTTTGCAGCAGGGCTGTCTGCTGCTGCTGGGATGCTCCCTGGTGTCGATGAGCAACACCAAGGTCAGTGCAACCCATCTTGCACCTATAAGTTGGACACGTAGCTTAAAAACAAGGAAAACGAACAAGGTAGCACACCCCAGAAATGCAAAGTTTATTAAGAAGGAGTCCAAGGTTTAAAGGAATGAGGTGTCCTGGCCACCAGCAGGTCCCACTTCTTCTGATCTCCTTGGATCATGCCACATGGGCAGGGGTGGGAAAGGGGACAGAACGGGGTAGTGTGTCAGGCCAAGCTCTCCCCGGGTGTAAATCAGCAGTGGGGCACGGAGCGGTGCCATGTTGATTAATACCAGCTGAAGACCGGGCCCGCTTTATTTTATTATGCCATAAAACAAGGAGAAATGCCCCAAAACCTCAGTAAATGCATTGTTGATTTTATGGAGAGAAATCTGAACCGTGGGCTGGGGTATAAATGGGAAATGAAAATATCATTTCCATGCGATCGCTTCTTGGCAAAAGCTCCTGAAAGGGAGACAACACTGATTTTTATATTCAAGGATGCTTCCTAGAGTTTATCTTTCCCCGTCCTTCGCAGACAAACACCGAGCCCGAAGCTGTTGAAGGGGTGATCAGGAGCGGGGTGTGGGGGGCGGAAAGCTGACAGCATCCTTGTCTGCTCGCACCGTGTTTGAAGACCCTCGTTTGTCACCTCTCGTCAGACACTCTGCCCGTCACTACATTATTCATGAGTCAGAAAGGGGGGTGTGTGTGTGTGCATAAAAAATGATCTCCAGAGCTCCTCCACCAGCTGGGAGATGCTCCACGGGAATATAAAGGGGAATATTCGAGCCCCTCCAGCAGGGAATATATGCCCAGGGGCAGGAATGGGCTGTCCTGGCCTCCTAATTGCAAAAGATCTCTTGGGTGATTGTATCCAATGGCAGTCGTGGATGCGGACAATATTATTAATATCCCTTTTTTTTTTAAATAAATAAGCATTTTCCCAGCGGGTGGGATTCAGCTGTGGGGTAGCTCCACTGTGGTGGTAGGTAAAATAGGATTTTCGCAGTGAAGATTTAGATACTTCTGCAAAAATTGAGATCTGGGGGGGAGGACAGGGACAAACTTAAAATTTCTCCTGAATTCAGCAAAATGCTCCAGATTCAGCCTTCATCCCCATCCTTCCTCTGCCAGTCAGGGATGGCATGAATGAGGATGCCTTTCCATTGCTCCCGAAACAGGCCTGCCATAAAAACTGGTCTTACCCGATGTAAATTAATCCCTGGGTTAATTAGCACTGCCCCAAGCAGGGGACATGCTGCTGCCAAAGCCCAGGAGAGAAATATGGACCCTGGGTGACCTGATGGGAAAAGATGAGACTCTGTTGAGATCTGCTCTGTGATGGCCGGGGCGGCTCTGCTGACCCGAATGAAAGGTGTCCCTTGCAAGTCCAGATTTAACTCACATTCACAAAAATGCTGCCAAGAGCAGAGGTTTGTCTCCATTTCAGGGGATGTCCGGAGGTGCTGGGCAGTCCTGCAGCATCCCCAGCCTGCATTCAATGATCTGCCTCCTGTTCTCCTCATCCTCCAGTGCAAACCCTGCGCTGGTGCTGGCTCACCCCAGAAATCCCAAATTTCTTATTTTTTTTTTTTTTCCCTTTTTTTTTCTCAGCAATGAAAGCAAAAACCACAAGCCCAAACTGAATTCAAGATGCCATTTTTAGATGTGACTTATAGAAAATATTCCAGGTGGTTTTAAAGAAAGTTGTAGTATTTATGTTAAGGAAATAAATTAATAAATTATGTTAAGGAAAGATAAACTCTATTAAGGAAATAAAATAATAAAATAATAAAATAATAAAGATGATGCCTTCAAAATGGCTTCATACTTAGGCTTTCCTTTAGTGTCTGACGCTACATGTTGTTCCGCAGTTCAACCTTGTGACTCATAAATCATATAAATAAATGGGCTGCCTGTTGAGGGCAGGTGGCCCAGGGAGGTGGTTGAGCCACCATCCCTGAATGTGTTTAAGAGTGGTTTGGATGTGGTGTCGGGGGATATGGTGTAGGGGAGAACTTTGTAGAGTAGGGTTGATGGTTGGACTCGATAATCCCAAGGGTCTTTTCCAACCTGAACCATTCTATGATTCTATGAAAGGTGAATCGAACCAGCTTTGCTCTCCATTGTTTCTCCCCAGCTCACGGGGAGCCTTCCACATCCAGTCACCCCCAGATTTGCCAAGGAACAGCCGTAAATTCCATAAATTCCCCTTTCTGGAAACATTTTCTGACAGCTTATATATTTAATTTTGAATTTTGCGTGCCGAAAGCCGAGTTTCAGCCGGTGCGAAAGCCTCACCGCTGCAGCGATGCCGGTGCAGGCATCTGGGGTGCCCAAACGGTCCCGGGGAATTCCAGTTTTCCCCTCCATCTGGGATAACTTATGGTAAGTACAGAGGGGTGTTAACTGACAGATGGAAAGACAGACACGCTTCTGAAATAGCACGGTTCTGGGTGCGGGAGCAATAAGTGTCACTGAGGATGGTCCTTCAGTAACGGGACTTCTGTTTGGGAGCCTGATCCAGCAAAGAGGAGAGAGGAAAAGGCACGTAATCACATTTACCAGCTCTTTTTTTTTTTTTTTTTAATCATGGTTTCTCACCAAATTAAGACTGGTAACATTTCTCTAGAATTTTAAGGCAATTTGCTGATATTTGAGGTCTTTTTCACTCAGCAAAATAAGCAGCTGGGGAACAGGATGTAAAGAAAAAGTGCCTCAAGTTTTTCATGTGGATGACATAAAAGGTTTAATCAAAATATTACATTTTCCTTTGGGGGCTGGAGAATTTAAAACCCCAAGTTTTGATAGGAAACCTTTGGAGGTGGAATTCCCCTTTGCCGACCATCCGGCACAGTGCTACTGAATCAGCTTTTTCCCCCTTCTAACTAGAAAAATCTGCTGCAAACTGATATCCCGCAGCCAGATAGAAGCTTTGGGTTGTGTTCCCAGCCCTTCCGCGGGCAGAAATCCATCTTGTGCAGAGCTGATTGGGAATAAATTAGCAGAAACAACAGATCCTGCCAGTATATCCCGCCAAGGGCTGAACCTCCTCCAGCCTGAGACTTCTCCTCCCTGGCTGAGGATGGTTGTATTGAGCAGAGGAACTGAGAGGATACGGCACCTCGGCCGGGCATGGTTGCCATTGCCTTGTATTTTAAGTATAAATTCATTCCTGTTGCAGAAAGGGCTTCTGTAGCACAGGGAAATGCAGGATTTTATATATATATTATATATATAATATATATGTATTATATATATATTTTATATATATATTATATATATATTGGGTTGCGCTCGGTGCAGGTATCGTCAGGCGCAGAATATGTCCAAAAAGTTATGGTAAAGAATTTCATCGCGTTATTAAATACGTATTATTTATAATGAAAAACGGAAGAGTTTATAATAAAGGAGGCCACCCGGAGTTGTGCAGCGGGGTGGACAAGCTCTTCCCATCACGGGCAAGCTGCTGGCCCACACTGCAGCCTCATGGTCCGTCTCCCAGCCACCCCAAATAATTTCATCCTGGGCTTCTGCCAGAGTTTGCCTTGCTTCCTTGCTGGCCTAATTTGGCCATTTCTTTGCTTTTTTTTTTTTTATAGTCCTTTCCTCGTGGAGGTCTGTTAGCATTGCTGTATTTGGATTATGTTCTTATTCCAAATTAAAAGATACTCTGTGCACTCTGCTAATCGAGCGTGACAGCGTATGTATCTTAATTTAAAATCATCGATACGGTTGTTATTCTGGGTCAGACTGTACAAGGAAGCAGAATAACACTTTGGGGAACAGTCAGCATGTTTCTGCTGTGGAGAAACATCACATCCAGGTATTTTTTATTTAAAGGCATTTATTTCAGTCTTAAAATATATGTAGGAATCCACTCCTTAGGTATGCATGAGTTTGGGCTCAGATGATAGAATCATAGAATGGTTTGGGTTGGAAGGGACCTTTAAAGCCCACCCAGTCCCACCCCCTGCCCTGGGCAGGGACACCTCCCACCAGAGCAGGTTGCTCCAAGGCCCCTCCAACCTGGCCTTGAACCCCTCCAGGGATGGGGCAGCCACAGCTTCTCAGGGCAACCTGGGCCGGGGTCTCATCACCCTCACAGCAAAGAAGTTCTTCCCCACATCTCATCTCAATCTCCGCTCTTTCAGTGTCAAACCCTTCCCTCGCCTCCTATGGCTCCCCTCCCTCATCAAGAGTCCCCCCGCCAGCTTTCCTGGAGCCCCTTGAGGGACTGGAAGGGGCTCCAAGGTCTCCCCGGAGCCTTCTCTTCTCCAGGCTGAACCCCCCCAACTCTCTCAGCCTGTCCTCCCAGCAGAGGGGCTCCAGCCCTCCCAGCATCTCCGTGGCCTCCTCTGGCCCTGCTCCAACAGGTCCATGTCCTTCTGCTGTTGGTGGCCCCAGAGCTGGAGGCAGCACTGGGAGGGGGCTCTCCCCAGAGTGGAGCAGAGGGGCAGAATCCCCACCTTGCCCGGCTGGCCACGCTGCTGGGGATGCAGCCCAGGATGTGGGGGGTTTTGTCCGCCCAGCCAAGGCAGGTCCCTGGCCACCACCAAACAGCATTGTCTCGCCGTATCATCCCTTCAATGCCCTAACCATGACCAAACCGCTTGGCGGATGAGGCCCTGGGAGGGAGAGGTGAGTTGAGCCAGGGGAGGTTGCATTTAGCATCCCTGTACCTGCTGATGAACCCTTCTCTGCTGCCCACCACTGTCTGCCCTCTGGTCCCTTCCACCGCCACATCTCAATTTATCAGGATAAAAGTCATAGCTGAAATTCCTCCCTCCTCGCCCAACATTTTGCCCACCATTGTTTTGGGCTGAATCAAAGGGTTTTCAGAGCTGGGATTATTGTGGCTTGAAAGCCACAGGCTTAAAAATTGAAAGATACAATTCAGCTGTTGGTATATAAATATGCCGAAATTATAGCTCACTCCTAAACTCAATTGAGCACCATATGATCTGCATTCACTGCAGTCAATTTGGAAACACTAAAAGCTATTTTGATGGCTGTTTTTACAGTTACTGATTTGTTAATGTGTGTTTTGCAAATGCAGTTTTGATTGGCTCATCTTAATTTGCCAAATGGAAGGCCCTCCTAATGAAGCTGTAAGGAGCGGAGGGCTTCATTCAACTTTGCATTTTAATACAGCGGCTGGCGTTTATTTTTCCACCCCAGCCCACGTGGGGAGAGAAAGGGGGTTTGTGGTGAAACCCCAGCCATCGAGCACTTTGATGTGCTGGGTGTCTGAGGGAAAACACCGCTTTGCTGGGGAAGGGGGGAGAGGGGATGTCTGCCAACCAGCAAAGCGGTTTTGGGGACAGAAACAGTGCATTTTGCAAAGTGAAGGGGCCATCGGTACCCAGGGAGCTCGGCAGCATCTGCTCAGGAGGAGCAAAGCAGCATCCGAGCATTTCCATTGCACTGCAGGCACTGGGTGTCCCCGGCGAACGCTGCCAGAGGGTGCAGGGGACCATGAACGTTGTTCTACTACTGGGAAAATGTTTGTTCTACATCCACGTTGTTTCTACTACTGGGAAAACAAAGACAACTTAAAGACCCAAGAAACATATCACTATTTGTGCATGTTGTCTTCATGGTCCCTCAGGGGAGATATGGGACGAGATGTGCTCCTGTGCACAGCCAGCCCTGATGGCGAGTACCATCATATTAGATGTTTAAATTCAATATTAGCTGAATGCTTACATATTGAAAACCACTCATTCCACTGGAGTTTTAAAAATGCTTCTATTGATTTTAAACTTCTACTGAAATCAAAGTGCTGGCTGCCGTTAAGTGTGTAATTCTACATTTTGGAGACATAAGGAGTTTCTCTTCCTCCCAGAAAAGGGAAAATGAGGTGCTGGACTGTGGGACTGTTCTTCACTATGAGGGTGGTGGAACACTGGAACAGGTTGCCCAGGGACATGGTTGAGGCCCCTTCCCTTGAGATATTCAAGGTGAAGCTCGACGAGGCCCTGGGCAACCTCGTCTAGTTGGAGGTGTCCCTGCTGACTGCAAGGAAGGTGGGACTAGATGACCTTTGGAGGTCTTCATGTGGAAGGGGGAATCTATGCTGGTCTTCATGGGGGAAGGAGCTATGCAATTTAATGGGACACCCTTCTGCCTTTCCCTCGCCATCCTAAGGTAGCTGTATGCATCCTCAAGCACTGTCATCAACCACTCGCTGCCTTTTTTTATTAGCAAATCAATCAGGTCTATTTTCACATCGAACGGGAAAAGACAAACATTGAACAGGCCAAAGGGGCAGGACTCAGCCTTATTAACTCACAGCATTTAAGCTGATTTCAAAGAATCAGTGAGTGGAGGCAGGAGATAGTTTTGGTTTATAGTTTTTTAATGTAATCGCCAGCATCTGCTAAGGCTCGGGCTCTGAGCCTCACACCTCCCTGGTTCCCCCTCCCCACTGCCGGGACTGACCTCTTGGCATTTCATCTACACTGAAGACAAACCTCAAGTTCTGACAAAATCTTTGAGTGCTCAAAGTAATAAACACTTCCAACTCCTGTTCCTCTGCTCTGATTTGCTGCTGTGGAAAAAAACATGGGAAGAAGCAAGTGATCACTAGTAGTTTTATCGCCAATAAATTCTTCAATTTTTTCCCCATCTCAAAAAACATGCAATTACTGAGACCCATGGCACCTAAAACTCAGCTGTTAGGATGGAGTTGAGGAGGAGAAGGGCTGTGACCCACCACAGGAGGCTCGGAAAGACAATTATTCAAATTTCTTGGTGGCAATCTCATCCACATCCAGCTGACCGTGGGAACAAAGAAATCCTCGACAACAACAAGCCCTTCCGTGCACTCCTCCTCCTCCCGGGTGTTGGTTATCACACACAGTGATCAGATACACTACGAGGGTGGGTGCAGGATCTCAGGTTTTTCTGGTCTGACTTGAAGGATCCTCAGGTTTATCACGGAGTCCTCTGCTACTGCAGGCACCACATCAAATAGTCTCCTTCTCCACCTAAGAACGTAGTCATCCACTGCCTTGAGCAGAGACAGCTTCTTAGCTTTCACAACTGGCCACCAAAACAGTGTCTTGGCCTTTGAAACCTCACTGCTGTAATGGTTTTCTGTCAGATCTTGAAGGGTTCCTCCAGTTCCCATTGTGTTGTCCCACTTGTCCATGACTTGAAAAAACTTCTTGCCTCTGCCTAATATCTGGCCCTTAAAGGTCTTCACAGATAGCAGGCAGATTTTCTCACACTTTACTTTTCTGAGATTTTTGGTAGATTAAATGCACCAAGTTCCTGGAGTCCACCCTGCACTGGGAGAGCTCAATTTTTTCTGGAACACAACTAATCAGAATTGCGTACAACATCTCAGGTGAAGCCTAATGAGATCCTTGTGCATCTCCTGGGAGGTCTTCATCCGCTGTGACCAGGCAGAACTCTTCTCCTTAATCATTTTGAACTGATGCACTCTTACCACATGGCTCAAGCCTTCGTTGTGAGACTCTGAGTGCATATTACACTATTGAATTTCCTCTCCTCTCCATTATTTCAGCCCTCAAGGCCCCCTAGTTATTGATGTTTCCCCTTAAATTTGTGCCATCAGCATATTTCATCAGCAACACCCCCACTCCCCCCTCCATTTTTTGTCTTGTTATGGTCATTAATGAAAATACCAAACAACGTTGCTTTTCATCTGGATCTTAAAGGAGACAGCTCCACTCCTCCAGTTGTCATCATTCTTACCTCCATCTGAAATCTCCTCCTTGTCCCACCTCCCCTCTGTGCCCCTGCAGCCTGCTCTTGCTGAAGTCCAGATAGATGCAATCATCTCCTACGTTTCTTTTGTCTAAGAAATCCATTATCTTAGCAAAGTCAGGCTCAATTAACCTTTGTTTCACCTTTGCTCCACTTTTATATCATTTTCCATTTACCTCTGTAACAGTAACAGTTCCTTCCTTCATCCATTCTTTTAAATAAAGTTAGATTAGTCGGCCTTTAATTACCCAATCACCATTTTTTCTTAAGTGTCGGTATTCCATATGCTGTTCCCCAATAAAATGCAGGGCAGTCCCTGGGGCAGGGATCAAACCCTGCATTTCCTCTCTCCCAAATGGGAGTCCAAATCACTAAGATAAACCACTAAGAGCCACGCACCAGTGTTTCCTTTGCCCTTCAGCATAATATCTCTTGTGCTTTCTTAAAGCTTTATTGCCATTAATAGGTCATGAATTAGAGGTAATAACTCTGGGAGCTTCATTAATTTCCTTACTGGGTGCGAATGAAAAAGGTGACCTGGATAAACCCATCATGTTCTGGATATGTTCATCAGTCATTGGAGACTGAACTTCTTTGTTCCTCTCTACAACCCTGCATTTCTTCTCCACAGCTTGGGTGAAAATGCTTCATAAACCTCTTCAACAGGGTCTTAAAATACTCAGAAATGAGTGTTTTCACCTCTGGAAATCCGTGTTCAAAGTGAAAATGAGATGTACTCATTGCAACCTCATGCCCAGGACTCCACTTCATAACCGAACCCCAGGGTGGTGCTGCTGGTTGGGGCACAGGGAAGGAGCACCGAGGCCCTGCCCAGGATGTATCATAGAATCATAGAATCGTTTAGGTTGGAAAAGACCTTTCAGATCATCATGTCCAACCGTTAACCCAACACTGACCAAACCACCACTAACACATGCCCCTCAGCACCACATCTGCCCGGCTTTTAAATACCTCCATGGATGGGGACTCCACCACTGCCCTGGGCAGCCTCTGCCAAGGCTTGACAACCCTTTCGGTAAAGAAATTATTCCTAATATCCATTCTAAACCTCCCCTGGTGCAACTTGAGGCCATTTCCTCTTGTCTTATCACTTGTTATGTCAGAGAAGAGACCAACCCCCACCTTGCTACACTCTCCTTTCAGAGTGACCATGAGCAGCACCAGCTTCACGTAGCCTTGAGAGATGTCCAGGGAGGAGACAGCAGTCAAATGTCCCAGGCCACATACCTGGCACTGAAATCTTGTGCAGGATGACTAAACTCTGTCGCACTCGCCTCCCCACGCCGCATCCTGCTGCAGCAGGACTTGGGGCACATCACACCTCCATTTGGGGGAGCTAGGTAGCTTTTAGGAGGACATCCGCCTCCCACCAGCTGTGTGACATGGAGGGGCTCTGAAGGTCAGGTCCTGGGATGACCGCTTCAGCTGGCATTTGGAGGAGACCTCCAGCACTAGAGCTGGATGGAGGAACTAAAAAAAATCCCACAAGAGCTGCCCAGGATTTTTAGAGAGACGTTCAACATGTTGGCCAACACTTGGCGCCTTGCTTTTGAAGGTTATGAAACACTACATTTTTTTTCCTTTGGTTTATTTCTTGTTGTCACCCTCTCCAGAGCCTGGACCAGCAGCAGTCCCAGCAATTGGCTACTGCCGGGTGATCGCTGCTGGATGGGAGGCAGAAAGCCCAGAAATTTCATGGTAGGCCATTCCCAGGGGATGAAAAAGCCTAGTTTGCATTCTTCTGTGGTTTGGATAATTCCCTGAATGCCTGCGTGTGTGCCCCCAAAACAAAACCAAATGCTGAATTTCACGACAAGCTCCAATTACTGCTTTGATCTTTAGGGAAAAAAAAATAACAATCATCATTGCTTCACCTTCTGCAGCCCTGCTGCTTCTCTGCAGGTTGCCCCAGGAGCAGATCAACCCCCCAGCAATGTCCTTTTACACAGACCCCACTCCTGAAGCTGCAAGTTGACATCTTCGGTAGAGGACTCAATGAAAGTAGGTTAGGTGTGTATTTTAGGACACCGTACACGTGTAACAGCTATTTTAAACAAGTAGAATTCAGGTTCACAGAAGTGGAGATGTACAAAAAGTCGGAAGGAAGGTGGATTTTTCATCCATAATCAAAAAAATCTTGATGCAGTGAACTATGCCAGCACTTCATCGGTGTCACCCCGCAGCGGTGTCCTTTCCTGAATGCTGCATCTGGGTGGTGTTCATGTCAAATTGGACCAATTTTGGGTGGGTAGAGTGGGATGGCACAGGGAGCCCGGGCAGGACCATGCATGGCCACGAGCATCACACACGGCAGCTCCGGGGACCACGCATCCCATCCTTGGGAGCAACGTGGGGGTGCAAACCCAGGGGCTTCGCTGGTCCTGCGGTTGGAAGACCCAGGATGGAGCCAACTGGGTTTTGAAGTGATGCCCAAAAGCACCCTTAGTCCTCCCTCCCTGTGCCCAGCGCGGTGGGACATGGAGTGCTGTGGAGGCAGGAGGAGTAATGGTTTTCCATAGCTCCGTTAGACACATCCAGGTCTATCTGGCACACACTGCAGAACAAGCAACATACCAGAGCCTTCAGCATATATATATATAAAAATAGAAAAAAAATACAAAATTATTATATGAGAATGAAATGAAATGAAATGAAATGAATAGAATAGAATAGAAAATATAGAATATATAGAATATATAGAATATATAATATAATATATTAAAATTACAAAATTATAGAAAAATGCTAAATTCTACTTAGCAAAAGGGAAGCAGAACAATGCCTCTCAGTTTAATTTAGGAGCATCATCCTTATGCTCCGGGAGCAGGAATTTGCTGGGCCAGCAAAGGAAGCAGGTTTGCTCAGCAGTGTGCCCAGTGCAAGGGCAGCTTCCCGGCTCGCAGGCATTCACGGCAGCCTGGATGCTTTTGTTCCAGCCCGACAAGGCTCAGGAAAACATTTTGAGGTGGTTTGAAGAACATTGTTGAAATGCTTTTGCATATTTGTCATTGGCAGGAGCCTTTACTGGCAACAGGAGGCTCCAAGCACAGGTTTTCCGCTGCCTCGGCAGGAGCCTGGATCTGCTCCGTAGTCCTGGAATAAACCCACCATCCCACACCCTCGCCTGCAGTGGAGCATCTCCAAACCCTGTAGCTCCCTCTGCCCCAGCCTGGGTGAGCTCCAAGCATGGTCCTGGCCCCCCTTTATCCCCACTGACCCTCCCTCCCCATCCCAAGGGAGCTTGAGCTCCCCAGGAGCGCCCAAGCTGCTCCGTCCCACCTTCCCCACCCTGCCAAATCCCTGGAGTATTTCTCATCAACATATATATCTATGTATTTTTCACAAAACACTTAGATCTCATTTAACTAACAGTTTCCAATTAAAAAAAAAAAAAAAGCTTTGTCAGCATTTCTTTCACCACATCTAATGAATACGCCCTGCCTTACATCACCAATTCTCATTTTCTGCCCATATTTTCTTCCCAGGCGGTTTCCCTCGCCCTGTGTGCCACTGTCCTGGCCAGGGGCATCTCGAAGGCCCAGCCCCCTGCCAGAGATGCCCTCTGAATGTCCTGCAATTACGCTTTTATGGCTCCTCATTAAACTTTGTGGCTATTAAAACTGTCTACAAAATAGAGGTGTTAACTACATTAATAAAAAAGCAAATCTATGGGTTTATTGACCCAGCTGCTGCAGGGTAGGGGCTGCTCCGATGGCAATGCTGCGGGATGGGGACCCAAAAACTGGTGATGCCATCCCTTGCATGGGCTCTGCCGCTCCCCGCCCCCTGCACATCCCTTCCCGGGGACCTCCGCTTTGCTGAGAAAGCCACAGCTTGGGCGAGATTAAGTGCCTGCTAAGTACCCTGAAACCACACAATAAAAATCCCTCTGGAGCGCAGAATATTTATGTTTTATGAGTTCATCATAAAGCTGGTGTGGTGAAGATACCTAACGCATGAATAATTTGGCGGTGGATATAAAATACACAATGGGCTGCAGGGAAAGGGAACGGCAGAGAATTGGAAACGCGTTTTCCTCCCCCGTCTCTCGTTTCAGCAGCTTGTTATTTAAAGAAGGGACTCAGGGCAGAGAACTCAAATACATTTTTTGTCCACATGAGATGCAGTTTAAAACAAGCCATGGCTCAAAGGCTGACAAAAGTCAGCTGGTGGCTCATGGAGCGACACAGGTCAAACTCACCCTGTTCTGCAAGGCATTTTCTTGGTAGGTAGGAAATAAAACAGCCAAATAGTTTTCTACCCCACCGAAATGTCCTTGTTGGGAAGCAGCGTACCTCTGTTCCCCAGGCAGTGATGGTGACGAGCGCTGGGTACCAAGGAGCTGTGGTGGCTTTGGGGTTGCAGAAGCTGGGTCACCACAGGGCTGGATCCCCGGGTGGCAGGTATATGGAATCATAGAATCATTTTGGTTGGAAGGGACCTTTAAGATCGTCGAGTCCAACCATCAACCCAACACTGACAAAATCACCCATAAACCATGTCCCTCAGCAACACATTTGCCCAGCTTTTAAATACCTCCAGGGATGGCGACTCCACCACTGCCCTGGGCAGCCTCTGCCAAGGCTTGACAACACTTTCAGTAAAGACATTTTTCCCAATATCCATCCTAAACCTCCGCTGGCACAACTTGAGGCCATTTCCTCTTGTCCCATCGCCTGTTCCTTGGGAGAAGAGACCGACCCCTCCTGGCTACACCCTCCTTTCAGGGAGCTGGAGAGAGCAAGAAAGTCTCCCCTCAGCCTCCTTTTCTCCAGGCTGAACACCCCCAGCTCCCTCAGCCGCTCCTCACAAGACTTGTGCTCCAGACCCCTCACCAGCTCCATTGCCCTTCTTTGGACCCACTCTAGCCCCTCAATGTCCCTTCTGTCATGAGGGTCCCAAAACTGGACACAGAACTTGAGGTGGGGCCTCACCAGTGCCCAGTACAGGGGGACCATCACTGGCCCAGTCCTGCTGGCCACACCGTTCCTGACACAGGCCAGGATGCTCTTGCAGGGTATTTCATGAAGTGGATGAAGAAAATGCTCATATTGATAGAGGTCGTCTGGATATACATAAATACGTATGTATAGTGTGCCTTACAGCTGCTTTGCCCTTGCAAAGGCTTGTCCTGGAAGCCAGCTGGGCCACTGCTCCGTGCACAGGAGCCAGGAGGGATCATCGCCCTCCTGCTGCCTGTCCCCGGCCAATGCTGACACCCCTACTCCCCTTCACCCGCCCAGCCCGAGCTCTGGTTACAAGGATTTTCATGCCAGACTGGAATGTTTTTTTTGCTTGGCTTATTCCACTTATAAATGTATTGCTTGAGCTGAGAACATTCCTATCTTCTTCCTCTGCATCTCACCCAAACGAGGGCTGATCCAGTCCCCAGGCAATGCGCCGAGGCGGGTGGAGGCCGAAGATTCTTCTGGGACACGTCTCTGCAGACAAACACACGCGTCTGTCTAAAGATATCCACAGCCCTCCCCACTCCCCACGGCTTTTCCCTTCCTCAGACACACAACAAGAACTCCTCAGGGTAACAAGACACGTATTTTTAAACGGCAGCATGCAGGAGCGGTTCCTCACCAGGGGAAAAAACAACCCAACAACTATTGTTTTAGCCACTGCTGAATTTGAATACAAAGGCGAGGGATGTGGAGGCAACCAGCAAAAAGCAGCTTCTGGAAGCCATGGGCGAGTTATCGACATGCCTTGTTATCCTCGTAGCATCCACGCTGGCGTTTCTTCCTCGCAGATCTTCCTGCTTTGGGCATTGGCAACAAGTCCTGAGAGCCCCAGGTCTTCCTCCCACCAGGGCTCTCCCCTGTGAATTCACACCAGAGTGGGAATGGGATCTAACTCTGACTGCTGAAAGTCTTTTTCCACATTATTTCCCCAAATGTGATGAAATTTTCGCCCTTTTTCGCCTCCTTCCCTTTAATTAGCAGACAGATGTGCTCCTGGGGAAAGCCTAGATGTGTGGGAGCCTGGAGCCAGAGGGGTATGTAGGGATGGCTCCAGCGTGGCCAGCATTTTGTGTTTCCAGAGACTTCCCCATCCCTCCAGAGCAGCAATCGCCACGCAGCCAGCAATCCCACGGGGTGTATATTTAGTGAAAGAAGTAATTTGGGGGCCAGCTGTGCCCACATGGTTTCTCCGTAGCATTTTCGTTGCGTGCAGAGCAAAAGAAAGGTGACGTTTACACAACCCCGCGGAGCACAAAGGTTATCATTTTCGTTCGACGCTTGGTTTTTAAATGCAGTTACTGCTGTCCCCACGTTGCTTCTGGAGGCGTTACGAAACCTGGCCCGGAGCCTGCAGACTTCCGTTCCGCATTAATGGTCCCTTCCAAGAAAAAGTGGCTAGGAAGAGTTTCCTGACAAACTATGGGAAAATTTCACACCCATAGCATCGGGAAAGAGCCGTCCACAGGTCGGGGCTCCGCTGCCCATCACGTTACACTGCCTGAAACAAGACACGGCGACCAACAGCCCTGAATACCACAGGGATGAGCCAGCTGCCACCGAGGAGAAACAGAATCAGAATCATAGAATCGTCTGGGTCAGAAGGGACCTTTCAGGTCACCGAGTCCAACCATCAACCCAACACTGACAAAATCACCCATAAACCATGTCCCTCAACACCACGTCTGCCCGGCTTTTAAATACCTCCAGGGATGGCAACTCCACCACTGCCCTGGGCAGCCTCTGCCAAGGCTTGATAACCTTTTCTGTGGAGAAATTTTTCCTAATATCCATCCTAAACCTCCGCTGGTGCAACTTGTGGCCATTTCCTCTTGTCCCATCACCTATGACTTGGTAGAAGAGACCAACCCTCCCTGGCTACCCCCTCCTTTCAGGGAGTTGTAGAGAGCAAGAAGGTCTCCCCTCAGCCTCCTTTTCTCCAGGCTGAACACCCCCAGCTCCCTCAGCTGCTCCTCACAAGACTTGTGCTCCAGACCCCTCACCAGCTTCATTGCTCTTCTCTGGACCCGCTCCAGCCCCTCAACGTTGCTCCTGTCATGAGAGACCCAGAAGACAAGGATTTTTTCCCAACTACAAGATTCAGAAGATTCAGGGTCTGCCCTGTGGTCACTAAACCCCTGAAGCCTGAAGAACGTTTAACTGGCAGCATAATGACTGTTCTGGATGACCCCAGGCAGGTTCCCAGGTCCCATGTGATGGTGCAGCTCTTTGGGATGACACCGGGGAGGGCCGTTTATTTTTATGTGCTATTTTAAGTTATTTTTAAAGCACTCACCCATGGCTCCGGGCACTTTCACAATAATAATTTAAAGCATGCGTTAACATCAGGGCGTTTCTCTGTGTCCATGTGGGAGAGGCTGTTCTCTGGGCACTGGGAGGATGGTTGAATGCAGGAGGACACCACCCTCTGGTACTGAAGAGCCACGCAATCAGCTGTGTTCCTGGGTAGGTCATTAATTTTTGTTATTTATTATTAATTATATTATTCAGTAGAATTATTCTAAATTGTAGCCCTGCCAAACACCATCATCTCTTGATGACAGATGGGTTGGGGATCGTGGTAAGGAACCACAGCTCTGCCCCTTGCTGCTGTGCTTTGGCAACCACCATCAGCAATGAGGGGCTTGAGCCCATCATTGAGCCCCAAGGGTACCATCCCCTGTTCTGTAGGAGCATCCCTGCCCTTGCAGGTGCTCCTGGGAGAGCTCTTTTCCATGCATAAGCCCTAGAAACCAACAAGGTGGCCTGAGGAGGAGCCAAGATCATAGAATCATAGAACGGTTTGAGTTGGAAGGGACCTTAAAAATCATTGAGTTCCAACCTCCTGCCCTGGGCAGGGACACCTCCCACCAGACCAGGTTGCTCAAAGCCCCATCCAACCTGGCCTTGAACCCCTCCAGGGATGAAGCTGTTAGTGAAGATGAAGCTGACCCAGTAACAAACAGGAAGAAGCAGCAATGTTTACCAGTTGGTAGGTGAGAAAGAGATTCTTCCAGGGATAAAAAAAGAAGCTGAGGCATGTGTACCAGCTCCGCTCAGGTACTCGTACAATCACGAGAGCTTCCTGCCTGTTAGCATTCCTGCCACAGCTTTGGAAACTGGGTTTGTTAACCGTCTGGGCTTAAAAGAGAAGAAATAGCATTTGGGTATCCACCACCTTTCATTTTCCCTTCCTGGCTCATGTAACCATGGCAAAGGAGCCTACGCCAGCCTGTGAGATGGCATAATTCATGCCAGCCCCCATCCGTTTTCTGATTAAGCCGCCCAACGCAGAGCTTCACATCTTTCCAAGTCTCACCTCGGCATTGCTGCTGGGAAAACGTCGGGATTTTGTGCCTGGGCAGGGAAGGGAAGACGCTTTACTGCAGTCCCTGAGTGGTACCTGCCCCCCCTGCTCCCTCTGTTCCTCCGGTGCCCGGTGTGCAGCTCATTGATGGGAGGATGGAGATAGTACGGGGAACCCACGCAGGCAGCTGTCAGAAAATGAGCTTACTATAAAAGCAACATATGCTGCACTGGGTTACGAGGCCTTCAAATCACTACAAGAAGCGCTTAAAATATTCCAGAATTTAATTACAAGAACGTATATGCTTTAAATGCATGAATGTATAATGCAGGCTTGGGCTGTGACAAGGGAAATTCTTCTTCCACATGCACATGAAGGGGCTGGAAGGGAAAATCCCTGGAGGGTGCGTCAGGACAATTAGTTGGGATCCATGGAGCCATATTCCCATTGCTAGTGGCCAGGATGCCACCACAGCGTGGTGGCCACCAGCAGCGGCCAGCAGCAGCATGGCCAGCAGGGTGAGGGGGAAGATTCTGCCCCTCTGCTCTGCTCTGGGGAGAGCCCCCTCCCAGTGCTGCCTCCAGCTCTGGGGCCACCAACAGCAGAAGGACATGGACCTGTTGGAGCGGGGCCAGAGGAGGCCACGGAGATGCTGGGAGGGCTGGAGCCCCTCTGCTGGGAGGACAGGCTGAGAGAGTTGGGGGGGTTCAGCCTGGAGAAGAGAAGGCTCCAGGGAGACCTTCGAGCCCCTTCCAGTCCCTCAAGGGGCTCCAGGAGAGATGGGGAGGGACTCTTGATGAGGGAGGGGAGCCATAGGAGGAGGGGGAAGGGTTTGACACTGAAAGAGGGGAGATTGAGATGAGATGTGGGGAAGAAATTCTTTGCTGTGAGGGTGGTGAGAGCCTGGCCCAGGTTGCCCCGAGAAGCTGTGGCTGCCCCATCCCTGGAGGGGTTCAAGGCCAGGTTGGAGGGGGCTTGGAGCAACCTGGTCTGGTGGGAGGTGGGGGGTGGTGGAACAAGATGATCTTTAAGGTCCCTTCCAACCCAAACCATTCAATGATTCTATGGGTGACATCCTCTGGTGCTGTGTCCAGGACTGCCAAGCCAAACGAAGGCACGTTCATAATGAGGGTGTGTGCCAAATATAAATTGTGAAAGACATTAACAGCTACAAAGTTGTTTGGGTTGAACCCTTTTAAAAATGTTTTTATTCCTAAAAAAGCTTGCATGTACCTGAACAACTCAGCCCTTTTCTATGTCACCTGTCCTGCTCTCACGTGGCGTTCATCAGACAGACGAGGGTTCATCCCTGACTAAAACACGTTGTTATTATCTTCCAGCAAGTTAAATGCCTTGTGTATTGTGCCTACAAAAATGAAGATGCACTTAACATAACAATGTGGTTATTAGCTTAATGGCAGGAAGAGAAAATTTAGGAATGAGAATTAAGGCACTGCTCTTGCAGAATGTCCCCGAGGAAGGATCCCTGTGTCCGGGATACCCATGAAGGTTACTCACCCCCCCCGCCGAGGTTTCCTGGCAGGCATCCCACTGGCAGATTAGCATCTCAGTGGTTAACGTGACACGAGATGGGGAATCTGGATGGATGTCACACTGATTTGTAGTAGATTATTATTATTTTCCTACTGTAATTAACACAGAGAACTCAAATGAGTAAAAGAGAGCACGTGTATTTTCCAAGCAAAGAAACAACTGTTTGGTGAAGCCTTTGACCTGCAAGCCACGATGCAGGATTGGACTGGAAAACTAATCCCCAGGAGCCGGAGCATCCTCCCTGTTTGCAAGAGCCGGGGATGGTGCAATATTCCTGCCCAAAAACCCATGGAGGCCCCAGCCTGTGCAGCAAGCCTCGAGTTTTCAGGATGTAGAAGAAAGTCAGAGACATCGTTTGCAGGTTTGACAGAGGGAAATCTGCTGGTCTCTTCCCACTTTCCATCAGTCAGCATTCCCACCACTTCTTCCCTGCCCGGTGAAGAAGCTGGGCTGGGCTGGCATCGAGCCGCCCAGGCTGGAAGGTGTCATTTAGCATAAAGATATCAACAAGGCACTTAGGTGACAGCCAGGTCAGAAATGAGGGTTGCAGAGTAAATACAGAGACGGGGAACACACAGGTTGTGCCGGGCAACCCAAGCAGTGACTCATGTTTTGCAGCTACGTCATGCGCGGGATCTTTCCGCAGGAAATTCTTACTGGGAAAAGCAAGGGCAACCATTGCATTTGGCTCATTTTGAGGCTGGAGAGAAGTCAGGACCCCAGGAACGGCTGCTCAGGGCTTGCCAGGGCTTTTTATCTCTTGATCTGATTTTCCAAATTTCTCAAAGATCAGCCGTGGGTACCAAAAGAAGAGGATGGGGTGATAAAGCCCATAAAACCATCATGTCCCACATTTCTGACCAGAGGCTGGGCTTTAGTGCCAAAGGTCGGGAGCACTTCCAAAGGAGTGGGTTCTTGCTGGGGAGGAGGGACTCTGCTAGACTAACGACTGCTTTAATTAAATACGGCAATATCATTAACCCACTGGAGTTCATCAAATTAGTGTTGCAAATGAAAAACCGCCTTGGCCTCATTTTCATAAGGCAGTTTCAAGAGGGAAAACAGCATTTTGCTCGTGAAGATGATGTTTGCTTTTCCGATAAAACAAAACCTCTTCTTGTCCCTCTGGAGCTTTGGCTCTGTTCAGTCCTCACCAAAATATTTGCTTTGGCCCTTCCTTGTTCTTAGGGTACCTGTAGTGAGGGTATTTGACGCGACAGGGGATTGCCGCAGGAAAAAAATGAGAAAGAGGGAGAAATAAGGGATTTTAGAAAGGGCTTTTGGGAGGAGGAAACGCCGGCATCCCTCCTCTAGCGCATAAATCATTTCTGTAGTTCAAAATAAACCAGCATCTGTGCTGGTTGGATCGCTGCCACTGATTTTTCTTATCTTCCTTGTTTGCCGAAGGGTGACTCAGTGCAGAGCTAACAGGGTGCCCACGGGAGCCCTGCTGGGAACGTGCTGATGTCACCGACTGCATGGCAGCCCGAGGGCCGGAGGGCTGGGAGGGGGGGATTCCCACCTGCCCGCCAGGAAGGAAGAGGAGCGATAGGGATCCCTCCGCCGTTGCCCTGGCTCTCAGCCCGGGCCACTTTCCTTGCTTATGTTGCACTTGGGGGAGAGTCTCTTAAATAAATAGAAGCCCTGCTTCGTGCGCCAGGGCTGGCGTCCCGCCATCGCAGGGGGAATGTCCCTCTCCCCATCACTTGTCACGGCATCTCGGTGTCAACCAAAAACTTGAGCTTTCCTAGAAAAATCAAGCCCCTCTCATCCATGGCTAGTTCCCAAGCCCTTGGGCTAGTAGGCCCCGTGAGCAGCATGGGGGGATGAGGTGTACCCCAGGCTCTCGGTGCTCCTTGCTAGGATCTCAAGGACTTCTGTCTTCCCAATGGAATGCTTGGACTGGCTTACACCCACCAGAGTTTGAGATGTTGGGAATTAGAATCATAGAATGGTTAGAGTTGGAAGGGACCTTAAAGATCATCGAGTTCCAACCCCCTACCCTGGGAGTTACTCAACTTTGTTTCCACATCCTTATTAATCATGCCTCTCATGCCCTCTTGAAAGTTCAAGACCATTTTGCAAAGCTGAGCAAGATGAAGGAGATTGGGAGCATAACCCCCTTTAGGTCAAACGGTGTCCAGAGCACAGTGGTCCCCAAGAGATGCTCCTCCATCTTTGGTATTGTGGGGACATTGCTCAAAGCAGTGACTGAGCTTCTCCTATGAAGGAATCCAGAGGAGCCAACAGATGGCCAGCAGAGTGAGGGGGGAGATTCTGCCCCTCTGCTCTGCTCTGGGGAGAGCCCCCTCCCAGTGCTGACTGCAGCTCTGGGGCCACCAACAGCAGAAGGACATGGACCTGTTGGAGCAGGGCCAGAGGAGGCCACGGAGATGCTGGGAGGGCTGGAGCCCCTCTGCTGGGAGGACAGGCTGAGAGAGTTGGGGGGGTTCAGCCTGGAGAAGAGAAGGCTCCGGGGAGACCTTAGAGCCCCTTCCAGTCCCTCAAGGGGCTCCAGGAAAGCTGAGGAGGGACTCTTGATGAGGGAGGGGAGCCCTAGGAGGAGGGGGAAGGGTTTGACCCTGAAAGAGCGGAGATTGAGCTGAGATGTGGGGAAGAAATTCTTTGCTGTGAGGGTGGTGAGAGCCTGGCCCAGGTTGCCCCGAGAAGCTGTGGCTGCCCCATCCCTGGAGGGGTTCAAGGCCAGGTTGGAGGGGGCTTGGAGCAACCTGGTCTGGTGGGAGGTGTCCCTGCCCAGGGCAGGGGGTTGGAACTGGATGGGCTTTATGGTCCCTTCCAACCCAAACCATCTTATGATTCTATGATTAACCTGGCTCCATCAGCAGCTCTTGGCACGGGAGACACAGGCTCTTCCCCAGGAAGGAATGGACAGTACTGGAGGGCTCCCATCAACCCAGCCAGCCCCATGCTGCCAGGGCAGAGAGGGCACTTGGCCTTAACCCCACAGATGAAGCAACCCGGCGCCGTTGCAAGCACTTTGAACAGGGTTTCACAATAAGCAAAGCCGATTTCTCCACCTACGGCCCTGCCAACCATGAATGCACTCAAGTACAACACGGGGGCAGCCCCAGAGTCTCCTGACCCCGTGCAGCCCCCTCACATCCGCTCAGACGTAGGCACGGGTAGGGTCTAAGAGGAGAAAAATACCCCTGGTTTTCCCATAATCACTGTGTTACTTGATGCCAAGAATCTCCTTCATCACGAGCCGGTGCCGTGTTACTCAAAAGCTCTGGCACAGGAGTGACTAACCTGGTGTTGTCCTGTGATGGACTGTGCTCCCAAGCCAGCTGTGCTGGTGGCACTGTCACCCCAGGGGGACATCCCTGGCGTTGGTTGGGCAGCTGCCACCTCCCATAAGAGGCAATTCCTCAGTCTCCCTGGTGGCCAGGAGTTGGTGTCCCCACAATGAACACAACCAATAAATCCTCTGTCGAGGAAATGGGGAATTCTCCGGGTTTGATTCACTGCGACTTTCAATCTGCCAGGGACGTGAGCCGGCTTGTCTGGTGCAACCGCAAGCTCCAGGTGTGGTTAAACTGGCACTGGGGAAAGGATGCCAGTATGGAGAATGCCATCTCCCTCCTTGCCCAAGCCCACGGGACTGGCTCTGCTCGCTGGTACATCAGCTTGACCCTCCAGTAGGTGGAATCTTGCCCTTTCTGGGCTGTCATCCTTTCTGTAAAAGCAGCTGAGAGTGGTTTTCCTGGAGCGCCGTGGGTTTGCACCATCACCCTCTGGTCCAGGCTTTGCTCCTCAGGTGGTCCCTCCTAAAAAGATCTGCTCCCCAGTACCAGGGGTCAGCTCACTTCTGTGTCTCCTCATCTTGGGCACAAACAGTGAAACACCACCTGGATGGGCTCCTTGGGGCATCAGGATTCCCCAGGGTGGTCATCACTCCTGCTGGGCTTGGCGTGGCTTCGCACATTCCTATGTAGTGTCTTCTATTCTTTTGTTACTGACTGATGATTAAACCCAGCATTGCTTGACAAGGGCCCATCTTCCCTCCAACAACACAACCTGCATCCCCACAGCCTCCACCTCAGGGCAAAAAGCCACCCTTTCTTTCGTTCATCTGTCTCTGGCTCATCAGGGCCAAGCCCCTTGGGACTGAAGACCATTTGATCATCGCCTTTAACCTTTTCAGGATTGAAGTGTTGCTCCTTGAGGTTCTTCTGACATTTCGGACCAACGCAGTTGGGTTGAACCTACCAGGCAGCAGGGCTGGGGGAAGCAGCTCCGGGCAGCGTGGCCTCCTGCCAGCAGCACACTGGGACCTGGCAAAGAGGCAACAGAGGAACCCACCACATCTGCCAGCCAAACCCCAGGCTCCCAGGAGGCACCAGAGCTCTTTTGGAGGTGGTGGCAATGGGTTCGCCCTCCCAGTGCCCTTGCGAGCGCCTGGGAGTTACTACAAGCCTCAGATAAGGAAAGAGGCACAGAGACGTGAACTGGCTTGCCCCAGGTCCCACTGGAAAACTGGCAGGACAACCAGGAACAGAGTAAGTCTCTTTTGTACTTGGACCAGAAGATTCCAGAAACTTCAGAATTTACCCATTTGAGTGTCTAAAACTGGCATTTAATTATTGTCAGCACATTGCCCTCTCTGTCATGCTCTTGTCAAACTTGCAAGACATTTGAACATCCTTCTCTTTCCCCATGTAACATAATTCCAATGCTCAATTCCAAAATTTCTTCTTTTTTTTTTGAGATTTACTGCCCATCCCCTGCTGAATTGCCCAGGATTGAAGCTGCAGAGTGATGCTGGGGTTCTGGCCCCTCACCCCCTTGCAGGGACGCTGACCACACACAGGCATCCCATTCCCACCAGGAAGATCCCCTCAAACCCCCGCCCCGTGGCGTGACCGAGCTCGGCTGCTGGATAATCCTCTCTCCCCATCATTATTCATCAGAAGAGATTCCTGTGCCAGATATGCCTCCCCCCGCCCCACCACCTCCAGACTTGTGAAAACTATGGGCCGCTCCAATTAATTTGGAAAATACACCAGGAAAAAAACCCCAACACTATGTAAGCATCGAGGGAACCAGACCTGGCTTCTCCATGTACCTTTCTTTATGAAAGGTTACTATATACTTATAATTAATTGTTGGCTCATGGCAGAAAAGGTTTGACTTGCACGGACAAGTCGGAGGGAGGGAGGAAGACCTGGGATGGGAAGCAGATACGTGGGAGGACACAGCATTCTTTTCCCACGTTGAGGAGCAGCAGGACGTGTAAATTCAGCTCTGGAATTTCGCTCCTTCCCTTTTATGGCAAGAAAAAAACCCGAGGCTTTCCTTTGACTTTGCAAATACATGTTCCAGCTGAAATCCAACCTGGGCAGTAATACCCAGCAGCCGCTCACCTGGATGTGCTGAGCACGGGCTTATGCAAAAAGGGAAAGCAGAGCTCCAGGCTCTGATGTAATGGTTGTATCTGAGGACAGGATTTGGTTCTTATTGCTCAGTCTTGCCTTCAATATGAAACAACTAAGCTAAGTAATTAATTTTTAATGCATCCAATATAGGCAAGGGAGAGTTTTTGGAGTGATTTATGCTGGATGCCACTCTGTTTCCTGGGCCTGGAGAGGCAAAGGGGAATCGTGCAGCAATGATGACAATGGAACACATGGTGTTGAAGGTCCCTTCCAAGAGCCCTGCTCTTTCCACAACTCCCTGCCGCTGCCTCTGCTCCCACATGGAGCCCAGAGGGATGCAGACACTTGCTGGGGGCTTAGAAAGCCCTGGACTCCTCGTCTTACCAGCACGGAGCCCACACGCTGCTTTGTGGGGTTTGGAGGTGAAGGGATGGAGCAGCCACGTCCTGCAGGTCCCTTCCAACCCTTCTTTTACCATATACCAAGCTGCAAATAAAGTGAAGCTGCTCCAGAAGCCCTTGCTTTCTGTAACCTTCCTATAAAACTCATTTTATTTAGTAAACAGCAGTGTAGGAACCATAAAATCATGAAATGGTTTGGGTTGGAAGGGGCCTTAGAGACCATCTCATTCCAACTCCTTGCCATGGACCAGGCACACCTCCCACTAGACCAGGTTGCTCAAAGCCCCATCCAACCTGAACACCTCCAGGTGGTGGGGCCTCAACAACTTCCCTGGGCAACCTGAATCATTCATTCAAAAACACCCAACTACAAAAACAAATAGAAAATGCCTTAGAAGACCAGTTAGTCTTTTCTGAGTCATTTAATTAGAGCCACTGGCTTTCCTGGTCTATGGAAATCTCAGGGTGGAAAGTGTGTGAAACCTGCTGCAACCAACACCTGCCTAATTAGCCTCACATTTCCCTCTCTCTGAAGGGAGAAAAAGCGTGTGCGACCCACAGACGTTCACATTTTTCAGCCTAAAGTGGTTTAAGAGCTGCTGAGGAGGGACAGGCTCTCGCCA
Source organism: Numenius arquata (assembly GCF_964106895.1). Taxonomy (NCBI): domain Eukaryota; kingdom Metazoa; phylum Chordata; class Aves; order Charadriiformes; family Scolopacidae; genus Numenius; species Numenius arquata. The sequence goes on from NC_133578.1 coordinate 2,508,381, forward strand.
TGGGGCGGGATGGCAGCGGCAGCCGTGGGACCCTCAGCCCGTTGCCCACCACCATCCATCCATCCATCTACGCCGGTGTCTTCTGAGCTGCAGGTCCTGGAAACGCCGCATCCCTCCACGCACCTCTCCAACATCTGGAAGCAAGGAAAGAAATGGAGCAAAACTCTGCATTTCATCTTCCTGGCTGCAGGCAACGTGGGTGAAAATCGAGGCCAGGGTCACCATGACCCAGAAAGGTCCTCTTTGACTTGGGGGCTTGGTTTAAATCTCATTTTGCAGCTCTGGTCTGCAGCCTCACTCGAACAGCCCTGGAGAGCAGCTCCTCCCAAAGCAGTAATCCCTCGGTGCCAACAGCCGTGGCTGTGCAGGAGCTGCCTCAAAAATTTGAGTTAATTAGAAATTTGGGGGCAAGGACTTGCACTAGCAGCTTTTGCCTTCCCAGAGATTGGCTAGGAGGAAGTTTAATAAGGACAAACGTTTGCTGTTCTTATTTTGAGCCAGAGAGTTTGGGTTTAAAGTGAAAGAATGTAGATTTAGATGAGATCTGAAGAAGAAATTCTTTGCTGTGAGGGTGGGGAGAGCCTGGCCCAGGTTGCCCCAAGAAGCTGTGGCTGCCCCATCCCTGGAGGGGTTCAAGGCCAGGTTGGAGGGGGCTTGGAGCAACCTGGTCTGGTGGGAGGTGTCCCTGCCCACGGCAGGGGGTGGGACTGGATGGTCTTTGAGGTCCCTTCCAACCCAAACTATTCCATGATTCTATGATTTTGCTGCCCAATTCCCTTGCATTTCCCGAAACCCCACATGGCACAGCGAGACACGCCGCTCACCACTGCTCCTGGCAGAGGATTTCTCCTCTCTGCTCTTTGCTTTACAGAAGCCCTGGTCTCCAGACGTGCAAACCCCACCACTTTGCTGGCCATCACTGCTCGGGACAAGCCAGCGGGTGGTTTGCCCGCCTGGGTGCCCGGAGCCGTCCCACCAAACCCTGCTGCTTTCCCCTCAAAAAAAATTCCTGAGGTTTTTCTGCAGATGGGAGCCAGATTAATCACAGCCCGGCACTGCTCACCCGCCAGGCTAAAGCTACCAGCTTCACAAGCCTAATAAGTGGAGAAATTCAGTGCAGAACCCGGCCCCGCGACTTTATGGTGGGAAAGGGCATGCCTACGGGACAGAAAATAACAATAAAAATCAACAGTGAAGCGTGTTAAAGAGTTTCAAATGGCACCGAAAAAATGCTTGCTATTTTTCCGAGGGTCTGTGCTGCTGCCCCGGCCGCTGCTGTTACTCATTCACATGGGCAAGAATTACAAATATGTCTGTGCAGCCAGAAAAGCTTTGGTTCACCGAATATTTGAGGCTTGGTGTGGTATGAAGGGGTGGGGAGCACGGTTCCAGCCGGCAGCAGTTCAAGGAGAAACAGTTTTAACTGTTTTAACTTCCTCGGGACAATTAAACTGCCTTGGTAGTACTGCAGCCAAAAACCCCAAAAATAATAAAAAAATAATAATAAAAAAAGCATTTACAATTTGCCGAGTTCTTTCTGCTCTTCAGCAATAATTTAAAGCTGCTGTGCCTTGAGGGAAGCCCTATGAAGTGTAGCATTCACAGGAATGGGTAAGGACACGCAGAACTGACCTAACCCACTCTGCTCTGCCCTGGAAGCTGTTCCCAGCTCCCACCAGTGGCGCCCAGTGCCCACTGGGTGAGAACTGGGGATTACACAAGTTCGCTCGCTTTTTCCACCCCAAAATGGGATTAAACAAAAAGGATTTGTAAACTCCCTCTGAAATGAAATCCATCCTTTGACTGAAGTCAAAATGTTCCCTGTCATCAAGTGTTCAAGTTTACACATTTCTTGTGTATTTCCAGAAATACATATTATTTAAGATCCTCAGAATTTAACATCTCATGGGAAAAAAAAAGGCTAAAACAGAAAAGTGCAGCCTTACTGGAGAGCTTCAAATCAGAAACTTTCTAATACAAAATTTCACTGAAATCGAAGCAGTTCTGCAAAACGTTTTGCCTTCAGCATATCAATATTTCTGATGGAAAACCATTCTGTCAGAATTTTTTTATCCAGCTCTAGGCTAGAATTTCATACCAAATAGTCTTACTGTCTCCCCAGCAACTGGAACTGCTGATGCACTCTAACGAATTTCCATAATTAACCCCCAGGAACTGAAAATGAAATCTTTTTGTCTGCAGGGTATCCTCAAACAACAGCTAGAAATCATTTCACTCTGAGCCAAAGCACAGTAAATTCAATAGGATTTTCTCCACGAATTTCAATGGATCTTCAGATCAGGCCAGTTCGGACCAGAGTTCAGATCCAGATCGATTTAATACAAGTCTGGGTGTTTCTTTAAATTTGGAGGGGGCTTTGAAAAAAGCAAATCTCAAAACAATTTCTCCTTTTTGTGGAAATTTAATCCTATGTTGTCATCCAGATTAAGGACTCGTAGGCTTTGATGTCTGTGGGGAGAAGCACTTTGTAAGATGTTTGTGCTGATTTTGTCCAAGTGAGGGATGCACAACAGCTTTAGGAATTTAGACAAAATACCAAAGTTAAAGCTGCGGGCTCCGAATGCTGGTGTTTGGCTTCTCACATGTGTTCTCCCTCACCGAAGGCTGTTCCCTCCACCATCCTACAGCAGGAGATGTCCTTGAGCCGCACGTGATTTCACGGATGGCAGAACTCCCCCCCTCCCCGCTCCCCGACGTGCAATTTGTTCTTACTGCGAGCACTAACAAATCATACATAATGTAACAGCAAAGCAGCCAGCCTCGGATTTGCATGAGATACTTTTTACTGTGTTTATCCAGGAGTTTTCCTGGTTTAGATGTATTTACCCAAGAGGAATAAGTTCTGCTCCGGGCAAGTTTCAACTTGAGGCAGGTCCTCGGCTGGTGGGATGAGAAGGTCAAGTGGCCACAAGCTACAGCGGGTGTATCTGAACCCTGACTCCTTCCCCTTGCAAGAAGTGGCCGCAGATACCGTTGTTTGGGTCCTAATTAATACATTTTCCTATTCTCAAAACATCAAGCTTTTCCAGAGACGGAATTAAGACATATGTGTGAATAATCCACATAATTCTTGTGGCTCCTACAGAGCCTCCTTAGCTGGGTGGTGTGCTAAGATACGGGATTCCCGCTGGCACGTGGATAATTGCAGTACGGTCAGTATTTTAAGAATACCTCACCCTCTGTCTTAAAATCCTCCTGAAACGATTAAGGGATTTAAAAATAATTTGAGAGTGCTTATAACTTTGTTAAAGCATGGCCCTCAGCTCCTGAAACTTGGGATGGCTGAGCCTTATTTCCCAGCCAAGCCTTAGCACCCAACGAACCCTCAGCCAAACAAGGGAGAGTCACTGAGGTCTTGAACTAATTTTACGAATTTATGTAATTCTTTCTCGGTAGTGTAGTTATGGCCGGATTTCTAAATGTCAAAATACAGATTATAAGAGTACATATACAGATTACAAGAGGACATATACGGACTGTAAGAGTATCAAGCTTCATTTTGTCCTCAGTTCACAGGAAATTCCCATTTATTTTCACAGTTGCCGTTGTTCCTGCGTATTATTGTACCAACGTCACGAAACAGGCGACGCTCATTCTCATCCTCCCGTCACCGATTTTAAACCCTCTTTGGGACGGAAGAAAATTTGGGTTTGGTCTTGGCAGCCGAAGCTGCAGTCTCTCGGCGGTGGGCTGAGCCGCGCGTGGCAGTCGAGCCGCTTGAACCCTATTTTTCCCCAAACGAGAATTTTTTATTCAATGTGGGGCTTATTCAATTCAATGCTTTCCCATTTGAAGTCCTAACCCTTAACGGCTGCAGGAGCTTTGGGAATGAACCGAGGCTGGACCAGAATTAGCGAGTCCTTGTGACCGTACAGCTTCTCGTCCGTCCCACCAGCCTCCTCAGATCGTGTCACCTCATAAGGCCGCGACGAGAAATTATTTCTTTTCATCCGCCAAGAACTCAAATACGACATCGATAAGTCCCGTAGAAGAGATAACAAACGGGTATGTGTTCAGAAGAAGGTTTTTGAATAGCGTCCCTAAATGAGGCAGGGATTACACGCTGGCCCGGGAGAAGTACAGATGTTTCTGAATAGCTGCTCGTTAAGGTGACAATATCGCTCTGCGGGCTGAGTAGGTTCTCGGGAAAAAAATAATACGTGATCGTGAAATTAATGACTATCACCGTGTACTCACAAGGGAGCCCACGTTTCCGACACACAGGAAATACGCATTTCCTGATACACGAGTGTTTGACCTTAAACCTTAATAATGTTCTTTCAATGTAGGTCCCATTTAGCTCCGCTGGCAGAAAGGAGGAGGGAATGGGATGTGTGAGGTTCATGTTTTATGTATATTGTTTAATACTTTCCACCGATGCTTTGGTAGCTGGCATTGCACGGAGAGATATTCGGGTGGCAATTTTAGATTTAAATCACCAAGCAGTCATTCTGATACTAAAAGCACTTGTTCTTGGCTGGTTTATTACAGTCGTAGGAAGTGTTCAGGCAGATTACTTGTGAGAGGAGAAAAATGTGTTTTGATATTCCCATAAAATCTTATACTAGATCAGTAGTCATTACCGCAGATAACACTAGATTGTATATATGTTATTAATATACGCATAATACTTTCTTGGAAGGAAAGTGGAGAAACTGTGAAAGTCTAGGAAGGAATCAGGTCTGAAGAAAAATGGGGAATTTGAACTAAGCAAAGCAAGAAACTCTGCCATATAAATCAAAATCCAGACTGCGTGTGAAAAATACCGATGGAAAATGTTAACCCCCGCTGCGTTATCCCCCTAGTTATCAAGATATGGGAAAAAGCATTAAAGTTAAGAGTATGACATGAATAATAGTTTTACGGGGATTAACATATCTGGAACAGCTTCCCCAAGGAATGACAACAAGCAGGCAGTTTCGGAGCAGGCAGGGGTGTCTTGTAGCTTATCGATTGTCACAAGCACCCAAAGCCCCAGGGTTTTGCTGGGCGATGCTGGCAGCCTCTGGACCAGTAACATAACATGATGTTACTGGGAAGCGTGCTGGTGGAAGCTCTGCGGTCATGATGAGTAAGTGTTCCGTGTGCGTTAAAGTTTCCACATTCCTAACATAGCTGGATGCAGGCGAATTTTCCATGTGAGCTGCGCGAGGGAGCCATCTCCCCCAGCACCAATTCCTTCTCCGAGCACCCTCGGTCCTGGCCAAGCCGAGCCATTGCCAAGGAATGGGCAGCATCAGTGCCAGCTTTGGTGCATCTTGCCTCCATCTGTACGGAGGTGACCGATGAACTGATAGAGAGCAGATGTTCATACGCAGCTCCCAACTCAGGATTAACAAAGAGCTCTTTCAACCCCATCTTCTTCTCTCCTTGTATTCGACAGATACGCCCCTGTTGGTATGTTTGGCTCACAAAGAATAGAGAGCCAGAGCTGAACCTCCAGAGCTCCATCCCACCTGCACCTGCCCGTGAGGCTGCCACATGTTTCAGTGTGGAAGAGAATGAAGAAACTGGATTTTCTGCACCCTGGAGAAGACATGAGAGCATTTACACAACTGTATTTTTCCAGAATTATCACCTGTTCAAATACACGCAGCTGAACAAAAAAGAGAAACCCAACTTGCTGTGAGCAGTAAGTTTCCTCACTGCTTATTCACTGCTCTCCCATTCCATCATCCCTCCAAAGAACTGAAGCCGTGTTGCTGGACAGCAGGGATGGATGGAAACTGCAGAGTAGCTGAGACCAGCTTTCAATTTATTTCAAAAATAGAAAGATGGTAAGTTGACTGCTCTAACTTTTCAGTAAGTCCTTACAGATAATGCACCCACTGCAAATTTTAATGTTTTGCTCATGATTTCCAGTCCGAATCCAAGGCTTAAATTCTTTGGAAAATTCATTAGAGCTGAGCAACTTGACCAGCTGAAGATGTGACACACGGGAACAAAATCAAGAGCATTAGCACTGAGTTTGGAAACGTCATGCTTGGGATTCTCTCGTCTGCGTCACTGGAGGATCTCCCTGAGGTCAAACATGTGCAGGACAGCATCCCTTTCCGTTTCAGGATATTGTAAAGCTTGACGAATGCCTCACGTTTCAGCCCAGAACTGACAGGGAGCCGGGCTGTGACGGGATGACTCAAGAGATGATGCCAAGACCCACCTTCACGAGGGCTCACAAGCCACCCCTTGTTGGGGGCTGTCACTTTGGGGAAGATTTACCCCTCAGTGTTGTTACAGAATGGCTGTTTCAGTCAGAGCGGGCGTTCAGTCCTCCGGGGAGCGTAAGCCAGTTTTTGCTTGGTTTTGTGTCCAGGAAGCTAAACAAAAAAGGAGCACGTTAGCGGTGGGGATGCTTTATGGTATCCCAACACCCTTCTTGTGACCATGTTTTGAGTGAAAAACCCCTTTACCCACAAACACGGCCTGGCTGAGCCCGCCCCGTGGTGCAGGTAAGGCCGAAGCGAGCGGCTCTCCTCAACCCGGCCTGTGGCTGTAGAGGGGCCCCAGTGGGCAGCAGCCGCCCTGGCAGGCCTCGCCGCCCCTCTGGAGGCCACAGAGCCTCGCAGGCCGCAGATTCCCTTTCGTAGCACTGAGATTTATAGATTTTTTTTTTTTTTTCAAAAACCCCACCATTTATGAGGCATCGGGTCCCTCCGCCCCCCCCCCGCCTCCCGCCCCGGCTGCGGCGCCGGGTGGCTCCCCTAGGGGGCGCGCTGCTCCGCCGGCCCGCCCGACAGCGCGCGGCCAGGGGGCGGGCCCCGCAGCGGCGGCGGGCGGTGATTGGCGGATGCGAGGCTATAAATACGGGCGGGAGGTGGGGGGACAAAGCAGTCTGTGCGGGGCCGGCCGGCGGGCAGTGCGTAGGTGGCAGGTCCCGCGGCTCTGCCACTGGGGTTTTTTCTTTCCCCCCCCCCTTTTTTTTTTTTTTTTTTAATTATTTTTATCTTTATTTGAGGGAAACGAGAGTCTTCTCTTTTTTTTTTTTTTTTTTTTTTTTTTTTCTTTTTCTTCCTTTCGCTGTGGCCGGCCGAGGAACTAAGCCGAGATCAATGAAGGAAAGAAGAGCGAGCCAGAAGTTATCGAGCAAGGCGGTGATGGATCCCAACCAGAACGTGAAGTGCAAGATCGTGGTGGTGGGGGACAGCCAGTGCGGGAAGACCGCCCTGCTCCACGTCTTTGCCAAGGACTGCTTCCCTGAGGTGGGCCGGGGGGACGCCGGGGCTCGGGGCGGGGGGGGACCGGGGCCGGGGCGATGGTGGTGGCGGGCTGACCGTGCGCTGTCTCCCGGCAGAGCTACGTCCCCACCGTCTTCGAGAACTACACGGCCAGCTTCGAGATCGACACCCAGCGCATCGAGCTCAGCCTCTGGGACACCTCGGGTGAGCGCTCCCCCGGGGCCGGGGTTGTGGGATGGGGGGTAGGGGGGGGGGATCGGTGAGGAGCCGCCGCTCTCCCTCGGTCCAGGGGGGTGTCGGTGTGTGGAGGGGGGAGGCGGGCAGGAGACCGGCCCCGGCGGCCTCCCAGCCCCTCACCGGGGGTGCCGGTCTCCAGATGCGGTCGAGCGGTTGCTTCTGATTCATTTTTTTTTTTTTTTCTTCAAAATTCTGAGGTAAACTTTAGCGATACGCGTAGGAGGGAAGGGGAAAGGGTGCGGGCAAACCTCCACGAAGCGATTTGTCAGCATGGCAGGGCAGGGGTGTGTGTGTGTGTGTGTGCTCTCCTGCCTGGCTGGAAGGAGCTTATCTGAGGAGCTGCGGGGGTAAAGGCACCTTTGCACCTCCGCTACCCTGGAACCCGGCTTTACCTAGGAGAAGGGTGAAGAGGTGTTTATATATGCTCATGGTAAATGAATTCCTTGTGGCCTCCTTAACGCCACCTTTCCTGTGTTTTAGAGATTCTTTAAAGCCAGTAGAGACTAGGCAGGTAGGCATCTCCAGCCCTCTGAGGATGCAGAGGGAACCATCCTTTCTTATCGGTGTGTAGGGTCCTCATCGCTCTCCCGGTGGTGCCTTGTTCAAAAACCCTGGCTCACATGCCTCCAAGGTTGAGGTTCTTGGTGTCTTTGCTCTCATGTTAGGCCAGAAGCTCCTCTAGATTCTGCTGCCATTGATAACTGGACTAAGGTCACTGCCAGGGTGGTGAGGATGGACCCCTGAACTTGTCGGGACTTGTCACCTCGGCGCTGGAGAGGAGTGTGGACAGCCAGCCTCAATAACTGAGCACATGGGGAGAGGTGGTCACGGGTGAATGACACCAGGAACCATTAACGGTGGCGTGGATCAACATTATTCTGCAGAAGTGATTGGGAAAAAAAGCTGGAGAAACTTGACAGAGCAAGCCCCTTCTTCTTTAGGCAGGTTGTGTAGATAGCATGTTGCTGTTGAATTTGGACCCAGCCGTTCCTTCCAAATACAAAAGCAGTCCTTTCACCAGAAATGAAAATGTTAATCCCTTTTTTAAAAAAAGGAGTTTAGGCGGCGAGTTGGCTTTCCTCTTGCTGTGGAGGAAATGATTCCAAATTCTTGCAACACGATTACTGGGAAAAGGCAGTCTCTCTGCCCACAGCCGGTATCAGCGTAGCTCTGAACTGATTTTTTTCTTCATCTTATGCCAAGTAAGACTTGCAGACTTCTAGAGTGTGTCTGGTTTGAGCTTTCATCCTGATTACTAAGCTGGCTGTAACAAACTACGGAGTGAGGGCTTATTAAAAATTAATAGTTAAGTGATTTTGGAAAATTTTAGCTATTAAAATACAACGTGCTCGCAAGTGAAGTTGTTTGACGTGGGAAGGTTTGGAATCTGTATGTCAGAGGCTGGAGACACCCATGTAATGAAATATTCTGTAGCACTTCAAAAGACAAAAAGCAGTGGAAGAAACACCTGCCAGCCTTTGCGTGTGCATGTCGTCCTCTTGGGCCTGTCCTGGAACTAATAGAAAATTTGACTGAGTCAGAAGCTTAAGATCAAGAGGCTAATTTGTCTGCAATCTGAAACGAAAGAGGAAATGTTTGAAAGATCCAGTGCTTTGGTCTCATAAAGTGTTACTTGAACAGCGGATCCTCTGGTTGTGGGGCTCTGCAGATGAAGAAGCGTCTCTCCCTAAACAGCCCTTCTCACCGACTGCAAGAAGAAACATGCTACCCCAACCCATTAACCCAGTGCAAAATCACATCACCAGATAAGGGACATTAGCAGATAAGATAGCGTTTTAGCATTATCTTAAATTCTTGGTAACTTAATTTTTACAAGCCTTTGTCCTAGTCCCCTGCTGAATTAGAATAAATGTTTTGGTGACATTTTTAAAGCAGGACTAGATCTAGTTAACTAAATTAACTTCATCAGTTAACTGATTAACTGCCAAATGCTAATAGAAGATGATGTCCATTGCAACAAGGCGGGGAGGTAATGGCTCCGGTCATTTGAGGTACTTCAATATCTCTTTGGGGAGGGCAGGAAGGACACCGTTCAGCTGAATTTGGTTGCAGTATACTGCAGATACTTTCAAGATGACTTGATCAGTATTTAGTATCCATCTTTCAGTATTTAGTATCCATCTTTAGCCCTTTTAAACTATTTTGTAACTGGGAGCATGCAACAGGTTGTCTTGCAAATTAGTCCATAGCTTGAATCAAAGTAAATGTTGGGTTTTGCAATTAATCCTTTGGAAGGAAGGTGCTGCCACTTTGAGTACTTTTTTTTTTTTTTTTTTTTTTTATTTCCCCCTCACAGAAAATGAGAAAAGCTCTAGGCATTGGTTAAAATAGCCTTGTGTTAGGTAAAATAGCCTTGTGTTAGGGTGAGAACAGGCCCTGCTGTCACGGTTTTAGTTTACAATCCTTTATATAATAATAATAATGAGAACTAGAGGACTCAAGTACAAAATGTAGAGAGTCACGCAATTGATAGAACCTTCTAAAGCAAGCTGTAAATTAATTGAAAAGTTTGGTTTCGTGTTTTGTTTGGTTTTTTTTTTTTTTTATATCTTGGATATACCAATAGAAGTATGGGACAAAACACTCTTACAAGTAAGAGTGGAATAGGAAGACTCATTATTCAAATATTTTCTGGTACTGTCTAGTTCTGCAAGTCATTATAAGGGTTTAAATTAGCCACAGCATTAAGGAAAGCACTTGCCAACTTGAATTTCAATTGGTTTTTGGACTACCAACCCTTCTTTCAAAGCAGGAATGTCTGGTTGCAATCTAACTACACCATAAATTATTCCAGTCTGTGGTAACGTGGTATGGCAGTCGTGAGCTGTTTGGGAGCTGCGTGCTTATTTTGCTAGGTAGAGTATTAGAAGATTCTTCAGGCTGAAGCTTCATCTTGTAGTTCATGTTTCATGGACACTGTCAAAAAATACTTGTGTATTAGACGTCTTTGTCTACCGTAGGCATGGTCTTAGTGTGCATTTACCAAGGTTTTGACTGCTTCCATTAAAAGTGGCTACTTTGATAGTACAACAGCAGCTGTGGCACAGAAATCACATACTATTAATTAGACACACATACCTGTGTCTTCTTAAAACATATTTTAGAGGTTTTTTTATTGGTTATGCTGTGGAAACTGTACTGGATGCTCCAATAAAATAATTCTCAACAGGGCCAGAAATACCTATGCACTGCTGGGGATTAGCATATAATTAAATCCAGAAGGGCCTTAGAGCTTTAAATCAGGTTGGCTTTACTGTGATTTGAATGTGCACAGTGTATTCAGTGTCCATATAGAAACATAATATTAATTATAAAGCTTTTTGCTGAAATCTTTCAGAAGACTTCTGAAACATGGAGGAATTAAAGTTATTATTTTCTTGAGCTTTCTGGCAGTAAAGCATTGTAAAGGAAATGTCAAATTTCTGTCGCTGCCTTCCAGTTCACTTGCAAGTTGGCTGTATTGAGCCATGTGACTTTTTTTTTTTTTCTTTCATGACAGTATAACAGTGATGAGTCCTTATAGGGTTTTTTTTTTTGTCCTTTAAAGGGGAAAAAAATAGATTTGATAACTGGGAATGCCAAGTCACCTACCAAAGTCCTGTTTCCTGTTTGAGGTGCAGAAATGTAAACACACAAAATACCATGAATATAGTGATTCGTGTGCTTGGAGATGATGTTTTCTATGATATTCAGTACACAAAATCACCCGCATTTTGTCCAAAACTAGCCAGGGTGGTTTGGCAAGGAGAAGAGCCATCAGCAGTGAATTGACTAGTTGGAGTGGCCACTGCAGTGTTTGATGTGTTTTCTAGGTAGCCGATAATTAGTGAGCCCAAGGGTTTGGGAGTGAAAAATGCTGCTGTTCATCTGTTCTTCTTTCAGTTGACTGGAGTCCAAAAGGCTACAAAGACTAATGCCTGATGGCTGCTTGGTGGTGTGTAAATAGTAAAGTCTTGCCTGTTACTGAGCTCGGCTTCCCTTAGGGCCTGCGGGCGAGCGAAGGCTGAGCAGGAGCTGCCCAGGTTCAGCTCCGTAGGTGGGATGTGGGGATGAACCTCCTGCTTGGAACTGGTGGTGGTGGCTTTGGGTCTTGCAGACAAACAGAACATCAGTTCTCTGTGATTTACCATCTTGGAGTAGTGCTAAGCCATCAAAAAATTAAGTACGCTTTAACTTTTTAAGGATGCAATTCTGTTATTTATTAAGATAGCAACATTTAAGCCTAAGCTTGGTGTCTTCTGTAGACCCAAGCCAACCATGTTGCTGGGGAGGAGTTTTATTTCAGTTTAAAAGCTGAACTTATGTTGTACTTTGCATGAAATGTAAGGTTTTAAAAGTAGATCATTCTTAATGTGGTGCTTATTTTGGCTTAAATTATTTAAACTGCCAAACAGATTAGAAAAGGGGGATTGCGGCTGGAATGTACTTCCACCACAAACTGCGAGGAACTACAGCATTACTAGAAACTCCTTGTTAAAACTGAAAAATCATCCATGTTGTCCTTGACAAAAATGTTATATTTTGTAGGGACAGAATAACAAACACAAAAAGGCTTCCCCCCCCCCCCCCCCCCGACAAATGCTATAGCTGCAGCTCCACATTCTCCTCCTGTTTTCTAGGGTTGGCATGGCTTCAAATCTGCAGACTGACTTGAAAAAGAGCGAGCCAGCCTCACTGGGCTGTGCCTGAGTTTTCTGTTCAGACTTGAGCCTCATTCCTGGGATTCCTGGCTTCTGAGGGTTTCTCTGGGCGAACCGATGAAATGCCGATTGAATAGGCTCGCACAGCGAGGGCCGCAGCCCCCTCTTTATTTGCCCAGGAAGAAAGGTTTGGTTATTGCTGTTGAATGAGACTAGGAAATTTTCCTTTGTTGATGCTGCAGCCCTGAGTAGTTTAAATGGTTCCCGTTTGTTCTGCCACACACTACCCCGAAGAAAAGGAGGTGTCAAATTTTCCTCCTCGCTTGCGTCTGAGCAGAAGGACTGCCTGTGAAAGTGCACTTCTTCTGGCTCAGCGTCTTTAATATGAGAGGTTCAGAAGGAAAACCTAAAAAGAAGAACCCTCCAAACAAACAGAGCTACAGCTGACACAGTAGAAAGGAGTCTCTGGGCTGGAGGTGGTGACTGTGTGTATACATAAATACACGCTGATGGACATATATGGTGTGTTGTATCCCTGAAGACTGGTGAGTGAGAAGATAGGTATGTGTCTAAGGAATTAGTTTCTGGGTGAGGCTTGAGACTCCTTTCTAGCCAGCAACCATTTGGCCAAGCATTAATGATCTTCAATCCTGCCCTTACTTGCCTGAGCTCGGCAGGGAGATGTGCTAGCCAGGCAGTGGCTCTCACCAGCATCCAGGCTGTGCTTGGGCCAGTTCTAGGCTGCAAAGCAGTGCAGGTGGCTAGTTGACGGCACGCTGCTCTGCAGCTCCTCTGTCCAGGGCAAATAACTTGGCCCTAGGGCTCCAGGATAAATAACTTGGCCCTGGGGCACCAGGATGGAGGCACCATAATAGCAGGGCTGGAGATAGTTGGGGAATAATTAGTAGTGGAAAATGCTTATTGATAGTCACTGCTAGCAGAGCTCAAATAAATAGTTAATTACCGGTCAGCTCAGCTCGCTTA